>NC_081156.1:245844-608344 GCF_012432095.1 Onychostoma macrolepis
AGACGATACGCGACGTACGTGTGCTATCTGATGTATAACTGTGTAATAAATGATAAGACACTTTCTTTGCTTTGTTTTATTTTAAAAAAGAAGGTGTAACATTCAACTATATTACAGTGCTCATAAACGCACACACAACTCAAGTGCATGGAGGGAGGGGTTAGCAGACCAATCACAGCGCTTGCGGTCCGCGTAGAATTGACTCGCTGTTAGGTTTTTGGAGAGGTGCACGTCAGGTACGGCGTAGGTTACGGCGCAGGCTACGGCGTAGGTTCGACGCAGAAGTATAAATTGGGCTTTATGGCTAAAATTGCCCACAATCCATTGCGCTTTGGCGAAGGATTCGGTCCAGAACTACAAACACAAATAAAACGCTTTAGAAAAACTACAAACGTGGCGGATGCGCGCAATCGACCGTTAGGTAGTTTACAAAGGTTTGAGTTACTAATAATCAACATTTAACCTGGTAAAAAATATTTATTTATTGTTATCCGTGTTATATTTCATCTGCAACAGCCGTGTGAACTTTTATAAACATCCATTTGATCTTTTATGCATCATGCAGAAAATATGAGCGCAGTTCTTGCCATGAAAGAGAACAGACTGGCAGATAATTTTTTCTCTCCAATACGGTATAAAAATGAAATATGGAGGATGTTAACAGTGACAAGATGATTGACAGGCCAGTTTACAGTGACAGCTAGGGTGCGTGTAACAAGATGCGACGGAGCGGTCTGTTAAAGACGCAGTTGTGTGACGTGATAGTATGTCCCAAAGCTTGCCTACTCTTCTACTACACACTCAAAAGTGTGTACTTTTTCTTCACCAAAAGAGTACATACTTTAAGGGCGTAGTATAAGTAGGCACATTGGGAGGCAGCAAGAGAGAGGGAGAGAAAGAGAGAACATCCGGGGATTTCATTTGACTCCGCCCACATTCCGCTGACCCTCAGCAGCGCTGTAAATATGGCGGAGGTAAGAAGGAAATTCTCATTATTTTCCAAAAATAAATAACCGTTTATTTGCAATTAACGGAAAAATATAGTTGATAACGTATTTGAAAAGTACATTGCGTTGTATATATTTCTTATTGAGTTATGCCGTGTTTTAGATCGAAAGACGCGTTGAATTCTTTGAAATTTATTTCTCTAAAGTTAATAGCAGTTAGCTTGTCTCCAGTTAGCCTGCTGCTCTATTATAACCATTCTGAAATACATTACCATACATTAATTAACTCTAATATATTTACATAAACACCGATGATTGTACTGATTATTTGTGCTAAATCCTGAATTTATAGATTTTTTTTTTTTTACTTTGTATTATTACTTAATTTGTACTTAAAAGAGTGTTCTTAATCAATGCTAGGCAAAGTATTAGCAACACACCAGCCTCAACTTCCAAAGTCTCTCTCTCTCTCTCTCTCTCTCTCTCAATTCAATTCAAATGAGCTTTATTGGCATGACTTGCACAGTAACTTATTGCCAAAGCATTGTCCATTACATGAATAAGGAACAAACGATTATATAATACATAAACAAAACAAGAATAGATCTGTAAAATAAATAAGTACATGTATACCCCCCTTTTCCACAAACATGATGCAAGAAAAATATTTAAGACATTGTTAAAAAAAAAAAAAAAAAAACCTTTGTACAACATTTAATAAATTATCTAGCTTCAGTTTTGTCCACTGGCAGGCAGTCTTAGTTTGTGACGGGCTGATACATATATTGCTGCTGTTGTGATCATTTTGGAATTTTTCCTAAAATGTGACTTAATTTTTCTGCATTTGTTAATGCCATAAAATTTGGTTTAATTTGTTGGAATTTGGGGAAATATGCAGCTCTAATGTTGTGATAGTAATCACAGTGCAGTAAGAAATGTTCCTCTGTTTCCACCTCTTTCTGTGAGCACAGTGAACACAGTCTCTGTTCTCGTGGCTGCCCTTCTTTGTCAGTGCCGTCCTCTCTCTATAGCCAGACAGTGATCACTCAGTCTGTATTTTGTTAGTGTCTTTATTAATTTGTGATCTTTTACACAGCTCAGGTATTCTGCTAGTTTGTAGTCTCTTTTCAGGTGTAAATACAGCTCCATCTTCTTTTGTATTTTAGTGCCATCTTTCCAAAGGCAATGTAATTTTGTTTTTGTAACTGTGTGATTTGGTTGGGCCAGATTGTGCTGTGCTGGTTTGGGTGTAGTTTGAGTACCAGCTGTAAAAAGGTTCTGCTCCTGCCACTGCAGGGCTTCAGCCTGGTAAGAGCTCGGATCACTGCATTTCAGGTGCTGGTGGAATTTCAGAGCTTTCTTTTGAATATTAATTAATAATGGGTATTGTCCTAATTCAGCTAATTCAGAGTTGTGTAGGGTTGCTCTGTTAACTTTTAAGATGTTTTTACAAATTTTGGTATGCATAATTTCAATTTCTTCTTTTTCTCATTTAGAGAAATCTTGAGCAAAAAGCAAAAAGACCGAATGAATTGTACCGAACAATGACGTGACGCGATCAAATAGAGACACGCACTAATGCAGCAAATATGATGGCAGTGTGGGAGTATTTAAAACTGTCCGAGAAAGACGCAAAAATCATTACAAGCACCGACAGCGAGAGACTGTTTAGTACTGCATCGCATGTCCTCCATGAGAAGAGGAAGGGGTGGTTGTTGCTGGTTACTGTTTGATGATTAAAATCGCGAAATGGCCTTAAACAATTAAATACCCTGCAGAATATTATGTTTTCTAATACATGCATGAATTACATTCAAACAGCGCTGCAGGAGCTCGCGATGCGGTCTCGTTAGCCAGGGTTCAAAGTCCAAACCGCGAGGGAAATCTGCACTGAAACTGTGTTACTCGTCAGTTTCTCAGTAACACTTTTATGAATTTTTTTGTTTACAAGGCATGTGTTTTTTACACTACGATTGAGAAATTTTAACCAAAGTATTTTATAGACTTTCCATTAAGACCCTAAAGAATCATATCAACTTGTGGAAAATGTGCATCCGATGACCCGTTTAAGGGCTTTAAAATGGTAAGAGTTGGGGTCACTCATTTTTAGGTGTTTCCAAAATTTGATGGCTCGTTTCTCAATGCGCATTAGTAGAGGGTATTGGCCTAATTCTGCCCTGCATGCGTTGTTCGTAGTGTTCCTCTGTACTCCGAGGTTACTCTTACAGAATTCAGCATGCAGGGCTTCAATTGGATTTTTGTCCCATTTTTCAAATTGGTGATTTAGGAGAGGACCCCATACCTCACTGCCATATAATGCAATAGGTTCCATGACTGACTGGAATATTTTGAGCCAGATTCTATTTGGTATTTCAATTTGGATAGATTTTAAGCTTACCAGTTGCACTTATTTTCAGCCCGAGGTATGTGTAGTTTGTGGCATATTCAATTTTGGTCATACCAAGGGTGAAAATATGTCTCTTTCCCTGACATCTTGGTCTTTTCTGTAATGTTAGTACTTTAGTTTTGTTAGAATTACTAGTCAGGGCCCAGGTCTGACAGAACTTGTGCAGGATGTCTAGGTTCTGCTGTAGACCCTCTTCTGTTGGAGACAGCAGAACCAGATCATCTGCAAACAGCAAGAACTTTATGTTGGAGTCATGTAGTGTGAGGCCAGGTGCTGTTGATTGTTCCAGGAGTTTTGCCAATTCATTAATGTAAATATTGAAGAGGGTCGGTGATAGTGTGCAGCCCTGCCTCACACCCTGCCCTTGACTGAAGAATTCTGTTAGTTTATTTCCAGTTTTTGTGCATTGATTATTTGAATACATTGTTTTTATAATATTGTATGTTTTACCCCAATAACTGTTTTGACAGCAGACCTTCATACCAAATTGAATTGAAGGCATTTTGGAAATCTACAAAGCAAGCAAATATTTTGTTTTTGTTTTTGTTAATGTATTTGTCGAGCAGGGTGTATAGGGTGCAGATGCGGTTGTTGTTCTATAATTTTGGTAAGAATCCAATTTGACTTCTACGGAGGACATTGTTAGGAAGTGTACAAGTCTTGTGTTGATGATATTGCAGAACAGCTTCCCCAGATTACTGCTTGCACAAATACCTCTGTAATTGTTTGAGTCTGATTTGTCTCCCACTCTTGAATATGGGTGTTGTGAGTCCTCGATTCCAGGTTTCAGTTCACATGAGTCTCCTTCGCTACTCTGGATATTAGCAGGGGGAAAATATCCTCAAATGAGTTTAGGCTTGCCTTGCAGAAGGAAGGTGCCTTTAGTATAGTAAGTTATAGTGAGAATGGGGTTGTCTGTGTCTAGCATTTCATCTTCAGAAGTAGTTAATCTTCCACCTCGGCCAATTCCTTCTTTAAAAACATGCTTGTATTCCTCACAGATGGCCAATTTCCAGACATTAATCATAGTGGTGTGGAAGATGTTGTTCTTGATTCTTTTCCCATTGAGTTGAATATAGTCAGCGTACAGAACATCAGGATTGTTTTTTTCGTTCCTGTACACTTCTGCACTTATCTGGGTAACACACCTTCCTGCAATCTGTTTGCGCCAGGGTTGCTATGGTGATCAAACTTAGCACAGAGCCAGAACTGCAGTTAACTTTAGCTTTTAGCTTATAATGGGGGTCGTCATGTGACACACAGCAGCCACAACAGCACATGGTTGATTGATTCTCTCCTTTATAAATTATGTTAGTAGATCTATAGTGGGCGATCGTCAAAGTAATGTAATCTATTAAATATGTATTAAAAACCTGTCTGATTACTTAATTAACAGATGTCATGCTATTACATTTTTAACACGACTGACTTTATATTTAATGTGAATTTAACATTGAAAATTAATGTGAATAAAAATATAAGTTAGGCTACCAATCATAACGCTTTCATTGTACAGAAAGAGAGCAAAGAACATTTAAATTATCAAAGAACATTTTCACTGACAGTCTGGAGTTCAAGCACTCTCAAAAACCTCCATTAAAATCACTGAAGCTGTTTACACTATGAAATTAATATTTTACAGATTCGTACTAGGGGTGTTCAATATGACGATTTTTGATCGTAGACGATAAAAATGTCTCCACGATCTGCTTTTGAAGAAATATCGTAGTATCGTGCTACAGCGCACATTATATCAATTACAGTTCTGGCGCTGCTGTACAACACGACATACAGCGGTAGAGTTACTCTGGCAGGACACTGCACTTATTTGCGATTGCAAAAGTACATTATTTGCATACAAGCCTTGCCGGTTAAATGTTTCATTCAAGCGCTGGTCTGACGTGCGCTTTTTCTGAGCTCATTCACCAGAAGCACACACGCTAAAAAGCCTGTCTAACAGCGCCTTATTACTGAACTAAGTTATCTTTTGCGCTAATACTGTCAAAACACACAAGGTTTACATATAGACTCAGTTGGTTATGTCTAAAATTAAAGTAAACAGATGAGAGAGAAACTGATGCGTGCCTGTATAGATGCGTTCAGGTCTTAAAGGGACAGCCGACTGTCATTAAAGGGATAGTTCACCCTAAAATTTAATTTCTGTCATTATTTACTCACTCACATGTTGTCCCAAACCTGTATTAATTTCTTTCTTGTGCTGAACACAAAATAAGATATTTTGAAGAATGTGGTTAACCAAACAGTTGCTGGTCCACATTGACTTTGATAGTAGGAAAAAAATCATATGTAAGTCACTGTGGACCAGCAGCTGTTTGGTTTTCCACGTTCTTCAAAATAGCATTTATGTTCAGCAGAAGAAAGAAATTCACTCAGGTTTAAAACTAATTTTGAGTAAATGATTGTATAAAAATAAAACACTTTGACAGAATTGACAGACAGATGACAGAATTGTTATCTACTATGTTAATAAAACAACAAAACACAAAGAGAAAAATCACTCAATACCACTCTTGACTGAAAAACTTTAATACAGTTGCTTTAGGAATCAGTCTATATAGTGTTTTATTTTTATATTTGTTCATTCACGCTAAATACACCTGTTGTACCTGAAAATAAATTACTGTTTGTTTTATTTGTATATTATGTGTAGTTGTAATGTGTATCTTTGTTCTTATTTTTTTAATAAGAAAGATAAAATAAAGTTTTATTATCTTCACCCAAAATAATATTTTTATCTTCACCCACTTTGGCCTAAATATCTGCCATTCTTTTTTTCTTTTTTTTTTGTTACCTTAAAAGGCTGTCTTTATAATAGGGAAATTAGTTTGGCTGTAATGCTCAGATAACTTGCAATAGTAAAACCAACATGACAAAGAATCGTGATAAAATCGTGAATCGTGATATTTCTAAAAAAATATTTTTTCCATATCGCCCACCCCTAATTCGTACACACATTTGCGCACTGTTGTTTTTGACGAGAGAATTCGCCAGAAAGAGGTAGTCAGCGAGGAAGAAAATATCGCATTTTAGCGATAACACCTCTGATTGGTCATTGCATTCATAAGCTCAACAGCATCATGTGTGATTGGTTATAATGCAGCGCTGTACAAACGCATCTGTATCTGGCTCAGCGCCAGTCAGCGAACACAGATTTGAATTTAGCAGCTGATGATATGATATGATGCTGGTGTGATTGTATCAAATATAGAAAATATTAATCTGCTATTTTTTTGTCTTTTGGAAGCTGCATTCAAAATCCACTTGGCTCAAAAATCTGAGGGGGCACATACTTTTTGGCTTAATCTTTTGTAATTTTTCAGGAGCTCATTCTTAGAGTGACTGTCTCTCTGTCTCTCACTCACTCACTCACACACACACACACACACACACACACACATACATACACAAACAAATGTACACACAAGCATGGTTTATCATGGATGTTCTAACACTGGCCTGCTGTAAGTTATTGTTTATCCAACTGTTACAGCATAACAGTTTTTGTTTTACAGAATGATAATTACAAATAATGATTGCATAGATTTCCTTTTGTTGTTAAAAAAAGTAATAAACTGATGTTTTATTTTTAGCCCTCTTTGGGGAGTTCAAGCCCAGGTAAGACAATTACTAGTTTTTCTATCATGGTAAAACATATCTTTATACATACTCATGATTTAATCCCATTTGACCTGTCAACAGAGATGCTGTTGCCTGATTATGATGATGATCAAACTCCTGAAGATGAGGAGGTTCCAGAGGGAGAATCTAATTTTGGCAATGAGATTGAAGAACTTGCAAAGGTTTGGTCTTATCCTGATTTTCAATATGTTGCACCTGATCTTTTGTTTCACATTACCTGTTTATAGTCCAGCCTGCAGAGGAGAGTTCAGCAGGTGATTAAAGCTATTGAAGCCAAAGTAGCTATGTTTTTTATTTTCTTACTTAATTTGAATTGAAATAAACTAGCATTATTTTAAAAAACTATAAAAAGTCCTTATAGACCTTTTTCTGAACGCAGAAGTTTCGCCTGACTAGAACGATGCTTTACATTTCCGGTTTCTAGTCACATTTACATATTTTCAGAGCCAATAATATAACGTGAAAATTATGTTGAAAATCATGTGGCACCATTGTTTCATCACTTTACAGTGTCACAATGACCGTCTTTTTGCAGTAAAGGACCTGTCATAGTTTAATGAGTGGGAAGATGACATGAAGCGATGCGAGGTTAACTCCATTGAAAACAGATGAGCGCACATACAGCTCCCGATCGAGGCGAAGTTCACGGGATTTTGTCCACAGAATGATGAGCAAACATTATTTTAACATATTTTATTATTTCACACTCAGTATTTTAACTTAAGCGCTGCAAGCCATGTATACAGCGCCGGACATGATAGATTTTCTGGTACGCAAAACCATAGATATATATACATCTATGCGCAAAACAAGTACTTTAAAGGAATTCCTTAGCTTATTGCCGTTACTGTGGCAGCCAACAACAGCACAGCTTAACCCTCTGCGCATTTTTATATTTAGTTATTAGGGGTGGGCGTTATACCGGTATTAACGTGACTACCGGTATTATGTTGTGCCATGATATGGATTTTGCTATACCGTGGATACCGTTACATATTCATGGATTTCAGTGGGTGGACAAACAAAGATTTTTTCCCCCGCGGTCGTTACTGCATCATCAGAGAGAGAGATCCCAGATAGCACACGTACGTCTGCAAGATGTCTGTTAAAAATCTCTTGATCTGGAAAGCATCTGCTGTCTACAAACGTCTGACAGACGTCTTTCAGATGTCAGTTTTACATCCATTCTAAATCATAAACATATTAAAGACATCTAATAGACGTCTATTTGACATCTAAAAGGAAACGTCCTACAGACGTATTGCAGATGAGCAAACACCCTAAAAAATACGTCTTGCAGATGTAAATGCAGACGTCAAATAGACGTCTCCATGATGTACGTATGCTATCAGGGATGCCCCGCTCGATCGGACATAAATCAGAACCGTATATTTTTTGCTCCAAACACACAATCGGCTTTTTTCGGAACGGCACACAAACTGGATTACAATAATTTCCCAAAATGTAATGTGTGTTGTAAAAGTCTGTAAACGGCCGTTAATACAGGACAGAGAATGTTGAATGTTGA
The DNA here is from genome assembly GCF_012432095.1 of Onychostoma macrolepis. Classification (NCBI taxonomy): domain Eukaryota; kingdom Metazoa; phylum Chordata; class Actinopteri; order Cypriniformes; family Cyprinidae; genus Onychostoma; species Onychostoma macrolepis. Next base: position 254,387 of record NC_081156.1, read on the forward strand.
GACAATGTTGAGACAAGTCAAGTTGGTGGTACTGCGCATGTGTCGAGCTTGTCCGTCCTCACCATACCTCTCAACACTCCCGTTTTTCCTGGGAGTCTCCAGTATTTCACACCCATCTCCCGCCCCCCTCCTGTTTTGTTATTTCTCCCGGGAAACTCCCGTAATTTGTATGGCCCAAATTTAGTTATATGAATAAACACATCTATATTTTATTCCAAGGTTGTACAGTTGCCAGATCTTGTATGAAACGCCTCACCCAACGCATCACCTCACACAATCGACACAATACACAAATTTCAAACAATTTGTGACCTCAACCTGGCAACCTACAACCCAGTTGTGCTGTAGATTTCTACGCAAGTAGTAGACGCGGGAAATTGAATCTACCATCAGTGGTAGAATGGAGGGAGAAGAGTCAGGTGGTGCTCCGGCGAAGAAAAATATTTGTGTAAATTTAAGAACAGCTGGATGGAAGAATTTAATTTCTTGTCTCGAAGCCATGTAAACAACGCCCACACCTTTTGCAAAGTGTGTCACACTAATTTTAATATCGGACACGGTCTGAAAAACGACATATCTCTGCATATTAAATCACAGCGGCACATTCGTGCAGCCGAGGCACAAAAGGGCAACACATACTATAAACACACAATGTTAATGTTATGTACAATGTTACAATGTAATGTAATGTAATTTGTTCCACGGTGTTTAACTGCTGTGCAGTGTTTCTGTTTAATTAAAAAAAATTAAAATAAAATAATAATAATAAAAAAGAAACATGAGTAAGTCACGTTATTATTCTTTTTATTAATAATTATTTATTATGTATGTACTTATGTGTAACACCCCCCCGCGCGAGGGTCTCACGGATTTTGGTACCCAAATGTTGACAGGTATGGTCCTCACTCATCCGCGGTTGAGTATACTTTAGAAAGCTGTGCGGACGTGGTTGTGCGCAAGACGGAACTGAACGCGGAATGTGAAGTATACCCCAGCCTTTATGTAGCATAATTTCACACATCTAAAGTCAGACCATTCTATTTTGCCTCTAATTTAACTAAGGTCTACTAAAATGTGATTCCAATTTTTTTTTTTCTCATATTGCGATATAATATCAATACCGTCTGGACAGTGGAAAATATCGTGATATGAATTTTAGCTCATATCTCCCACCCCTATTAGTTATATTGAAAAAGTTTCAATTCAGTCAATCTTTTTTTACCCCGCCATAACGGATTTCTATGGAGACCGGAACACGAGAGCACCCAAACGGAAGTTAGAATCCGTCATGGCGCCGCTCATCGGTTACTCAGGAAAAAGGTCTATAGAAGCAATTTCTAAATTTCTGTTAATCAGGATCCCAACAAAGTAGATATCACATTTTTAACTTAAGCTCGTTAAGAAACTGTAGTGTTTGACTAACTTACTAATTTAATTTGTAACATTCAGGTGAGTCTGCTTCCATATACATTTTTTTTTTCCGGGCCTCCTGTACAATGTAAAAATAAAATAATTTAAAGTAATAAATTATTTAATATTTCTATAATATATACAGTCATGGCCAAAAATATCGGCACCCTTGGTAAATTTGATCAAAGAAGGCTGTGAAAATTAATCTGCATTGTTAATCCTTTTGATCTTTTATTTAAAAAGTTCACAAAAATCTATCCTTTCATTGGATAATAAGAATTTAAAATGGGGGGAAATACATAGACTGTAAAAAAAAAAAAATGGACGTAGTGTCCGTGACGTCACCTGTAGGTTTGCTAAAGAGCATTTTTGAAGCTCAAAGTGGGCGGAGACGGCCGTCGCCATCTTGGCAGCACATCACTCCCGGATAATCGAAAATGGGCAAAAAGGCAGGATGGGGGTGAAGCTGGTTGCTGAAACCACGCCTGTCAAGCGCAACAGTGGTGACCGCAGCGGCAATCCACCTGTCACTCAAGTGGCCACGCCCTTAATTATGCAGAACTTTAAGGCTTGATATAATTTAAACGGATGAGTTATAATAAAAATTCACCCCCCTCACAGTTGTCATGAAGGGCAAAATTACCTATATAGACTAAAATCATTTTTTGTACCAGGCTGTAAACATGTTTTTTTTCTGCTGTAAAGTTGGGCATTTTAACATGGAAAGTCTATGGGACTGACTCCCTTTTGGAGCCAGCCTCTAGCGGCCAGTTGATGAATTGCAGTTTTAGTCACTTCCGTGTTGGTTTCAAGAGAGGGAGCGGGAGTATCAGGAATTAATTGTTGATATCAGGAATTAAATTGTTGATATCAGCAATTAAATTGTTGATATCAGCAATTAAATTGTTGATATCAGCAATTGAATTCTTGATATCAGCAATTGAATTCTTGATATCAACAATTTAATTCTTGATATCAACAATTCAATTCTTGATATCAACAATTCAATTCTTGATATCAACAATTCCTTTTTGGATATGTGCATAGTAATGAATTCCTTTCATTCCTGTGCATAATTGCCGCTTGGGGAAATATCATTATGAAATAAATGTTTTTCTCTAATACACATTGGCCACAATTAACGGCACCCTTTTATTCAATACTTTTTGAAACCTCCATTTGCCAGTTTAACAGCTGTAAATTTTCTCCTATAATGCCTGATGAGGTTAGAGAACACCTGACAAGCGATCAGAGACCATTACTTCATCCAGAATCACTCCAGACCCTTTAGATTCCCAGCTCCATGTTGGTGCTTCTTCTCTTCAGTTCACCCCACTCATTTTCTATAGGGTTCAGGTCAGAGGACTGGAATGCCCATAGCAGAAGCTTGGTTTTGTGCTCATTGACCCATTTTTGTGTTGTTTTTGAGGTTTGTGTTTGGATTATTGTACGGTTGGAAGATCCAAACATAGTTTCGTAAGATTTTGCGTTTATTGGAAATTCTTAATTATTGACCTGATGGTGGAAATGGGAATGTTCACTGCTCTAGCTCTTTTCTTAAACAGCAACTTCAATACTTTGTGAAGCTCAATTCTCTTTTGCTGCACATCAGAAATATATTCTTTGGTTTTTCTCACTGTGATGGATGATTAAGGGAATTTGGCCTTTGTTTTCCCTCCTATTTATATTTCTGTGAAACAGGAAGCCATGGCTGGATAATTTCATGTTCATGATCACCCTGGAGTGCTCAAAATTGTGAATATGAATGGGAATATACTTTAAAATATATTTTACTCATAAGAATTTCTAGGGGTGCCAATAATTGTGTCCGTGTATTTGAGAAAAACATTTATTTCATAATGATATTTCCCCCCATTTTAAATTCTTATTATCCAATGCAAGGTTGGATTTTTGTGAATTTTTTTAAATAAAAGATCAAAAGGATCAACAATACAGATTAATTTTCACAGCCTTCTTTGATCATATTTACCAAGGGTGACAATATTTTTGGCAATGAGTGTAGATTATATAAGATGATAAACACACGATTACGATAGGATATTTTTATGTGACTTTCTTGAGTTGAATGTGTACATCTGAAATGCTAATTTGTAAAGCGATATTTAAAAATAGCATATTTTAACAACAGTAAACGACCTAATTCCACGTGATCGCCAAAGGAATTTATTACAAACACTCGATGGTGGTTTGAAGTGAGTTCGGAGTAAAAGTGTACTATTAATCTCATAAATTGTCTTATGAAGCATGATGTTAAAGGTCCCATGACATGCTGCTTTTTGGATGCTTTTATATAGGCCTAAGTGGTCCCTAGTACTGTATCTGAAGTCTCTTTCCCGAAATTCAGCCTTGGTGCGGAATTTCAGCCACTACGAGCCAGTCCCACAATGAGCTTTCCTTAGGATGTGCCATTTCTGTGTCTGTAGCTTTAAATGCTAATGAGGAGGAGAGAGGCGGGGCAAGGTGGAGGGTGGGTGTGTGGCCTTAACCAGCTTGCGCTACCATGTGCTAATGTTGACAGTGAATGTATCGCAATGGCTCATAGACACACAGTCGTTTAAGCTTTTCAGTTTGACCCAGAATCTGAATCTGACTCGAGAATTGACCGTTCGCAAAGAGCTTGATTGACATGCGATCTGACCAATCAGAAGCCTTATATTATGTGCAGCCGCTGCTGCCTTTCTTCATAGAAATACATGTTAAAACGGAGTAAAAAAGATCGACTGAATTGAAACTTTTTCAATATAACTAAATATAAATATGTGCGGAGGGATAAGCTGTGCTGTTGTTGGCTGCCATGGTAACAGCAATAAGCTAAGGTATTCCTTTACAGTCTACTTGTTTTGTGCACCAGAAAATCTGTCATGTCTGGTGCTGTATGCATGGATGCAGCGCTTAAGTTAAAATACTGAGTGAGAAATAATAAAATAATATGTTTAAACGTGTGCTCTTATCATTCTGTGGACAAAATCCCATGAACTTCGCCCCGAATAGGAGCTTTATATGCACATGTGCGCTCATCTGTTTTCAATGCAGGTTAACCGCGACGCATCATGTCATCTTCCCACTCATTAAACTATGACAGGTCCTTTACTGCAAAAAGACGGTCACTGCGACACTCTAAAGTGATGAAACTACGATGCCATGTGCTTTTTAAAACTATTTTTTATAGGTTTCACGTTATATTGTTGGCTCGGAAAATATGTAAATGCACATGTCCAGTAGCTGCAGCTGTATCCCTTCTAGCCTTAACTCAGACAGAAGAGCAGATTAACTTCCGTGGACTTCAATTTGAAAAATGGTGTGTTTTGCGGTTTAAATAAAACACTTTCTGATGTTTATTCATATTCATTTTGTGCATTAAGTAAATATGAAAAGACAATCGGTTCACGTGTTTGAACTGAGGCAATACAGTGATCTGTCACGACACATTGAAAAGCCACAAAACAGTATTTATAGTTTGAATTTCTTTACAAATAACTCAATTTAAAAGCTGAGAGTCCTGAGATCTTGTTTCATATTAGAAGGAACCTGCTCTGTCTTCTCTGTCCGTTTGGTCAGTTTCCTCTTTGATCTGCGATGTATTTTTCACTGTGTGAGAACACGTGTGCAGTGTGAGTGTGAGTGCTGCATTGTTTGTCGGTCATGTCAACAGTAACTAGGCGGGTTTTGCGAACGGTCTGCCTTGCTCTTTCATTGGCTGTAGCTCGTCACGACACCTGACACCACGTGATTTCGAGTCGGCCGACTGGTCCAGATATTTGGCATGCTAGATATTTGTTTGGCGTCGGCGAGGTGTCAGCGACGAGTCAGAGAGCATCTTTGATGCATCGTTGTGTAGTTCACACATAAAGATTGCGGAGCGCCGATCACCCGCTGATTTTCCCCTGATTACAGCCCGACTTGTCGGCGAGCTCGTTAACTTGTAAATCGGGCTTAAATTGGGCTTAAAATCCTGTAGTGTGAACTAGCCTTTATGTATGCTGTTACAGTTATTATCATGTAGCTGATGCTAACCATAGGCTCGGATGAAGGAACTAAAAAAATACATCCAAACACTGAGCAACTGCCATGCTTCGCTCGTTTGCAAGCCATGATGTCTCTCGAGGAAAAAAAAAATATTGCGCAGCGCTCGACTCGCACGGTAGTAGCTCATTTTCTCATGGGCGGGCAAAGCAGAGAAAGGTGAGGTAACCTTTCCCCGTATGACGACATAAAGGGAAGATTCCAGATTGGGCTATCTGAGTTTTCATTTTCTCAAAGGCGAAGCAGGATACCCAGGACTCGGTTTACACCTATCGCCATTTCTAGCCACTGGGGGACCATAGGCAGGCTAGGGGAACTCATATTAATGTTAAAAAACCTCATAAATTGAAATTTTCATGCCATGGGACCTTTAATATTAGCTCTAATGCAGCTGCAGAACAGGTCCAATTCTTCTTCATAATGCATTTTGTCATAATACTTCACATAAGGTCGCAAGAAAATGTTTTGTTGTATTTATTTAGAAATACTTTTGGTAATAGTTGGGTAAATGTATACTGAGATTGAAGCAATGTGGCTTGGTAAACATTTTATTGCCAGTATAAAGGCTGATAATGGGTGAATAAAAACAAAAGAATAATAAGCATGTCTCATACCTGGTGGAAGTGTGAAAGGTTCTGTTTCCTTAAACTAGTTTGTCATGCATCTTTATTTCAACACATTTACAGGTAAATCCTAGTATTTTAAATTTGTGATTAATCATGATTAATCACAGTAGTGTTGTTTTTGGTGGCCTGTTTTAATTTTAGTTTTAGTCTAGTCTTTGTTTGAAGCTGTCATTTTAGTTTTTATTAGTTTTAGTCACATACTCTTTTTAGTCTAGTCAAGTTTGTCAACTAAAAGTCTGAGCATTTTAGTCTTATTTTAGTCAGAATTATCCATGACTATTTTTGTCTAGTTTTAGTTGACGAAAACTGATGACATTTAGTCTATATAGTATAAGTACCTAGTAGTATAGACGAAACCAAAATTTTCTTTTAGCCAAACCCATTTCAAACAAGGTTATCTTATTATATTATTGTTACCTTATAAACTCAAGAATACATCCATTCTAGACACGGAAGACGCTCCGATTTGAATTTACATTTATTTATTTTGATTTTGTGGCTGCATTTCTCCCCATCTTTTTCCACAACACATTCCGTTTTCTTTTCCACTTCTATATAATGAATTAAAGTCACAGTGCATTGTTCTTGATCAAAATTGACCCGATTAACATTAAAAATAATCACCATATGAAAAAATAAAATGCACGAAAACACATCACTTCCATGAGTTTTTGCCCAAACTTCAAAGGTCTGTTAAATTAATAAAACTAGAGTCATTTGTTAGCTTTAATATTACTTTTTCAATTCAATTATTCAATCCAATTACACTTTATTGTTGGAATTCTTTCCAAAATTTGTCTTGGATCTCACAGCGTGTCTCGCATCAATTCACATCGATAAACAAACAATACAATAGACACACTTTAATACAAACACTACAGTGCATTAGAATAGTGAGTCTTTCTATTTTCCAGAGCCCAGAGGCCTATTTGAACCCCCAATTCTGATTTATTAATTTTACAGACTGATACACAAAAGATTTATGTAACATGGCAAATATCAGTCAAATTATTTTTTACTTTGTTTATTGAGTTTTTCTTTTTCACCCAACGAACATAAGGATACTGATAAACGCAGGGCACAAGACTCTAGCTTTCTCTGTTTTCTTTGGAGCTCCTATGAAATAACGAGAAAAAATACTGTCAATTTCAACAGTATGATGAATAAATATTAATGGTAACACATTACATCTTATTGTAACGTGTTTTGATAACATTAATGTATCAACTAACAATATATTTATTATTCTTTGTTAATGTTAATAAAAATACAGTCGTTCATTGTTCATGTTAGTTCACAGTGCATTAAAGTTTACAAACACAACTTGTGATTTTAATAATGCATTAGTATGCTGAAATTGAGATTAACTAAGATTAATAAATGCTGTGGAAGTATTGTTCATTCTCATTTCATGTTAACTAATGAACCTTATTGTAAAGTGTTGCCATATTAACATCTAAACTGATACTTTAACCTGTTAGCTTGTATACCCATATTTTAAGCTCTTTAACCTATAGTTGCGCCGGCACCACTGAAGTCATGCAGTAAGAGCGCTGCTAATGCAGTTTTAACGTGCATCTAGAACGACTGCAGATGAGGCATTAAGTGCATGGCACTGCTACCAGCTGAACATTTTTTACAGAGTTTAATGTAGCAATGTGGTCGCTCCGTTTTTCAAGATCAGTTTTAATCGTGTAACTGTTAACAGATTTGAACAATGAAATGAAGTGTTACTACGCACAGGCCGTATTGATTGCAAATACAAAAATAAGATGAGTAAAGAAAAGACGGTACTTATTAAAATAATCACCCTTTATTTAAATATATGAACACAGAAAACCTCTGTTAACAGGTTAATGTAACATTTCCCATTCTAATGACTATTAAAATAATGGCAACTTACTCTGATGAACATGGCTCTTCTCGGAGTAGCTGAGCCTGCGTGCACTGCGTCTAATTGTTTGACAGGTGTCAGGGTTAAGGCGCAATACTGCCACCTGGAGGTCAACCAGGTACTGGCGCTGGAGTATTTACATGTGGTGTTATCAATGCTGTTCATTTTAAATATTGCGTTTATCGCCAATCGTCACACACTAAATTAACACAATATCGATAATTGTTGCTTTTTATGCCATGGTCTGTCTGAATACTCGATTCTGATTGGCTGGCAGGTGTTGATTAAATTCATTGAACCGCACAGGTAGTTCCAGGTGAGTTTAATCACGTTCTATATTAATGCGCTTCCTATAAACATTGGTAACCATAGTAACATACAGTTACAGTTGAATAGTAATACAGGCGAAAATAACCGTCATTTTTATCGTTCCGGTCAAATATTGCAGCTCAAATATTATTAACATCTTTAATATGTGAATGCTGGGAAATGGCCATGGCATAAATGGGATAATCAACGGCTAACTGTGCATTAAACGATTTGAATGCACTTCGCGGAGGAAGAAAAAAACATAATCAGTAGAAAAGGAGCTTGTTTTGACATAGAATATCAGTGTAGGTACAGCACTCTCAGAGGAAAACAGTTTGAAGAGACATCAAGGATACATCTGGTGCTGGTATCTGACTCAAAATACAAACAACCCAAAAAAAAAAAAAACATTTGTGAGCATGTTAATATCAGGAACATCTGTGTGTGTGTGTGTGTATGTATGTATGTGTGTGTATATATACAGTGAGGAAAATAAGTATTTGAACACCCTGCTATTTTGCAAGTTCTCCCACTTAGAAATCATGGAGGGGTCTGAAATTGTCATCGTAGGTGCATGTCCACTGTGAGAGACATAATCTAAAAAAAAATCCAGAAATCACAATGTATGATTTTTTAACTATTTATTTGTATGATACAACTGCAAATAAGTATTTGAACACCTGTCTATCAGCTAGAATTCTGACCCTCAAAGACCTGTTAGTCTGCCTTTAAAATGTCCACCTCCACTCCATTTATTATCCTAAATTAGATGCACCTGTTTGAGGTCGTTAGCTGCATAAAGACACCTGTCCACCCCATACAATCAGTAAGAATCCAACTACTAACATGGCCAAGACCAAGAGCTGTCCAAAGACACTAGAGACAAAATTGTACACCTCCACAAGGCTGGAAAGGGCTACGGGGAAATTGCCAAGCAGCTTGGTGAAAAAAGGTCCACTGTTGGAGCAATCATTAGAAAATGGAAGAAGCTAAACATGACTGTCAATCTCCCTCGGACTGGGGCTCCATGCAAGATCTCACCTTGTGTGGTCTCAATGATCCTAAGAAAGGTGAGAAATCAGCCCAGAACTACACGGGAGGAGCTGGTCAATGACCTGAAAAGAGCTGGAACCACCGTTTCCAAGGTTACTGTTGGTAATACACTAAGACGTCATGGTTTGAAATCATGCATGGCACGGAAGGTTCCCCTGCTTAAACCAGCACATGTCCAGGCCTGACTTAAGTTTGCCAATGACCATTTGGATGATCCAGAGGAGTCATGGGAGAAAGTCATGTGGTCAGATGAGACCAAAATATAACTTTTTGGTCATAATTCCACTAAACGTGTTTGGAGGAAGAAGAATGATGAGTACCATCCCAAGAACACCATCCCTACTGTGAAGCATGGGGGTGGTAGCATCATGCTTTGGGGGTGTTTTTCTGCACATGGGACAGGGCGACTGCACTGTATTAAGGAGAGGATGACCGGGGCCATGTATTGCGAGATTTTGGGGAACAACCTCCTTCCCTCAGTTAGAGCATTGAAGATGGGTCGAGGCTGGGTCTTCCAACATGACAATGACCAAGCACACAGCCAGGATAACCAAGGAGTGGCTCTGTAAGAAGCATATCAAGGTTCTGGCGTGGCCTAGCCAGTCTCCAGACCTAAACCCAATAGAGAATCTTTGGAGGAGCTCAAACTCCGTGTTTCTCAGCGACAGGCCAGAAACCTGACTGATCTAGAGAAGATCTGTGTGGAGGAGTGGGCCAAAATCCCTCCTGCAGTGTGTGCAAACCTGGTGAAAAACTACAGGAAACGCTTTGACCTCTGTAATTGCAAACAAAGGCTACTGTACCAAATATTAACATTGATTTTCTCAGGTGTTCAAATACTTATTTGCAGCTGTATCATACAAATAAATAGTTAAAAAATCATACATTGTGATTTCTGGATTTTTTTAGATTATGTCTCTCACAGTGGACATGCACCCACGATGACAATTTCAGACCCCTCCATGATTTCTAAGTGGGAGAACTTGCAAAATAGCAGGGTGTTCAAATACTTATTTTCCTCACTGTATATATATATATATATGTGACGGATCGGTGGCCCTCCCCCTCATCATCATCACCACCCCGTCCCTTATTCGTCGCCCTTCACCAGGCTCCCGACTGGAGTGGGTGGATGAGAGGAGGGGCGTGGGATCAACGTGGGATGGCGGCGTGTGATGAGGCACAGCTGGACTGAATGAAGCCTCATCACCGCCGTCGTTAAATGCCGAGCGCGCCTCTCCTCGAGAGACCGGTCTCTTCCCCCGTGCATGCACGCTGGTGTCCTCGTGGGTCCAGGAAGGGTGCGTAGAGGGACGTCGCGCCACCGGAGATGTTAGCTGCAAAACCCGCGGTCCGTGAGAAAGCCGCACCCGTATTACGGCCGTCGGACCAGGATGCCGTGCCGTTCAAGTCCCGCCAAAGGCAGAGGAAGAAGAGGAAGAGCCGCCGCTCAGAAGAAGCCGCTGCCCCTCGTAACCGGACCAGTGCGGGAGCGCGTACGGCCACCGGACTCCGCCCCTTCCTTGGACCCGTCCCCTTCTGAACACTGCCCTCCTTCATGAACCCAGCAGCACAACGAGGACACCAGATCCCCCCGTTTTGTTGGACACTTCTTCCCCTGGACACTTTATTTTATCAATTTTGTTTAATAAAAGCCTCTCCGAGGCCTGACGCCACACCCACTGTGTCTGTCGTTGGCTCCTCCCGTCACAATATATATATGTATATATATATATATGTATGTATATGTGTTTTGTAGCCATAGACTCACACATGTTTTGTACTATCATTAAAAAAGATAAATAAATCTTATATTTGAGAAACTAATTATTATTGTTTAGCACGTTATTAAAATCTATTTCTGAACAGAGTAGGCTATTAATAATAAACGTACTAAACATACTTAGACTCGTAGCATTCATCACGTTACAGTGTAGACTCATATTACTTTTATTGTTTTATATAGAGCATGAAAACATCATCGCGCCGTAAGAAATTTAAATAAAATAAATTGCCCATCATATTCAAAATATTTTACACGATTTCAAACATTGTAGTCAGGAATTATAGTTTGGGAAAAACCCAACTATGATTTTGTAGTCATATAGTCTAGTATGTATGATTTTATAGTAGCCTATGATATGATTCTGTAGCCACAGACTCAAGCAAGCTTTGTACAATAAAAGGATGTACTTTGTACTATAAAAAATGATATTTTATATCTGAGAAACTAATTATTATTGTTTAGCACGCTATTAAAATCTATTTGTGAACAGAGTATTAATAATAAACATGGTCTAAACATTCTTAGACGTGTAGCATTCATCAGGTTGTCGTTTGGGAAAAACCCAACTAACTGTTAGTAAATCTGTTCAAGTTTTGTCACAATAAAACGTTAACTAATGCAAAAAAGAAACATTACTTACTCATCAGATTGATCTCCTCGAGGGAAATCCTTCCTTTACTCAGCGCGAACAGTAACAGTAGCCGCGATGAGGATCTCTTCTTTGTTTATGTTGGGCGTTTGCACGCGCGCACATCCCACGCGGCTATTTACATATGAACGGCGCGAGGCGCGCGGGGGCGGGATCACATTAGAGATAATGAGTCAGACTGGAAAGACTGAACATCATGTTGCTTTCTATAGATATAACTCCCATGTCTCTGTGTTGAGTATTTGCTGAGTTACAGTTCATTTTAGTGACGCGTTTCTAAAAACAGTTCGCGGAGACGGAGAAGACAAAGAGCGCACCCTGTTTTTTTTTCTTATTTTTCCAAAAGCACAAAGTTGTGTTTTTATTGTGTGTGTACACAAAAAAAAGTAGACACTTAACAGTTTCGATTGATGTATAACACTTATTTGTATGACCAAAATCAACAGAGTGTTTTTAGTGTCTTTTGCACTGATCTTAAAAAAACTTATCTGGTATCGCCAGCGATACCGTCGACCCCAGAGAGTTAATATGCTTTGATACAGCACTCTGTAAACAGCCACACCTTTCAGTAATGACCCTCTGTGACTTACCCTCTTTGTGGAGGGTGTCAATGTTCATCTTCTGGATCATTGCCAAGTCAGCAGTCTTCTCCATTATTGTGGTTTCAAAGAACAAGAGATACCCGGAATTTATACTGTAGGGATGGTCATTTATTGAAACTCAAATGTAAATATTCTAATATTTTGAGAGAATGATTTTTGACTTTCATGAGCTGTAAGCTCTAATCATCAAAATTAAAAAAAAAAAAAAAACTTTTGAAATGTTTTGCTTTACATGCAGTGAATCTAAAATATATGAAAGTTTCACTTTTTGAAATAACTTACAAGAAAAAATAAACTTTTTCACGACATTTATTGAGATGCATATATATGGGTGGGTGCGGAAAGTATTCAGACCCCCTTAAATTTTTCACTCTTTGTTATATTGCAGCCATTTGCTAAAATCATTTGTTCATTTTTTTTCCTCAATGTACACACAGCACCCCATGTTGACAGAAAAACACAGAATTGTTGACATTTTTGCAGATTTATTAAAAAAGAAAAACTGAAATATCACATGGTCCTAAGTATTCAGACCCTTTGCTGTGACACTCATATAGTTAACTCAGGTGCTGTCCATTTCTTCTGATCATCCTTGAGATGGTTCTACACCTTCATTTGAGCCCAGCTGTGTTTGATTATACTGATTGGACTTGATTAGGAAAGCCACACACCTGTCTATATAAGACCTTACAGCTCACAGTGCATGTCAGAGCAAATGAGAATCATGAGGTCAAAGGAACTGCCTGAAGAGCTCAGAGACAGAATTGTGGAAAGGCACAGATCTGGCCAAGGTTACAAAAAAATTTCTGCTGCACTTAAGGTTCCTAAGAGCACAGTGGCCTCCATAATCCTTAAATGGAAGACGTTTGGGACGACCAGAACCCTTCCTAGAGCTGGCCGTCCGGCCAAACTGAGCTATCGGGGGAGAAGAGCTTTGGTGAGAGAGGTAAAGTAGAACCCAAAGATCACTGTGGCTGAGCTCCAGAGATGCAGTCAGGAGATGGGAGAAAGTTGTAGAAAGTCAACCATCACTGCAGCCCTCCACCAGTCGGGGCTTTATGGCAGAGTGGCCCGACGGAAGCCTCTCCTCAGTTCAAGACACATGAAAGCCCGCATGGAGTTTGCTAAAAAACACCTGAATAAGATTCTCTGGTCTGATGAGACCAAGATAGAACTTTTTGGCCTTAATTCTAAGCGGTATGTGTGGAGAAAACCAGGCACTGCTCATCACCTGTCCAATACAGTCCCAACAGTGAAGCATGGTGGTGGCAGCATCATGCTGTGGGGGTGTTTTTCAGCTGCAGGGACAGGACGACTGGTTGCAATCGAGGCAAAGATGAATGCGGCCAAGTACAGGGATATCCTGGACGAAAATCTTCTCCAGAGTGCTCAGGACCTCAGACTGGGCCGAAGGTTTACCTTCCAACAAGACAATGATCCTAAGCACACAGCTAAAATAACGAAGGAGTGGCTTCACAACAACTCCGTGACTGTTCTTGAATGGCCCAGCCAGAGCCCTGACTTAAACCCAATTGAGCATCTCTGGAGAGACCTAAAAATGGCTGTCCACCAACATTTACCATCCAACCTGACAGAACTGGAGAGGATCTGCAAGGAGAAATGGCAGAGGATCCCCAAATCCAGGTGTGAAAAACTTGTTGCACTTTCCGAAAAAGACTCATGGCTGTATTAGATCAAAAGGGTGCTTCTACTAAATACTGAGCAAAGGGTCTGAATACTTAGGACCATGTGATATTTCAGTTTTTCTTTTTTAATAAATCTGCAAAAATTTCAACAATTCTGTGTTTTTCAATATGGGGTGCTGTGTGTATATTAATGAGGAAAAAAAAGAACTTAAATGATTTTAGAAAATGGCTGCGATATAACAAAGAGTGAAAAATTTAAGGGTCTGAGTACTTTCCGTATCCACTGTGTATATATGTATGTATGTATATGTGTGTGTGTGTGTGTATATGTATATATATATATATATATATATATATATATATATATATATATATATATATATATATATATATATATATACATACATACATACATACATACATACATACATACATACATACAGGTGCTGGTCATATAATTACAATATCATCAAAAAGTTGATTTATTTCACTAATTCCATTCAAAAAGTGAAACTTGTATATTGTATTCATTCATTACACACAGACTGATATATTTCAAATGTTTATTTCTTTTAATTTTGATGATTAGAGCTTAAAGCTCATGAAAGTCAAAAATCAGTATCTCAAAATATTAGAATATTTACATTTGAGTTTGAATCAATGACCATCCCTACAGTATAAATTCTGGGTATCTCTTCTTGTTTGAAACCACATTAATGGAGAAGACTACTGACTTGGCAATGATCCAGAAGACGAACATTGACACCCTCCACAAAGAGGGTAAGTCACAGAAGGTCATTACTGAAAGGTGTGGCTGTTTACAGAGTGCTGTATCAAAGCATATTAAATGCAAAGTTGACTGGAAGGAAGAATTTGGGTAGGAAAAGGTGCACAAGCAACAGGGATGACCGCAAGCTTGAGAATACAGTCAAGCAAAGCCGATTCAAACACTTGGGAGAGCTTCACAAGGAGAGAACTGAAGCTGGAGTCAGTGCATCAAGAGTCACCACGCTCAGACGTCTTCAGGAAAAGGGCTACCAAGCCACTTCTGAACCAGAGACAATGTCAGAAGCATCTTAACTGGGCTGTGGAGAAAAAGAACTGGACTGTTGCTCAGTGGTCCAAAGTCCTCTCTTCAGATGAAAGTAAATTTTACATTTCATTTGGAAATCAAGGTCCCAGAGTCTGAAGGAAGAGTGGAGAGGCACAGAATCCATGTTGCTTGAAGTCCAGTGTGAAGTTCCACAGTCAGTGATGATTTGGGCTGCCATGTCATCTGCTGGTGTTGGTCCACTGTGTTTTCTGATGTCCACAGTCAACGCAGCCATCTACCAGGAAATTTTAGAGCACTTCATGCTTCCTTCTGTTGACAAGCTTTATGGAGATGCTGATTTCATTTTCCAGCAGGACTTGGCACCTGCCCACACTGCCAAAGGTACCAAACGGGAGGTACTGGTTCAATGACCATAGTGTTACTGTGCTTGATTGGCCAGCAAACTCGCCTGACCTGAACCCCATAGAGAATCTGTGGGGTATTGTCAAGAAGAAGATGAGACACCAGACGCAACAATGCAGACGAGCTGAAGGCCACTATCAGAGCAACCTGGGCTCTCATAACACCTGAGCAGTGCCACAGACTGATCGACTCCATGCCACGCTGCATTGCTGCAGTAATTCAGGCAAAAGGAGCCCCAACTAAGTATTGAGTGCTGTACATGCTCATACTTTTCATTTTCATACTTTTCAGTTGGCCAAGATTTCTAAAAATCCTTTCTTTGTATTGGTCTTAAGTAATATTCTAATATTTTGAGATACTGATTTTTGACTTTCATGAGCTGTAAGCTCTAATCATCAAAATTAAAAGAAATAAACATTTGAAATATATCAGTCTGTGTGTAATGAATGAATATAATATACAAGTTTCACTTTTTGAATGGAATTAGTGAAATAAATCAACTTTTTGATGATATTCTAATTATATGACCAGCACCTGTGTGTGTGTGTATATATATATATATATACACACACATACACACTAGTGCTGGCGATTTAAAAAAATTAATTAATCTTACATTTTTCTTTTTTTTTCTGAATTTAAACGCGAATAATCCCACCTTACATTTAAAGTTTTTAATTATGCTTTTATATTGCAATAATTTAATTTCACATTCAATCTCTAAATTAATGTAGAAACAACGTAAAGAAAGTATATTTTTTCAATATTTGTTTAATGGCATCTTTCTTATGACTGAAGGCAAGTATCCCTGATATATGGAAGAATTTTCCGGACTATTTTCAAAAGCAATTGCAAATTGTATTTTCAATTGCGTTTTCCACATGTGGGCGCATAAATTGGGACATAATCCAAATGCAATTGCAAATCGCGAACACACAGTGACTGCCACATTTCAAATGAAGAAGCAAAGTCCATTTGCAACTGTATTCCCATGTCTTACAAGTTATGAGCCTGCCATATTTAAATAGCAATATTAATTACCACATTTGCCTTTTCACAATACATAATTCTGTCTTTTTTTACCCCAAATGCAGCGATTATACCCTGCTAACAGCGGGAGCCACATCGGTATGCACAATAGGTCAATATTCACTATTAACAAAACACTTTTCACCTGTCTCAACATCTCTCACTGTTTCACTCACTCTGATTGATGCAAATGAGTAAACAGACAGTGCAATTCTACACGTATGGTTTCCTACACATGTAGAAAATACAAAAGATTAGGCTACAACACTGTACAACATCACTGAACTAAATTAAATCATATGCAAATCACATTTCTTATTAATATATATTTATGAACAATAAAGATTAAAAATAAGATTCACATTACAAATACGTCGTTGTAAGAAACTGTGATGAGACGTGCAGCAGTAATAACGTAACAAAAACATTCAATTTCAAGCAAAATTATCATATTTAAGCATTTAACATTTATAAGTTTAATTAAATGTCAGTAATGAACTGACATGTTCCTGAGACCTACGATCACGAAGGTCCTCTGTCCCAAAACGCGTACAGTAAGATTTAGTTGATACAGTATCAACTCCCCATCAGTAGTTCTATACTGCCACCTGCTGGCGCAGTTGTGTAACTTAGAGAACAAGTTTTATGTTGAGTTCGTGAGAAAAATAAGTTGTGATAACTAGAAAACAACTTTTGTTATGTTGAGAAAACAAGGGGGAAAAAATGCATGGCCGCTTAAAACTTCCGTAGTAATAGAGAGCGCATCACCTGCCTCAAGATCTTTTACTATTTGCACTCCGATGCACATAAACAAACATTACCTATTTGCCACCTATATCTTATTCCTATCTTATAACAGAGCACCTGCCTCAAGATTTCTCAGTCTGTTTACACTCCAGTTGATGCACGTAACAAAACAGAAAATGCTGCTACTCCTACTCTGCCTGCCCTAGATGAGTCTACACACCAACGATCTAGGCGCAGCTGTCACAGAACGACAGCCAAAGTGAATTAATATTAAAAATCATGTGCATCAATTGAAGTGTCGGGTGGCTGTACACAGTGAGAGATCTTGAGACTTGCACAACGCTTTGGTGCCACGGCCCACGGGACGTGTGTAAAATGTGCTGTAAGTGTAGAATTGTACTGTCTGTTTACTAATTTGCATCAATCGGAGTGAGAGATGTTGAAATCGGTGAAATGCGTTTCGTTAATAGTGAATATTGACCTATTGTGCGTACCATTGTTGCTCCCGCTGTTAGCAGGGTATAATTGCTGCATTTGGGGTAAAAAAGACAGAATTATGTATTGTGCCAAGAAGGTTGTCTGTTCGTTCACACATGCACAAACTGATTGACAGCTGCCTTTAGCGGAGCCTTCAACGATTACTTCTATTGATCAAAGCATTCGGCACGGTCGTCTGTGAGTGACGTTACCTCCCAATACAAACACGCCCCCTCACATTGATTGACAGCTTTCCGTGAAGACATCAGAAATTTAAATGCAAAAGTAATTGCGATTTCATTTGAGTTTTGGCAGGTTACATGCGCAATGCAGAGAAAGTGAAAAGGCAAATGTGGTAATTAGTATTGCTATTTAAATATGACAGGCTCATAACTCGTAAGACATGAGAATACAGTTGCAAATGGACTTTGCTTCTTCATTTGAAATGTGGCAGTCACTGTGCGTTCGTGAAAGCGAAAATGCAAGATTTGCAATTGCATTTGGATTATGTCCCAATTTATGCGCCCACATGTGGAAAACGCAATTGAAAATACAATTTGCAATTGCTTTTGAAAATAGCCCGGAAAATCCTTCCATACTGATACCAACTGATGTCTCTATGAATTTTCCCCCTAATATTTAAACGTTGACTATAGCCATTCAACATTACAGTATAATTAAGAGCTATCAATTTAACATGTATTAGACTTTAAAAAATAACTTCTAATTTAAGTGAACTCAAAACAGTCTTCACATAACCCCATTATAATAAATGTCATATAGCTACCTGTGCCCTTCAGCAAGAAAATATAGCTTAATTTAATAAAGTTATTAAACTCTAAATTCTAAATTACTGATTTCCTTTTTTTAATTTTGTTCTTTGATTAAAAGACATCACAGCAGCTGGTTATTAGGTTATTTTGGCTGCTACTTTAAAAACTGCTCCTGCTGAACTTGATGCAGATCTGACACTGCTATGAATGTGACTCATCATAAACAATAAATACTTGCATGCACAGTTTTAAGGCAGCTTTAAAGGCCTTCTTTTGTAACTTCATGACTTGACTGACGGCATAACTACGACATTGCATACTCGTAGTTTCATTGGGGTTTGAATATATGATACAGCGCTTTAATATAGCCTAATAGAGCGCACACTGGCACATTTGATGAGTGAATATTGTAGAAAAATTTCGCACTAAAGTGACTAAACCCCAACCCATTAATACGTTAACCAGGAGTCACTCTCATTTATAATCCCAACATCGTCTGATAAAATCAACATGTATCTACACTAAAGAGAGGCTATGTGGTGGTTTTGGCTATATTAGCCTACTTTTTTGTCTCATGCAGCGCACTGCCTGCGTCTAAATAACAAACTAAAAAAACAACAAACAAAAAAGTGCATAATATTAACAGACGAACTACGCTCATATTTATAATTCCAAACAGTCAGTAAGCGGCATGTGGAAACGCTGTTTTATACTGATTTACTGACAAGTCTGCTGTGGTATGGCCAGCTGAAAGAACAGAACAGACGCAGAGAGAGGCGACACTGCGCCGGGAGAGTCAGACCTCGCGCTTGTGGGGCAGAACCGGTGACATCTTCCAACTGAATGAAAGCTAAGGTTTATCCAAAAAGTCGCTAAGTTTGTCAGTATGTATATTCTATGGAAAAAAAAGCAGCTAAAAGGGTCTGCAAGTTGCTAAATATAGTGCTAAAGTCGCGCTCGTGTGTGAATGTGTGCTGGAGCTGATGGCAGGGGGCGGTGGATATTTGTGGTGGTCAATGTGGATATTGTGGATAAATTCTTCTGTGTCATCACGTTCTACTAGTTCTACAGCTTCAGTTTCGTAACTTTCATGCTCAGTAACACATACAGCTGTGTCCTTGCCAGTGATTCATATCATAAGAAAAATAAATACCGGTATTCGGTATAAACCGGTATACCGCCCAGCACTAATGTAAAGTAAAACATTTCAAAAGGTTTTTTTTGTTTTAATTTTGATGATTAGAGCTTACAGCTCACTAAAGTCAAAAATCCAGTATCTCAAAATATTAGAATATTTACATTTGAGTTTCATTAAATGACCATCCCTACAGTATAAATTCCAGGGTATTTCTTGTTCTTTGAAACCACAATAGTGGGGAAGACTGCTGACTTGGCAATGGTCCAGAAGACAATCATTGACACACTCCACAAAGAGGGTAAGTCACAGAAGGTTATTACTGAAAGGGGTGGCTGTTCACAGAGTGCTGTATCAAAGCATATTAAATGCAAAGTTGACTGGAAGGAAAACAAAGGGATGACTGCAAGCTTGAGAATACTGTCAAGTAAAGCTGATTCAAACACTTGGGAGAGCTTCACAAGGAGTGGACTGAAGCTGGAGTTGGTGCATCAAGAGTCACCACGCTCAGACGACTTCAGGGAAAGGGCTACCAAGCCACTTCTGAAACAGAAACAACGTCAGAAGCATCTTACCTGCACAGCAAAAAATGATGGGTTACACATATTGGGTCACTATGTTGGGTTATTTTCTAAAACGTTGGGATAATTCTTAAACATCGTTGGGTTATTTTTAATAATAATCCAGCATTGGGTTCAATTGGTTCCCGCGGCAACGGTTCAAATTTTAACGGACAACAAGTGACTGACAGTCAAACAACAGAAGAAGCTGCTGCTGCGTCAGTATGAGGTAAGTAATATTGGTTTTTGATATATAACTCTTATAACATATAAAGAAACGTTAAACACTCTAAAATTGAAGGTTTTTTTTTTTTTTAAACAAAGTTGTAGTTCCCTTTGGTCAGTGCATTGTTCTCCGGAGAATGAGCTCGAATGCTTGCAGTAATAAAGTAATTAAAAAATTAACAAAGACTAGCAAAACTGTTTAGAGATGTATTAGTTACCCAACGTTAATAATGTGTAGTAAAATGTATAACGTTAACGTTAGGCCTACTACTTAGTATACTATACACTTAAATATGTTACTGAAATCACTATCTACCATTATGCCAGGTTTAAATTGTTGGTGATATTATTTTACAGTTAATGGAGGGTTGCAGACCTGCCTACAGTTTGTTTGGTTGCACTAGTGATCATAACATTTATATATGGGAAACGGCAAATGCAGTGGTGTTCATTTGAACCTCGCTACACGGACCATTTAATTGTCGGTCCAGTATATAACGTTAGCCCAGCGGCAGCTCAGACCAGCTTAGTCCAGAGAGAAGCGGTCAAGTTCGGTGAATTCTCTGTTAGAAAAGTCTAAAAAGAATCCAATTATCCCAAAAGAAAGACGTGATGGCAGAAACTAAGCTTTTCGAAGCTTCAAATCAATTAAACCAATTGCTTCGCAAAATGATTCACTGCTTCCAAGTGTTCGTGACACAATGGTGACACCTGCTGGTCAAAACAGGACCAGTGTCAGTGTTTGGAAAACGACCAGCACTAATAACAGTGTTTTTATGGTTTATTAATATGATATTGAATATTGTTATGCATCTATTAGAATAGCCTCTAATTACAGTCATTTCTCATGTGAAGCTATGACAGATTTGGAAGTTTTTTTTTTTTTTAAATGTATTGTACTAAATGTGTTTTATACTTGTTTTAGACAATGGATTCTTCCGTGAAGGAAAAACTGCAACAGTGAAATCTCTGCCAGTTAATTGAAAAATTTCGAAGTAAGTAATCTATTTAAATTAGTGATACATGTACACTACCAGTCAAAGGCTTTTGGACAGTAAGGTTTTTAATGTTTTTTTTTTTAAAGAATTCTCTTCTGCTCACCAAGCCTGCATTTATTTTATCCAAAATACAGCAAAGGCAGTAATATTGTGAAATATTTTGACTATTTAAAATAACTGCTTTCTATTCTTCAGTGTCACATGATCTTTCAGAAATCATTCTAATATGCTGTTCAAGAAACATTTATTATTATGGTAACACTTTACAATAAGTTTGTATTAGTTAACGCATTAGTTATGCATTTATAATTTAACTATTTATAATAGTTAAAGCATTACTTAATCTTTGTTCATGTTAACATTCATATACTAATGTGTTAGTTAATGCATTAGTTAACATGAACTAACAATGAACAACTCCACTGTTCAGGATTACTTAATGATTTGTTAATGTTAATTTACACATTTACTAATGCATCTCTTTACATTTAACAGATTAACTGTTAACGTTGTGGTTAATGCATTAGATAAAATGAACTAAAAATTAACAACACATCTGTTCAGCATTACTTAATCTTTGCTCATGTTGAACTTATTCATATACTAATGCTTCTCTTCACATTGACAACTTAATTAGTTAACGCTGATTAATATATTCGTTAACATGAACTAAAAATGAACGACGCATCTGTTCAGCATTACTTTAATCTTTACTCATGTTAACTTATTCATATACTAATGCATTAGTTCATGCTTTAGTTAACATGAACTATGCCTGTATAGCTTTATTTAATTATACTACATACAGTATATACACAAGTTTATTTAGCAGCTAACACACACAATGGATAAACAATACCAACTTCCCATTTGGGCACTGATTAGGGCTATTGGTAAACTTGGAAACCATCTAAACATCAACTGATAATGTTTCTCATGTTTGTAGACTGTCTATTAACATGACTTACCATTAACAAAGTATTTACTAAGGGAATTTGTGAACCTTATTGTAAAGTGTACACTAGTCCAATATTAACTAACGTTTAACTAACATTTGTGGGTTAATTACAAAGCAGTCATTATTGATTTTACTGGACCTTAAATGAGTGAAAGCCATTCACGCATCACTTACATTTTCAGAAACTTTATTATATTATTACATAACAGTGGTATACATTATATACATTTATATTATTTAATCAGTGTATTAAATAAACAAACAAACAGAGAGAAGAAGGTGTTTCTCCTAACGTTAAGTGAGCAAGCATGGACAAATAGTTGGTAATCACCTTTGCGTTTTAAAGCTGCTATTTTCGATGAATGTCATTGAACAGTCTTCCAAGAGGACCATTTCTATCCCACTTTCCAAGCCAGTAAATCCACTCTATCAGACGTTGTCTTAATAGGTCCAGTCCATCCTGTTCCCGAGGGCGATAAGCCGCCGAATCCCGAGAACAAAAGTGCGCACGCTCGGTAAATTGTCACGTGGAATGAAACGATTTCCAACGGAAAACGGAAGCATTACGCGTCTTCACCAGCTCGTGCTGTAACATTTAAAGTTCACGTTCACATAGTCTTCACGACTTCATCCAAACCTTTTTCTTCTAAAAAAAAAAAAAGATATCCAAATATTATTATCGCCATTTCTTCTTGCACGTCGTCCGCCATTTGTTTACTCTAAAGTCACGTTTGTTACCCGCGTTCACAGTCGTGATTTTGATGTGTGAATGGAATCTGTTCGTGTGTGGCGTGGTGTGGTGTGCTGTCACACCAAGCGACTTCCTCCCGCTCACTCTTTTGAAACCAACACATAAGTGACTAAAACTGCAATTCATCGACAGGCCGCTAGAGACTGGCTCCAAAATGGAGTCAGTCCCATAGACTTCCCATGTTAAAATGGCCAACTTTACAGCTGAAAAAAATATATTTACAGCCTGGTACAAAAATAGGTTTTGGTCTATATAGCTACTTTTGTCCTTTGTGATAACTGTGAGGGGGGTGAATTGTTTTTTATAACTCATCCATTTAAATTATATTAAGCCTTAAAGTTCTACATAATTAAGGGCGTGGCCACTTGAGTGACAGGTGGACTGCCGCTCTGCTCCAGAGTGTGAAACTCGCTAGTGTGAAACAGAAAAATGGCTTTGAAGATTTTTATTTGTACATAAAAAAATAATTATAGGTAGGACACTGATAATCTGGCAATTAGATGTTTTAATGAAAATGATTGGCAATTAGATGTTTTAATGAAAATGATCTCAAACTTGATTTTTTCCGTTATATTGATATTGTGCTCTGCTTTTGCACTGTCTGCAGTGAGATGTCACGCCAAGGCAAAAGGCAGAAACTTCCACATTATATAGGGTGCTGATCACCATTTACAGAATAACATCTGTCTAAAATCTAGTGATCATTGGCTAGGCTATAACATCTATGGATTTTATCAATTTACAAGAAAAGGAAGGAAACGGATTTAATTGCGAAAAGTTATTGATTTTATGTGTGATACGCTATAACAGCATTTGAGTCCTCATGCAGTCTACAGAAGTGTGCAGCCCCAGTCTGACAGCTGGCACTGAGTGAATAATCTGCATTATATATAAAAAAAATAAAAACCTTTACACATTATTTACGATTAATTATTGTTGCCAAGTTATCTAGTTGTTGCTTGTGTACAGTGCTTTGTTTTATGGAACAGTTTGTTAGATCGCAATCTATCTAATTTGTTTGTCTAATGAAGTGCCGACAGATGTATAAAAGTACACAAGTCACACCGTAATTTAAACGTGGCAGACTTGGACAGTAAAACAAAGGCAGAATACCATATAACTCCAGGGTGGCACAGTATTGACGAACGAATGCAAACAAATGCAGAGCATCGTCAACAAAGTCAAAGAGCTGTAACTGATGTTATACTGTGTTCTGCCTTGGTTTCTCCAGGGCTTTTCTCCATGATACTTAAACACATGATAAAGGAGGTCATGAATGTCCCAAAATGATCAATAACTAATTTTCGACCAAAAACGAAGTTATGGTGTTTTGTCTTTGCATGGCAGCACTGCTGTCACTATAGACGGGCGTGGTTTCAGCTCAGCTTCACCCACGTCCCACCTTTTTGCCCATTTTCGATTATCCGAGAGTGACGCGCTGCCAAGATGGCGGCCGTCGGCTCCGCCCACTTTAGGCTTGAAAAATGCTCTTCAGAAACCTACGAGTGACGTCACGAACACTACGTCCATTTTTTTTTTTTTTTTAACAGTCTATGTGTCACACTATAGCAGAGATGGGACCAAGTCATTGTTTTGCAAGTTACAAGTAAGTCTCGAGTCTTTGCATTCAAGTCAGTCAAGTCCCGAGACAAGAAAGGCTTAACTTTTAGCTTCAAGTCATTAGTGCTCTTTGCCCAAATTAGTGTCTCCGTATTAATTACCACATCAAATTTATAGTAATTTATATCAGGATGTCGGGTAGAATATGTTTCACATAGGCTAGTTTAATTTCATGTGAGATGGGTGCCCTCAAGTTCAATTTAGGGATTGTGCCAAAATACAAGCAGTGAAAAAAAACAAAACAAAACAATTTTATTAGTAACAGAATAGTGAAGACAACAGAATTTCAAAGAAATAACAGCTGCAATACTTTGCATGTGTGCATAAGAAGTTAAGTCGTGATGTATTGTCAAGTATGGTGACCCAGAGCAGTGAGCAGCCATTGCTCCAGCGCCCGGGGAGCAATTAGGGGTTTGGTGCCTTGCTCAAGGGCACCTTAGTCATTCACAATCCCCACCTTCAATTCCTGCCGGCGCAAGAATCGAACCGGCAACCTTCAGGTTACAAGCCCGACTCCCTAACCATTAGGCCACGACTACCCCTAGAAGAAGAATATATGCTTCTAGGTGTTATATCTAAGCCAATGAGCCATTATTTGGAACCTCAATGAAACGGATTTAAAAACGAGAGCGGAAACGCAGAAAGAACTGCTTTGAAACAACTAGAAGAAATAACTGCTACCATACTTTACAAGTGAGAGGAAACATGCAATGTGGATGCAGACAAACTCATGAAGACAGTCGTTCAAAAATGTTGTGCTACCATCCTTTATAACTAAGAGTAACAAAGACAAAATGTTGTATGTTAAATGTTAAGTTTATAATATGCATAGTTGATCGCTAAATTTAGGGGCTATGTGCATTATATACAGACTGATTTACAACACGTGAATTCAGTTATTTATCCCGAAAGAAATAAAAGTGAAGTGAAATGAAATGAGTGCCTGGTGAAGAGGAGAAAAACTGAGTATATTTTATAATATATATATATATATATATATATATATATATATATATATATATATATACAATGCTCATTTTGTGAAAGAAACACTTCTTCAAATTATATCTTAAATGATCATTAGGCCTATTGCCGCTTTTTCCCTTCAAATTATAACTAAATTGTTTGCAATGATTAATTTTAAATCTACATAAAATCAAGGTTTATCTAATAATTCTGTTGCACCAAACTTTAAATCTTTAAAAATAAGCAGGTTTACATTTTAACCCATAATTTTTGATCCTGGATTTAAGTAATATTTAAGGTTAACTTTAATCCTGTTGCACCATAACTTTAAACTCCGATTTAAATCTCGATTATGGATTAACTTTCAATGTAATGGAGGTTTAAAATAAAATGCACATGCAATTAAAATATGTAGGCTAACTTACTGAACACAAACAGTGGAGATCTGACACACACAAAAAAAAAGGTCTCAGAAAGGTGTTTATTACAAATAAAAATGAAAATGAAAGCACATCGAGTTGGTGCACCTCGTTGTCGGACAAACAAAAGAAGTGAGGAATATGTTTAGCATTTCACAGAAGCGGTCACGGTGATGATAAGGCGAGCACCAGTGATTGCGGCAGCGCCTCTCATTTCTCATGCCCGCTCCGTGTGTCTGCTGGGCGGCAATCAAACCGGCAGGGCAGCGCTTTTCACGAGCGGAGATGGCTACTAGACATGTCTTTTTTTTTTCCTTCTTTTTCTTATCTCGGTTCTTTTGTTGCAAGTTATGCTATTACTACATTCATTTATACTAGCATATACTAGTATATATCAAGCGCTCCCTGAATGCAGTCTCCGGCTTACTGCCAGTCAAGCCCAAGCACTGCACCCGTCTAGAGTGATAACGACCCTGATCTGATCATAAAGTCTTTCCGAGTCATAGGGCTCAAGTCCAAGTCAAGTCTCGAGTCATTGCTGTCAAAGTCTAAGTCGAGTCTCAAGCCTTCTTTAATTATGTCGAGTCGAGTCGCAAGTCATCAAATTTGGGACTCGAGTCGAAGTCAAGTCTCGAGTCATGTGACTCGAGTCCACACCTCTGCACTATGGGAACCTACGTCACGCCGCGTTGGACTCCACCATGTTTTAGGTCACGCTCAGGAGCACACAGTGTAAATAAATGCAAATCACCACAGAAAAAGCCGACCGTTTTACATTATTTTTTGAAAAACATCTTACACATGCTTAGAATAAAACGGACTAATATGTAAATCTCTTTAAATAATAAAAAAAAAAATCGCTCTGTTGTTTGGCTGAGAGGCTGCAAATATTCATTACTATTCAGTCTCCTTCACTACAGTGGTACTGATATAGGCTAACTGCTAAAACACTTATGACAATTAACCATGGTTTTACTATAGTAAACGTGTAGCGACCGTGATTTTTTTGTGTTTTTGGATGTGTTTAGACTGTCTAACTATGGTTAGAGTAAGGGGAGAATACACTATAGCTAGATCTCAAACAGTGGATCATTGTTATATCGTCATATTGCCCGGTAAAACTGCTCAGTGTTAAAGAGTTACGCCATTATAGAGGTAACAGAACTTGAAGCTGCTTTGAAATTATGTGTATTGTGGATGCTATGCAAATAAATACATTGACTTGACCGAACCAAGTTGAAGATTCCTACTAGCGATGCCGAACAACGATTCGAGCGATCAAATAAATGAATGAACGAAACAATCCGTACAAAAAGTGGCCGGGTATTAACGAGCTGCCGCAAATAACATTTCCATATATGATTTTCTTCTATTTGTGGTGTGAGGGCTTACAGTTCAATGCAAATCACTGTATCTATAATATATTAAATCTACAGAGATGAATTATAAAGCCACATATTATTTTAGATGTTTACCATACCGAGTTTCAGTTTAATTTTCATCCGAGTTCCATAGTGAATGTAGACATATTTAATGTTTATATGATTCAACTTAGATCGCGTTGGAATGATCAATTGCCATAGCCCTTATCATCAATGTCTGCAGGTGAAACCTCGGCTTTTTCGGCTTTCTAACGCAGAGAAAGCACGTTTTTCACACCGGCCGTGCAAAGGGATATGACAATTGATGATACGCCTTAACCACTGCAACGCGATCTAAAGTACAATAATATAAACATTAAATAATATAAAACGTCTACATTCACTACCACTCAGTCTCCGCTGTAGCTCCCGTGACCTAAATTCCCAGAATGCATTGCCGCTGTGACGACACATTCCCAGACTCTATAGGAACAAAACTGTTAAATCTATGTTTTTTTGTTGTTGTTTTGTTTTGTTTGTTTTTTGTTAGTGGTAGGCCTAAATCACGTTAATAAACAGTCTACAAATGTTAGTTAAACATTAGTTAATGTTGGACTAGTGTACACTTTACAATAAGGTTCAAATTCCCTTAATAAATGCTTTGTTAGTGGTAGTCATGTTAATAAACAGCCTACAAACATGAGAAACATTATCAGTTGATGTTTAGATGGTTTCCAAGTTTACCAATAGCCCTAATTAGTGCCCAAATGGGAAGTTGGTATTGTTTGTCCATTGTGTGTGTTAGCTGCTAAATAAACTTGTGTATGTACTGTATGCAGTATAATTAAATAAAGCTTATTAAATAAAGCTACTGTATTTACAGGCATAGTTCATTGTTAGTTTATGTTAACTAATGCATGAACTAATGCATTAGTATATGAATAAGTTAACATGAGCAAAGATCAAGTCATTCTGAAGAGATACGCTGTTCATTTTTAGTTCATGTTAACTAATATATTAATTATTTTATAATGATTAATACTTTTTAGCAAGAATCCATTAAATTGATTAAAAAAGTGATGCTAAAGACATTTATAATGTTACAAAAGATTTCTATTTCAGATAAATGCTTTACTTCTGAACTTTCTACACTGTAAAAAAAAATTCCGTAAAAAAATGGATAATGTACTGGCAGAAAATTACCAGGACATTTTCTGTTAAATTTATGGACATTTCCTTCAACATTAAAACGTAAAATTCTGTAGATTTACATTTTCTTCTGTACCATAAACGGACAATCCTTAATGCAGATATTTCAAAAAAAATTATAGCATAGGCCTATCTTTAGTGGCAAATAAATCCAGCACAATATATACAAATTGAACATGGTTTATTTTTACCTCATGTAAACATTCTTAAAAGTGTGCTCAGTAGCTTTTATTTGCCTTAAACAGGTGAAGACAAAAAATATTATTACATCAATTAATTTAACAATGTGTAAAGCACCACTGAAAATGCTTGTATTGTGGAACACTTTTTAGTTTTAAACAGCAACATGCAGAAAAAAGAAAACATGAGCAGATATATGACTTGTACAATATTGGTGTTGCACCAAATAGTGGTAACAAAGATAAACTTCACTGCAAAACAGTCAAGATTCAAAATATTTTCAAATACATGGGGGAAAAAATTTTATACAAAGACAGGGCTGTCATTAATAATAATTGCTATAGACTTGCAGTCAATAGTCAAGTGAAATGTTCCAGTGTTTACACCATTTAACCTATAGGAGAACACATTATTATTTAAAAGGACAGTTCACCCAAAAATGTGAATTCTGTCATCAGTTACTCACCCTGATACCGTTCCAAATCCATAAGATTTTCATTCATCTTTGGAACACAAACAAAGAGTATTTTTAATTAAATCTCTGTGCTTTCTGTACCTCCATTGACAACTACCATATACAGCTACCATTTCAAGGTCCAATAAGGTATAGCTGTCAGATTTCATTAAAAAGGATCTTCATTAGTGTTCCAAAAATGAACAAAAGTCTAACAGGATTGGAACAAGATTTTTCATATAACATTTTGGGTTAACTAACCCTTTAAAGCCTGGAATACACTACGATTTTTGCCCCAATTTTCCCCCAATTTTACAGTCTGAACAAGTTGATGCTAGTTGAGGAAAGTCGGAGCCAGTCTGCAGATTACAGCTGACAGATTCCACAGAAAATCGCATAGTGTATGATAGTCACAGACTTTTTAGCTTCAGACTTTGATTCCATCCAATCGGAGGATATCAAACATGTTTGATATTTTCAGCCGATTTTAGAACACACATGCTTTCATTTGTCATGCGTCTCCTAGCAACAAGGTGCACGTTTCTGCATGAGTTTGTTGTGATCGGAACAACTTTAAAGTCTGGTAGTGTATGATCTTCAGTCGCGTAGTGTATGATGCCCAGTTTTCTTTTGTCACTATTTACAAAGTCGGTAAGTGTATGATGCCTAGAATGCAGGGGGTGCTTGGGGTGTACAGTACAGCAGCAGCAATTAGACCTGTCATTAGAAAAGAAAACAAAAGAAACACCATGAATCTCATGAACTGCTGTCCCTTTAAAACATGACTCACACCTGACACATCCCAACTCTTTACATCAGTCAAGACATTAACTTATTTAATTACATATTTAAGGACATTAACTGGCCAAAAATGGTCATTTTTACATAATTTTGTGTGCTTTGTCCGTGTAAGTGTGAGAGAGAACTCGGTGCGCTACTGTCTGAAAAAAAAAAAGAAAATTATAATAATAAAGCGGCATTCTCTGCGCGTGCATGACATGTGTGTTCACAGACAGCGTGCCAGTAACGTTACTGAATTAACTTTGTGTGTGTGTGTGTTTAACATAAACAAGACAATAAAAAGTCTAAACCTACCTCGTTTGGCAGAAAAGGCGTGTTATCCTTGAAGAATTCTGTGATGTCAGATCTTCACCTAGTCTTATCTTAATCTCTTTAAAAAAAAAAAATTAAAAAAAAAGTCATAAATGGTCTTCTTTTCTTGACAATTACTCTGCCAGCTCCTGTTGAAGGCATAAAGCGCTCTAAACACAGTTGTACCTCAGATTTAACGTTCTTACAGCTGCTTAACATCACCTCAGTAACGTTAATATGCCGATGCTTTACGACACGCTCAGTAACAAATACACCTCAACAACAATTAAAAAGTTAATTAACTTTTAATTATAAAACTAAAAGTGAGAACACTGTAACAAGTAACTTACCTCCACGTCATCGAGTAAGATGTGATGGTGAGCTGAAAATGTTGAATATGACGGCTCCAACATTCATTTGGCAAACAAGCTAGACCGCAACTAAGTTAAAGTTATAGTTTATGTTACATTTAACAAAAACTAATTTACCACGGAAGTGTAAGAACAGTTCCCCAAACCCGAAATCCGACTTTAAAATGAAATTTTGACCGATACTATCTCCGTGAATAATGGCGCCTGCTCTAGCACCGTTTTCGCGCCGATAATCGACTGAGCTTCTTGTTCCCACAATGCAAAGCGTAATTTAAAAAATACGGAAAAACACCTGTAAAAACCAAATTATTACAGTATATTGTACTGTATTTTTACGGACTGTTTTTTACAGTGTATTCATCTAAGAAATCTGAAAAAAAATGTACTCGGGTGTTTTCAGCAATAATAATAATAATAATAATAATAATATTAATATAAATAAATGTTTTTGAGCAGCAAATCAGAATATTAGAATGATATCTGAAGGATCATGTGACTGTAGTAATGATGCTAAAAATTCAGCTTTGATCACAGGAGTAAATTACATTTTAAAATATATTTAAATAGACCAAAAAAGACCCGCACTCATCCAAACAGCCCAAAAAGGCTTAACATTTATTACTCAGAGGTCATAAACAGTGCAAAACAGTTTCGGGTATTACCCCTTCCTCAGTGCCATGTGCTACCAGGCATACACCTGCGCTCATTAAATTATATAGCCCATTACCATAATAAACTTAATATACAAATACATACAACAACAATTTTTTTTCAATACATACAAAAAAATTTTTTTTATTTTTTTTTACTTTGCATCAGTTTTTAGATACAATAAGTAAACACACTCTTTAGAGTCCACCCCATACTCTTTAAATTATTATAAAAAACAATTCAAAGACAATTCTTCATTCATACCAAGAGGATGCAGAATTTTAAGATCAAAGATCCACCTACATTCCTTCTGCAGGAGTCCACATTCCAAATTCCCCCCTCTACGAGTCTGTGTCAACCTTTCAATAACGATAAAGTTTAGATCCAAAACTGAATGCGACATCTCAACAAAATGCCGGGCCACGGGAGATTTTAAATCATTCCTTCTAATAGCACTCATATGCTCGATGATCCGAGTCCTAATTTGTCTTAACTACATATTGTTTTTTACATGGACAAGACAACAGATAAATCACATTAGTAGAAGCGCATGTAACCAGTTGTTTAATTTTATATGTACGCTCAGTAGTACAACTACGAAACTCAAAACATCTATTGCGTACATTTTTACGCACATTTAAGACAAGGATAAAAACCAACATCCTTACTCACGTGTCCATCGATACCATCCCTAACATAAGTATCCGATGTAACTAAAAAGTCCTTAATTTTCCTCGCTCTGTAATGAGAAAAAAGGGGGAGAGCCGCAAAAATCGTTTTACCAACCGGATCACTGGATAGTATGTACCAATGTTTCTTAATGATATCCTTAATGGCATAACTATACGTAGAGTATGTAGTAGTACATGCTACGGAGTAAGATTTCTGTTTAGATGATCTACAGACAACATTTCTTACCCTATTCAAAGCATCATCCAGCCACTACTTGGATAACCCCTTAGACGAAAACGCTTATACTACTTCTTGTTCAAAATCAGATTCCGCACTACAAATGCGTTTTAAGCGAAGGAATGGAGTATAAGGTAACCCCTTCTTCAAATGAGTTGGGTGGGAACTCGACGCATGTAAGATGCTGTTTTTGTCCGTTGGTTTACAATACAAGGTTGATGATAATTCTCCAGACTCAAAAAGTACTCTTGTATCTAGAAAAGCAACTGAGTGTTGATTTTCTACATTAAATTTAATTGACTCAATCATATTGTTTAACAAATCCACAAAATCATTAAACAAGTCTTTTGAACCCCTAAAGATACAAAACACATCATCCACATATCTCTTCCACATGACAATATTTTTCATTGCACCTTGTTTTTGCAAAAAAAAAAAATATTTTCCAACAGTAGCATGATCATATCAGTAATAAAATCTGATGGTGGGGATTTTTCAACCCTTTCATCCAGAAAATATTTTCTTGCTACTAGAAAACTTCCCTTTATTTTGTGGAATGTTCGTGTATAATGAGACCACATCCATTGTAGATGAAAAAAAATCTCAGACTCCTCATGATCATCAATACTGATATCAGCAAGTTGTTTAAAAAAAATCAGTGGTATCTTTCAAATATGAAGGAAGAGACTCTACCAAAGGTCTGAGTATACGATCCACATATTGTGACATAGGTCCAATAAGACAGTCATTCGAAGCTACAATAGGATGCCCTGGTGGTTTCTGCTCCGATTTGTGGACTTTAGGCAAAGCATACATCACAGGAATTACAGGAAAATCTTTTGTCAAAAATCTCAATTCTGATTCATTTATCAGACCTATTTGATGTGAATCCTGTAAAAATGCATCAACCTCTTTCTTAAAGGCAATAGTGGGATTTTTGTTCAGTTTCATATAAAATGTAGCATCCATTAATTGAGATTTCACTTCAGAAACAGTCCGATTTATCCATCAAAACTAAACCACCACCCTTATCCGCTGGCTTCCAGATTATATTTGGCCATTTGGATAATTCCATTAAAGTCCGACATGCCTTAGATCCATAGTCCCTCGTAGAATTTTTCAAAAGATCATCAATCTCTTTATCAACAATATTACAGAATGTATCAATGGTAGGATTATTAACCACGGGACAAAAAATACTACAAGGTCGTAACACTTGTTTAGAATCAACAGAAGTATATTGCCTTTGTATACTGTCCCTTTGAAAAAAAATATTTCAATTTGACTGATCTGTAAAACTTAAACATCTCAATTTTGAGCTGGAATGGATCTATAGGTGTAAGAGGAACGTAGGACAAACCTTTGTTCAGCAGTTGTTCCTCATTAGAAGATAAAGGAGTGGTAGATAGGTTAAACACTAAGCCGTGATCTTGTGAATTCTTTTCCTCCTCGTTGGATGAATGCCGATACCGTCCTCCTCTCTTCCTTCGACGTGTCCTGCGCTTCGAGTATTGTAGTTCCGTCTTAGCGGGACATGCAGATCGTTGGCTCCTCGCCCCAAAATATCCGGGTCAGAGTCGGTTTGATATTCTGAGCTAGAGCCCGAAGTGTTAAAGGATCTGTCCCTAAAACGAACTTGTTTTCTTTCTCTGTGAGGTTCCCGAGATGACCATCGCCATGGATAAACTTTTCCATCACGATAATCAATAGTATCCCTACGTAATTTGCTGATATTCTTAGCCTGCACAGACTCTTTGAATTTCGATGTAGTCTCCTTTAGCGTCTGTTCCATAGATGACAAAATCGTCTTTCTTTAAGGACAGTAATGTCTTGCTGTACTTTAGATAATTCTTGTTGTGTAAACTCAATGATCAATACCATCAAATCCAGCGAAGCTTTATTGAGAATTTCGCACCATTTGGTGCAAAAGTCTTCATCACTGCGACCTAAGGTAGGGGCATTTTGAATCCGCAGACCCCTAGGAATTCTCTTAGCTCTCACATATTTCACTGAGCGTCGAGCCATGAAGTTGTAATCGAATTTCTTTCATATACAAAAACTTCAACTTCTTACTGTACTCTTCGTGCGTAGGCATCAACTCATCCATAGGACCCGCGTCCGGAAAGAGTATAGGTCCAATATATTTCATATATATCAGTAGGTCCAATATATTTAAATAGAATGAATAGAAAACAGTTATATTAAATAGTAAAAATATTTCACAATATTACTGCTCTTACTGTATTTTGGATCAAATAAATGCAGGCTTGGTGAGCAGAAGAGAATTCTTTAAAAAAATATTAAAAATCTTACTGTTCAAAAACTTTTGACTGGTAGTGTAGGTTTTCAACTTCAATTATGACTTCCAACAATTATGAAAAAGATAAACGAAGTGAAATGATTCGTGTGTTGCTGCCGCATTCCGCCCAGCACAGCTTCCTTTTGTTCACAGCGGTGTACTTTTGTTCCTCCTTACAAGTCGGGGACGTGCAAAGAGTTCCCCAGGGGCAGGGGCTCAAATGTAAAACTGTAAATGTAATGTAAAAAAAAAATAAATAAAAAAGGTCAAACGTTATAGGTCAAAAGTTTGGATACATTACTATTTTATACTTTTGCAAGAAGTCACTTATGGTCATCAAGCCTGCATTAATTTTATCAAATTTTGAATATACTTTAAAACACATTTTATGCAGTTCTGATTTATTATATTCTTACTCATTTATTATGAATAAGAATGGAAAATGACTGCTCCACTTCACGTTATTGTTCAATGAAATTTGAACATGTGCCAGATCATGATTGGTTGGTGATTATACATGATAAACGGGCATTGATGAATTATGTAATATTCTAAAATATATAGCCTAATATATGGATTTGTAATTAAATCGACACACTAGCTTTGATTATTGATTTTTTTTTTTTTTTTTTTTTTATAAATATTGTTTGGTTTATTCTTTTTTCCTTCCGTGACCCACTCACTGAAATAACTATATTTGAGAGCCTATAGGTTTCCGAACAGACTGTGGAATATTAGTCAGTCAGGCAAAGCGCATACATCCCATAGCAACGCCTCAGATTGACAGATATGTAAAAAAATAAAATAAACAGGAATTTTCTGACTTTTGAGCGATTAGTTACAGTTTTGTACACATTGTTATGTTAATTATAATTCAAATGCATTTTGTTTTATTGACTACAATATCATCGCTATTTGTCTGAGAGGGGCACTTTTGAATAATTTTGAAAAAGGGCAGGTGCTTGAGCCCCCAAAGCCCCCCCTTCTGCGCGTGCCTGTTACAAGTCCAAACTTAACAACCAAATCAGTCAAATATGTAAGTGTGGTAAAAATTTACTCACATGAGTTAACCTAGTATTAGTTTTTGATAATTGTGAAACTTCCCTGGGTCACACTTTATATTAAGTAAAGCCTTAACTACTATGTACTCACATCAAATAATAAGTACAATGTACTTATTGTTCATACTGTATTGCAAAACACTATTGCTGCTATTGAGGTGGGATACGGGTAAGGTTAGAGACAGGTTTGGTGGTATGGGTAGGTTTAAGGGTGGGTTAAGGTTAATGCAGGCTTGGTGAGCAGAAGAGAATTCTTTAAAAAAACATCAAAAACCTTACTGTCCAAAAATGTTGACTGGTATAGTGTACATGTATCACCAATTTAAATAGTTTACTTTGAAATGTTTCAATTAACTGGCAGAGATTCCACTGTTGCAGTGTTTCCTTAAAACACTTTTTGTAAAACACAACACACAATTCTCTATGTAACGCACAAAAATCTAACAGCAATTAATATTATGTCAAAGGTGTTTGCAAATGTTTGCTTTTGAGATGTATTTGTAAAGAAATCGAATCCGAGTCAAAGGCCGAGAATTAGTGTATGGTTTTGCAGATTTGGTGTGTGCTTCTGCTGTTTGAGTGTCAGCTTTCAGAAATTGTGTGACAAGTAAAGATTTTGTGTGTATGCAGTTGAAAACTTGTTTATGATTAATTTTTTACTGATATATATTTGTATGTTATGTCTGTTTTATTTATGTACTGTATGAATGAATATGAATTGATACACATTTGTTGGTTTTGAATTCATTGTACATCTTGAAAATATATTAGTTGTATATGCACATTTGTGTTTTTAATTTATTTTATTTATTATTTGCATATTTAAATAAACAAAATCTGTATTTGGAAAAGTAGTTTTATAATGTAGTTTTATTAAGTAATTTCATAAAAATAATGTGAATTAATCAAGGTCTGAAGACTGGAGAGGCACATAATCTAAGCTGCTTGAAGTCCAGTGTGAAGTTTCCGAAGTCAGTGATTATTTGGGGTGCTGTGACGCAGAGATGGAAACTCGAGTCTGCGACTTGGACTCGAGTCGCACTTAAGTCGCATAAATAAAGACTTGGGACTTGACTTGGACTCGTGAGACTCGTAAAAAACGCAAGTCATTTGGTATAGGAGTTTATATGAATGTATCTCTGAGGGAAACTGTCTGTCTTAAAAAAAGTTTAGATGGTATTTTCTTTTCATCTTGCCTCTGTTATAATGCATATTAAAGTAGTGCTCATAACTGCAGCGCTGCTTTGTTTACAGCGGAAACAAAGGAAATGATGTTTAATTGCTGTTCAAGCGCCACCTGCTGGCGGAGAGTGAATCTGCATTAATTCAGCCTGTCTGCTGTTTTGTTTCATACAGATGATTTATGTAGAATAGTTTCACAAAACTAAAGTCAGACCATTTTGTTTTTGCTTCAAATTTCAAAATTATACAATCCAATTTAGATTAAAAACTGCTCATGCTGGATGTATGCAGCCTCTTTGTTTGGATTGTGTGGTGTTTAAAATACAGCGGTTGCCTCTAATTTTAAATTGAAAAAGAGCACAGACAAAGCCTTAGTTTGTTTATATGATATTTATTTAATTTGTGTAATTCATTTGATTAATTGTGGTTTGTTTTAAAATTTAGTTTTGTTGTTTGGCATATTTCAATTTTACAAAGAAATGTGCAGCATTTTATCTGACACTTAATAAATGGACACATTTTCATTTATAATTTGTCTTAAATTTTATTAAAGTTTTTTGTTGTTGTTGTTGAGAAAATCATATCGTGAAATCAGTATTTCAAAACAGATTTAGCCTCAGTTACTAGCTGAAAGAACTGTTGCTAATAAATAGAACAAAGACTTGAGACGTGACTTGGACTCCACCTCAAAGACTTGAGATTTGACTTAGACTTGACCTCAATGACTTGAGACTTGACTTGGACTTGGACCTCAGAGACTTGTGAACATGTGTGCTGTGATGTCTGCTGGTGTTGGTCCATTGTGTTTTATCAAGACCAAAGTCAAATGCAGTAATCTACCAAGATGCTGCTTTCCTTTCCCAGCTGGATTTAGCACCTGCCCACAGTGCCAAAACCACTTCCAAGTGGTTTGCTGACAATGATATTACTGTGCTTGATTGGCCAGCCAACATGTCTGACCTGAACCCCATATGGAATCTATGGGATATTTTCAAGAGAAAGATGAGAAACAGTTGATCCAACAATACAGATGAGCTGAATGCTCAATAGTGCCTCAGAAGTGCCACAGGCTGATCGCTTCCATGCCACACCCCACTGATGCTGTCATTTGTGCTAAAGGAGCCCCGACCAAGTATTGAGTGCATAAATTAACATACTTTTAAACATAACTTTACATAACTTGAACTTTTCTGTTTTGCAAATCCTTTTTTTGATTGATCTTAGGTAAAATTTAAATATTTTGAGATACTGGATTTTTGACTTTCATGAGCTGTAAACAGGGCCGGATTATCCACAGACAGGATTGAGCAAGTGCCTTGGGGCACCAGCCAATAGGGGGGCACCAAGTGATTAAGATAATGACAAGTCCTTTAAAAT
This sequence comes from Onychostoma macrolepis, assembly GCF_012432095.1. NCBI lineage: Eukaryota > Metazoa > Chordata > Actinopteri > Cypriniformes > Cyprinidae > Onychostoma > Onychostoma macrolepis. The sequence goes on from NC_081156.1 coordinate 292,666, forward strand.
ATTTTTCATGTTTATATATATATATATATATATATATATATTATATTATATTATTTTACTGGAAGAGATACAGATGCATAGAAAATGAACAGTTAATGATACAATATATGCAGAGAGAATATAAAATATATGCACGCATATAAAGAATTGCGATTTGGTCAGGTCACAGTGTATTTGCTCCCTCCCCCCCAGTCAGAGTCGAGCATATTTATTCACAAATGGATAGGCAGCATCAACTTGGCGGTTCTGAGAAACGTAAATTTAAAAAAAAGAGAAAATATCAGACACATAGCCAGGGCTCTACAGTGCGACTGAAAAGTACTGCATGCGACTATAAAAAAATATTTGGAGCACCTGTGCGACTGACTAACCCGATCAGTATTGGCTATTTGTGTTTGCGCTGAGGGGAGCTTCAAAGATTCCTAATTGCGTATTTGTGCAGTGTTGAGTAATGCGGAATCAGACATATGTTGATTCCTTGGATGCAATGTTAATCAGAATCCACTCACTGCTCAAAATACTTTTGTTCATTGCTGAGTTATGCAAGCTCACAAATCCTCTTGTAGTGTAGACGGTGTAAATAAGAGATTCCGGGCCTGGCTGTAAGCTCTAATCATCAAAAAGAAAAAAATTAAAACTTTTGAAATGTTTTAATTTACAGGTAATGAATCTAGAATATATTAAAGTTTCACTTTTTGAAATAAGTTACCAAAAGAAGTGAACTTTTTCACGATATTCTAATTTTTTGAGATGCATCAGTATAAAAGACTTTATTTTAGTATAATTTGGAATAGATTTTTATACAATTTGAGTAATTTCAGATGGTTTATGTTTAATCTTTGTACAATATAAGAAGAAAAAGGGCAAAAAAAAAAAAAGAAAAATTAGAGCATGTAATTTTAGTTTGGTAATTATTAATGCTGTCAAAATTGGCACGTTAACGCAGGCGATAAGAACCGTTGTTTTAAACAGAATGTTTTTACGACCATATCAAACAGGAGACTTTTCAGACGTGCACTCCAACTTCGCCTCAGTGCCAGGAAATGCCAGTCAAACGAGCGTGGAAATGGCACTGTGCTCGTAGCGCATGCTCTTCAGTTGCATGCACAAATGCGCCAGTGCACGCTGTAGCCTGTAACATTTCATATCAAATCGCAAAAGGGACTACGAGCATTACCAAAAAGACAGTTAAGGCTGCCTTAAAACTGTGCATGTATGTATGTATGTATGTATGTACAGGTGCATCTCAATAAATTAGAATGTCGTGGAAAAGTTAATTTATTTCAGTAATTCAACTCAAATTGTGAAACTCGTGTATTAAATAAATTCAATGCACACAGACTGAAGTAGTTTAAGTCTTTGGTTCTTTTAATTGTGATGATTTTGGCTCACATTTAACAAAAACCCACCAATTCACTATATCAACAAATTAGAATACTTCATAAGACCAATAAAAAAAACATTTTTAGTGAATTGTTGGCAGTCTGGAAAGTATGTTCATTTACTGTATATGTACTCAATACTTGGTAGGGGCTCCTTTTGCTTTAATTACTGCCACAATTCGGCGTGGCATGGAGGTGATCAGTTTGTGGCACTGCTGAGGTGGTATGGAAGCCCAGGTTTCTTTGATAGCGGCCTTCAGGTCATCTGCATTGTTGGGTCTGGTGTCTCTCATCTTCCTCTTGACAATACCTCATAGATTCTCTATGGGGTTCAGGTCAGGCGAGTTTGCTGGCCAATCAAGCACAGTAACACCATGGTCATTGAACCAGCTTTTGGCACCTTTGGCAGAGTGGGCAGGTGCCAAGTCCTGCTGGAAAATGAAATCAGCATCTCCATAAAGCTTGTCAGCAGAAGGAAGCATGAAGTGCTCTAAAATTTCCTGGTAGATGGCTGCGTTGACTGTGGACTTCATAAAACACAGTGGACCAACACCAGCAGATGACATGGCAGCCCAAATCATCACAGACTGTGGAAACTTCACACTGGACTTCAAGCAACATGGATTCTTACCCTCTTTATGGAGGGGTCAATGATCGTCTTCTGGACCATTGCCAAGTCAGCAGTCTTCTCTATTATTGTGGTTTCAAAGAACAAGAGATACCCGGAGTTTATACTGTGGGGATGGTCATTAATTGAAACTCAAATCTAAATATTCTAATATTTTGAGATACTGATTTTTGACTTTCATGAGCTGTAAGCTCTAATCCTAAAAATATATATATTTTTTTTAATTTATTTATTTATTTTTTTTACTTTACATGTAATGAATCTAAAATATATAATATATAAATGAACTTTTTAACAACATTCTAATTTATTGAGATGCACCTGTATGTATGTATGTATGTATGTATTTGTTATGAGTCACATTTGAACATGTCTTTGAAATGCAGTGGTTTTCCAAACTGTCCTGGAGCAGCCCAGCACTGACTCCCTCGTCTAAGACGCCCGATTCAACTCATTATTAGAGACTTTAAGATCTGAAGTTGTTTCAGAAAAAGGTAAAATTATGAGTATCATATCCGCGTCATGTTCAACAGCTGCAGCTATTTAAGGGATAGCAGCCAAAATAACCTAATAACCAGCTGCTGTTATGTTTGTTAATCAAAGATCAAAAGAAAAAAAAGAGGAAATCAATAACATTTGTAGCTTTAAGGATTCATCTATATTTAATTTAAAATTTAGTGTTTGATAACTTTAATTTCTGTATATTTACTTGCTAAATGACATGGGTAGCTAATATGACATTTATTATAATGGGTTTATGTGAAGATTGTTTTAAGTTCACTTAAATTAGAAGCTATGTTAAGTAGTCTAATAAATGGTAAAAATTATAACACTTGTATTGTTGAATGGCTAGTCAATGGTTAATTATTAGGGGGAAAAAACTCAAGGTATTATCTGTTCATTATCATGTTGGCAAAACAGGTCCGGCAAATTGCATATCTGTGTTTGTGCTCTGGAGAAAATCAAAAGGTTTATTTTTGTCCAGCGCTGAGTCCAGTGCAAGCTCACGAATCCTCTCATTATAACAAAACTTCATGAGATCACGATGAACTAAGACGAGGAACTTTTTAGTGATCATAAAGGGAGTGCTCGTTGTGTGCTTTCTAGACTATGATGCATTCAGAATTTTTATAAAATTATTTCATATTTTTCGGCCACATACACGCTGCAAAGTTTTGGGAATGACATCCGCATATTTATGCAAGATTCACACTCAAAAGAGAAAGGGACGGGACAAAAATATATGTGAAAATGTATGTGAATTGAGACTAGAAAACACTTTCTAAAGCATCCTCAGTATTTCATTCTGGAACCGGGCATGGATAAAACTAGCTGTATTTGAGCAGTTTTCCACAGCAGCTCATATTTAGGCAATGGCATGGAGTTTTATGTGGAAGAAGGCTATGCTTCAAAGTCAGAAAAATTAGCTGGTTATTTGTTAATTTCCTCCATGGAAATCTCTATACAGTTAGAGTAACCATGCACACGGACTTCATCAAATACTCACTGCATTTGTTGATTTCATCTTATGAGCGGATTATTTAGTTTATTTGGTGCAAATCTTCAGTTTCGTCAGCTCTGATAAGTAATAAACAACATGATATGCGGCCGGTTAATGTTAACTATTTTAATCATAACATAAAACATTACCCCGTTTGTATCTGCGAGGTGTCCGATAAAAATTTTCCGTGTTAATGTCAGTATTTATGACTGTTGGATGTCTGTTGCTTGACTCTTGATAATTAGGGCCCAAGCCCAAAGGGGTGAAGAGCCCTATAGTTTTCCTTAGGATTATTCTCATTATCATTAGGGCCCAAGCCCAAGGGGCGAAGAGCCCTATTGTTTTCCTTAGGATTCTTCTTCTAAGTTATTATTAGGGCCCAAGCCACTAAGACGCAGGGCACTATTGATACCCTAAGGATTATTAGGGCCCAAGCCCAAAGGGACGAAGGTCCCTATTTTTTTCCTTAGGATTATTATTATTAGGGCCCAAGCCCATAGGGGTGAAGGGCCCTATTGTTTTCCTTAGAATTCTTCCTCTTCTTATTTTTCGTCAAGGTTTTTGGGGCTTTTGGGGCCCTTAACGTGATCAAAATCTCTTGAAAATCGGCACACACCCTGGAATCTGCGGCCGGGCAGAGACTGGTACACGGGCATGGCATATGAAACTCAGTACACATATAGATCTCATCTAGCCAAACAACTTTCACACTGCATTTTATAGGCTCCTTCCAACAGGAAGTCAGTTATTCTGGGTTTGGTCTAAAACGCATGCTGTGGAATTTGATATACTCGTCCTAGGTTTTTTACCCGATTGCTACCAAACTTGGTCAACATGATCTCAAGACATTGGGGATGCTAAATTGCGAAGGGCTATCTCAAAGGGTTTGGCCTTGGCAAGGCTTTGAAATTATGGCGAGAAATGTTTAATAACCCTTGCAAACTTTGTCTGATTTTGATCAAACTTCAGCAGTTTATTCATTCAAGGAGTCCGATCACATAGATGTGACTATAATGAGTTTCGGTCATAGCGCCACCAACTAGCAGCAGGAAGTGTTTTACTTTTTAAAATGCTTTGAATGCACCCTCTTATATTTACCTGATTTGCTTCAAACTTCAGAATAATGTAAAAACACGGCCGATGTAAAACTGTTAAGGGATTATTGATATCTTAAATATCGCACACATCAGCATTAATCATAGTTAGACACTGGAAAAAGCTCATAAATGGGGAGGCACTCTGTAGCGCCATCTTTTGTCAGAAGTGGGGTGGATAGTTTTTCCTACAGTCACCAAACTCGGTATACATGTTGTTCTCATAAAGTCGGACAACTTTCTAATTTACAGTCATTATCTACGACCAACAGGAAGTCGGCTATTTTTATTTGAATGTGGATTTTTGGAAAAATCAGCCTGTGAATTAATTCATACTCCTACAAGCAGAAACAAGTAGTTCACACCAAACTTTGTTAATATGATACCAAGATACTGAAGATGCTAAATTGTGAACGGATTTTGGCTTTCTTGAAAGGTGTTGCCATGGCGATTTATTAAACTGACATTAAAAAAAAATAACAGTAATTTTCTTATATATTTTAAGTGCATTATCCAAACTCTTAAAAACTTTTAACTTATGGAGAGCAAGTAATTCTGAGGAAACATGCTTAGTTTCATGAATTTACAATGCTCTATTGATAACAGAAAATTACAAAAATAAAACAGACATCTGATCTCATTCTACCTCTGTGTGTGTGTTGAGTGTGGGGGTGCGAGGGTGGGTGGCTGGGTGAGAGAGAGAGAGAGAGAGAGAGAGAGAGAGGGTCTATTTAAACCCTTCATGGTTTAAAGGTGTATTCATTTATACCTGTGTGATTTTGCCTGCATTACAGCTTAAGAAATCTCTTAGGCCTTATCCTTTTCTGTTAGTTTTAGGGACAAAAAAAGTCCTAGAACCAGTTCATTTGTAGGGCACTAGACTGTTTTCCTTAATCTTCTTTAAGCGTAAAAGAGCAACCATATATAAAATGCTAGAAAAGAGAGAGAGTCCATAGTTTCTGTTACATCATCAAGTTGTTCTGAGCTATTGGATATGCTGAGGAATTGAGATAAATCAGGAAGATTACTTACAAAGCAGTCTTTTGTGGTAGAAGTGATGGTTCTACCATACTTGTAACAAGGAGTATAATTTACAGTTTTTAGCTATATGGAGTTTACACAGGACTAGATAATGATCTGAGATGATATTGCTTTGCTGCAGAATTTCAACACCATTAATATCAATTCCATGTGACAGTATTAAATCTAGAGTATGATTTCAACAATGAGTAGGTCCTGACACATGTTGTCTAACCCCAATAGAGAATGTTTATGAATGCTGATCCCAATGCATCTTTTTCATTATCAACATGGATATTAAAATCACCAACAATTAAGACTTTATCTGCAGCCAGCACTAACTCAGATAGAAAATCAGCAAATTCTTTAATAAAGTCTCTATGGTGCCCTGGTGGCCTGTATACCGAAGCCAGTACAAACATCACAGGGGATTTCATTAACACTTGTTTCTCTAGATAATGTTATATGAAGCACCATTACTTCAAATGAGTTATAGGCAAGGCAAGTTTATTTATATAGCACATTTCATACACAGTGGTAATTCAAAGTGCTTTACATAAAAGGAAGTGAAATAGTCATTAAAAAAATAATAATCACAACAATAAATACAAGGAATTAAAAAATGATATAAAAATTTATTTAAAATGAATTTAAAACAGTTAAGAGTAGAAAATGATTATACGTAAAATACAGTGCAATTAGTTCGGACGTAGCACAGTGCTCATTCAACAAATTCACAGCTAAACGGATGAGTTTTGAGTCTGGATTTAAATGTGGCTAATGTTTTAGCACATCTGATCTCTTCTGGAAGCTGGTTCCAACTGTGGGCGGCATAATAGCTAAAGGCGGACTCCCCTTGTTTTGTGTGAACCCTTGGTATTTCTAACTGACTCGATCCTAATGGTCTGAGTGGTCTGTTAGGTTTATATTCAGTGAGCATATCTGCAATGTATTTAGGTCCTAGGCCATTGAGTGATTTATAAACGAGTAAAAGTACTTTAAAATCAATCTTAAATGTAACTGGAAGCCTCAGGACCTGAGGACTGGTGTGATATGCTCAGATTTTCTGGTTCTAGTCAGAATCCTGGCAGTAGCATTCTGGATGAGCTGCAGCTGTCTAATGGTCTTCTTGGGAAGGCCGGTGAGGAGACCATTACAATAATCCACCCTGCTGGTGATAAAGGCATGAACAAGTTTCTCCAAGTCTTGACTGGAAACAAAACATCTAATTCTTGCAATGTTTTTGAGATGATTGTATGCTGATTTAGTTACTGCTTTGACATGACTACTAAACTAAGATCTGTCTCTAGAATCACCCAAAGATTGTTTACTTGATTTTCAGTTGTTTGACCCCTAGAGTCAAGGTATGCATTCACCTTGAGAACTTAATCTTTGTTTCCAAATGCAATGACTTCAGTTTTCTCCTTGTTTAACTGAAGAAAGTTCTGGCACATCCAACTGTTAATTTCATCAATGCATTGGTAGAGTCAATGGAGCAATAGTCATTTGGAGATCAGGCTAGGTAAATCTGGGTATCATCAGCATAGCTGAAATAGGCAATTCAAATTGTCCAGGTATCCTTTTCCGTTTTAAGTTGTTGTTCAGCTGATTAAAAACGACATTTTCAATAATCTTACCTATGAAAAGAAGATTTGATATTGGTCTGTAGTTGCTCAACATGGTGTTATCAAGATTGTGCTTTTTCAGAAGGGGTTTAACAACTGCAGTTTTCAGGGAGTTTGAAAAAGTCCCAGAAAGAAGTGAGGTTGATGATTTAAGGTGCTGTATTATTTCTTCCAAAATTTTGCTATCAATTGCTTCAAAAACAGACATAGTCACTTCTTTTTGAAATTGCGGACGAATCTGTGTGACCTCTGCATAACTTGAGGATGTGCCAATCTCCTTTCTAAAATTATTGATCTTCTCAGAAAAGAAGGAAGAAAACTCATTGCATTTGCTGTCGGAGAGCATTTCACTGGGAATCTGACTTGGGGGGTTTGTCAGTCAAGTCAAGTCACCTTTATTTATATAGCGCTTTTAACAATACAGATTGTGTCAAAGCACTTAACAGTATCAAATTGGAGGATAGAGTGTCAGTAATGTATAATGATAAGATTAAACACTCAATTTTCAGTTAAAGGCATTTCATTATTGAATTCAGAGATGTCATTGTCTAGCTCAGTTTAGTTTAAATAGTATCTGTGCAATCAAATCGGCGATAATCGCTTGAAATTAAAGTCTGTGTAAAGAGTATTCTGAGAATTGTTTCTAAACACATTACAAATGTTAGAAATGTATTGCTGAAACACATTACAAAGACTCTGAACTATGTAGTACTGAATTGTGGAGTTAAACCGTTAAACAGTTTTTCGCCAATTCTGTGTTTAGGATTTTTTGGGTGGGGCTAAAACGGTGGCTCGATGACGCAATGGAGCCACCGAGCGTGGCCCCGCCCCTAGCACTGTAATAACTATGTTGAGAGATCAAGTTCTTAGTTTGTCAATCAATATGTGGCAGAATACATACAATTTAAAAACATGGAGCGTTCACAATTCGCATCTAGAAACGCGAGCTGTACCGCTTTTTCTTCTTTCAAAGCGCACCGGAGCTTGCACTCTCGTGGTGTTTGCCATTGCTAAGCAACCATGAGCCGTGCTCGCCTTGACGACGAGAAGGTTTCAACTCACTGCAGCGTTGAGCGCGCTTGCTGCACGTCTACAATTAAATAACGAACTGGCACGCTCAAACATGTATGGCTGTATAAATCCAATTAAGCTACTAGAGGTAGTATCAGTAGCATCCATTCAGGTTGTAACGGTATTTGACAGTTGAGAGAGACGGCCGCTTTCCCGCGAGTGGGCGTGCTTTCAGCGGTGGTTTTACAGTGGGACAGTGGACACGCCCCCAGCGTTTGAGAGCAGAGAGTCCTGCTTATTTTTCAAAGATTTTGATAACTTATTTTTCAAAGATTTTGATAACTTATTTTAGTTACTTGGCGATTTTTTTTTTTTTTTTTTAATCATTTAAATTTGGCTGGATGGTTAATAACACATTTTTCTGTTGTGTGACAAACTCAGAATACATATTTTAATATCACTTTACACGGACTTTAAGTGTCCCCAACTGAGCAAGCCAGAGGCGACAGCGGCAAGGAACCAAAACTCTCTCTGTGTCAGAATGGAGAAAAAAACCTTGGGAGAAACCAGGCTCAGTCGGGGGGCCAGTCCTCCTCTGGCCAGACGAAATCCGCAGTTCAAAAGTTTATATTTCTATTTTTTATTTTGTTGCAATTTCTAACAATAATAGTATTATGTAGTTAGGTATTTTATTATATTTTTAGTTATTTTGTTATATTTTTAGTTTTATTGTATTTTAATCGAGGTCTTCAATATGTCTCTGGGGCTCATCTGGGTGTCCTGGTCTCCGCTGACGATCAGGGCTGTAGACATCATCTCTTGGTGCTGATCCACCATCTGATCGGATACGGACTGAGAAACAGAATAGGAAAGAATGTTTGTCTGTTACAAATATTAGCGTAGATGCCATTCTACTTACGATGTAACAAGTACATTGTGTGTTATGGGGAGTGTTCCCGGTTCCGGTTGATCTAATTAATACACCCTAACAATCCTTTAACGGATTGGAATAATAGAAACGTATTAGTGTGTTAAGTGTAAGCCAGGCTAAAGAGATGGGTCTTTAATCTAGATTTAAACTGACAGAGTGTGTCTGCCTCCTGAACAGTGTTAGGTAGATTGTTCCAGAGTTTGGGTGCTAAATAGGAAAAGGATCTGCTGCCCGCAGTCGATTTTGATATTCTAGGTATTATCAAACGGCCAGAGTTTTGAGAACGCAGTGGACGTGGAGGACTATAGTGTGATAAGAGCTCGCTCAAGTACTGAGGAGCTAAGCCATTCAGGGCTTTATAAGTAATTAAAAAGATTTTAAAATCTATCCGATATTTGATAGGGAGCCAGTGCAGTGTTGACAGAACCGGGCTAATATGGTCATATTTCCTGGTTCTAGTAAGGACTCTAGCTGCTGCATTTTGGACCAACTGTAGTTTGTTGATCAAGCGTGCAGAACAACCACTCAATAAAGCATTACAATAGTCTAACCTTGAGGTCATAAACACATGAATTAACATTTCTGCATTTGACGTTGAGAGCATAGGTCGCAATTTAGATATGTTTTTGAGATGAAAAAACGCAGTTCTACAGATGCTAGAAACATGGCTTTCAAATGAAAGATTGCTATCAAACAGCACACCTAGGTTTCTGACTGATGAAGAAGAATTGACAGAGCAGCCATCAAGTGTTAGATAATGTTCTAGGTTATTACATGTGGTTTTTTTTAGGTCCGATAATTAACACCTCTGTTTATTCAGAATTTAGCAGTAAAAAATTACTCGTCATCCAGTTTTTTATATCGAATATGCATTCCGTTAGTTTCTCAATTTGGTGTGTTTCACCGGGCCGCGAAGAAATATAGAGCTGAGTATCATCAGCATAACAGTGAAAGCTAACACCATGTCTGCTGATAATATCTCCCAAGGGTAACATGTAAAGCGTGAAAAGTAACGGCCCTAGTACTGAGCCTTGAGGTACTCCATACTGCACTTGTGATCGATATGATACCTCTTCATTCACTGCTACGAACTGATGGCGGTCAGATAAATACGATTTGAACCATGCTAAGGCACTTCCACTAATGCCAACAAAGTTTTCTAGTCTGTTCAAAAGAATGGTGTGGTCGATAGTGTCGAACGCAGCGCTAAGATCCAGTAGAACTAATAAAGAGATACAACCACGATCAGATGATAGAAGCAGGTCATTTGTAACTCTAATGAGAGCAGTCTCAGTACTATGATACGATCTAAATCCTGACTGGAATTCCTCACAGATACCATTTTTCTCTAAGAAGGAATATAATTGTGAGGATACTACCTTTTCTAGTATCTTTGACAGAAAAGGGAGATTTGAGATCGGTCTGTAATTAACTAGATCTTTGGGGTCAAGTTGTGGTTTTTTAATGAGAGGCTTAATAACAGCCAATTTGAAGGTTTTGGGGACATATCCTAATGACAATGATAAATTAATAATAGCCAAAAGAGGATCTATGACTTCTGGAAGCAGCTCTTTTAGTAGTTTAGATGGGATAGGGTCTAACATACATGTTGTTGGTTTAGATGATTTAACAAGTTTATACAATTCTTCCTCTCCTACAGTAGAGAATTAATGGAATTGTTCCTCAGGGGATCTATAGTGCGCTATCTGATGCGATACTGTAGCTGACGGCTGCAAGGATACAATTTTATCTCTGATAGTATCGATCTTGGAAGTAAAGTAGTTCATAAAGTCATTACTACGATGCTCTTGGGAAATGCCAACACCTGTTGATGCTTTATTTTTCGTTAATTTAGTCACTGTATTGAATAAATACCGAGGGTTATGTTTGTTTTCTTTTAGAAGAGATCTAATCAAAACTAGCAGTTTTTAATGCTTTTCTGTAGGATAGGGTACTTTCCCGCCAAGCTAAACGAAATACCTCTAGTTTAGTTTTCCTCCAGCTGCGCTCCATTTTCCGGGCTGCTCTCTTTAGGGCGCGAGTGTGCTCATTATACCACGGTGTTGGACTCTTATCCTTAATCTTCCTTAAGCGTGAAGGAGCAACCGTATCTAAAGTGCTAGAAAAGAGAGAGTCCATAGTTCCTGTCAGTCTCTCAACAGTAGCAAAAAGAGTGCGAGTGTTGTTTAAGTTACTGTTTATAAGGTTTGAGAAGAAGGTCTGTCTAGCTGTGGCTAGTTCCACATTGAAAGCATGAAGTCTGTCTTTATAGATGCTATAGTGTAGGGATGGCTCGGTACACCTATCGGTACTGTTCGGTTCTCGGACAAATTCCAAATGGAAGTGATCATCCCTGTCCCCTTGGAGTGGGGACTTTGGAGTGAGCAGGGCACGTTCATGCCATTATGTAGTTGTTTAGAATGCACTTGGCGAAGGGAGCAATGTAATTTCCTCATTATCATCAGCTGGCATGTTCCTGTGACAACGCCAGCACAGTGTCCGTCAGCAGATTCGCTGATGGACAGCAGTTCATACATACATTTTTTTTACATATTAGTTTTTATAGATTAGCATATTTTAAAAAGTTTTTAACATAAAAATGTATGTTTATTTGCAACAGTTATGCTAACAACAATAAAAAGACATTCATGACAAATGTCTGGGGTCTGAGGGTGTTTTGGGGCCCCGGAGAAGTTTTGACGTGCCCTGACATTTGTGCTATTTTCAGTTGCTTATAAACATTTTAATGGCTAAAGTCTAAAAACACTGTATTCAGCACAAACTGGGCTACGATAATATGTGAGCAGCTTGTACGTACGTGATTGTGTTTTTGAGAAAACAACGTTTATGCGTGGTTAGAAAAAAACTAACATTTTAAAGTAACTGAAATAAGGCCATAAAACACATACAGAACATTTGTTCACAAGACTTTTGAGAACAGGATCTTGTAGCCTAGAATATTTGCTTCAAAATGATCTGAAAATAATCTAACTCACTCATTCAGAGAAAACAATATACTGATTTAAATTTTCGAAGTCACTATTTGAGTAGAAAGGGTCTATGCTAGAGGGCGTGAACTATCCTGGATAATGCTGTGACTCACACCTGAGAAGACAAAGGCCCGCATAATGAGCTCCATAATGAGCCATTCAGTCAGGTGTGTGACTGAGAGGGAATTGCTACAAGAAAGAATGCGAGGAAAAAAGAAATGTGTATACATATAACTATCAAATAAAATAACTTGAGATTCACTTGCGAGTGCAGTTAAACAGTTTATTAGGAACAAACAAACAAATAAACAACATAAAGACATCGTGGGTGCAATATCCAAAATATCCAAAACAGTGGCAGGAAACTGGAACCCAGGAAAATGGGAGACAGCAGAACTGCATGAGAAAACACAAAACAGACGTGAGCAACACAATGAATGGACAAAGACAAAGCAAATATGGTGACAATACATACGCTACCAGTTGAATTACCGTATTGACCTGAATATAAGACTATGTTTTTTCCTTGGAAATACATCTGAAAAAACGCGTTCGTCTTATATTCAGGGTCTAGACTTTGACATGTCAATAATACACCCACAACAATAGGTGGTGCCAAAAACGCATAAAACGAATGTGCCATGAAATATGTAATGTAATTTGTGTTGTAAATATCGCAAATGAAAACAAATGAAAAAAAAAAAGCTTACAGCAGCATGATCGTGACTGTCATGTTAGCCTGATGGGACCAAACTTCCTCTGTAAGTGATTTTAAAACATAAGACAGTACCCAGATTTGAAGACTACAATAAGATTTCACGTCTACTGATAATAACATTTTGGTAGGCTACTATGAGTTGGATAAGCTAATTGTTACATAATTCAGATGGGCTACCTGTTATTTCAATGGTATGTCAAAATTTTCCAATGTCATTGTTGGTACATTTTACCAGTATTTACCATACTTTCAAAACAAAAATTAGAATTGGAAAAATATGCAATATGAAAATAATTTAAGAATAAATGTGTTTTACAGAGAGAGAGAAAAATAAATAAATAAATAAATAAACAAGATTTGGTTTTCAAAAAGCCTTTTTCCAACAGGTACATCTGGAAAAAGGGGGGTCGTCTTATAATCAGGGTCGTCTTATATTCGGGACAATACAGTATTTAAACAGTAAGATTTGTAATGTTTTTTTGTTTTTTTTAAAGAAGTGTCTTCAGCTCACCAAGTCTGCATTTATTTGATCCAAAGTACAGCAAAAACAGTACATTATATTTATTATAATATAAATAAAGCACCCCCCCACTCCCACACTAAAAGTAATAAATAAATTAGTGAGCATGTTGATAGGCTTATTAGGAGCAACTATATTATTACATTAGCAATCACCAATATTGCCCACGTGATTTTATAACATAGATGCACACATGCTTTGCGTGTATTATCATACATTACTAAATTATTATTGTTAAGCTTATTATAAACATGTTTGAGCAGGTATTTGCAAACAGAGTAGGCTACTTCACAGTAAAGATTGGTCTAAACTTTCTTAGACATTACTTTTATATCATTGTTTATAGAACATATAACTATCCTTACGTCGTGCAACATTTAAATGCAATGAAAGGTTGCCTATCATATTTCAAAATGTTGCACTCGATTTCACACATTTTATTCTGGAGTTATAGTTTGGGAAAAGTTCAACTAGTAAATGCTTTCAACTTTGTCACAACAACACATTATCGAATGCCAATAAGAAACATTACTTACTCGGTATAAAATATCTCCTCCGCCGGCTCCAGCTGCGCTCGTGTTCTGTTTGTGAGGTAAACAAAGCTTTTTCCTCTCAGCAGCTACACCTCCACCTCTCCTAACAGTCCTGCAGACACTTGTAAAATTAAAGTTAGGAGGGGCTTGTTTCATTGAGGACTGTTGTCTTCTAGCTATGCTTCATTTAGAAACATAAAATCCAGGTTGTTTGTGGTTAAGTCATTGATCAGAAATTATTTATTTTTTAGTGAGTGAATGTTTAAAATTGCTAATTTGATGGAATTACATTTTGTCTCTACAGCAATCTTAGATTGATGCATTACAGGCCGTAGATTAGTTGGGTCAGCTGTACGGCTTGAGAAGGCCTTAGACTTTCTATCACGTGATAAAACAGAGATCGAGAAAGCTACAGGAACACTGGGTTCTCGCTTGTTCTGTAAACCTGCGCACTTTGCCTATGTCTGCTAATACATTACACATGGGGACACTTAATTTCTAGCAATCATCGTCGATTTGATTGCACATATACTATTAAAACTAAACTGAGCTAGACAATGACATCTCTGAATTCAATAATGAAATGCCTTTAACTGAAAATTGAGTGTTTAATCTTGTACATTACTGACACTCTGTCCTCCAATTTGATACTGTTAAGTGCTTTGACACAATCTGTACTGTTAAAAGCGCTATATAAATAAAGGTGGCTTGACTTGACTGCATTACTTTCTTTTTCTATTGGTCTGTGGAATTCTCAGTCTGCTGTCAATAAAACATTTAATTATTTCCATTACTAGTCATTCAAAGCTAAACCTCATGGCCCTGACAGAGACCTGGATCAAACCAGAGGACATTGCTACACCTGCAGCACTCTCCAATAATTTTTCCTTTTCCCACACCCCCTGTTTGACTGGAAGAAGTGTAGGTACTGGTCTGCTCATCTCTAATAATTGGAAATTTACTGCTTTACCATCTCTGAGTATCAACAACTCCTTTTAATCACATTCGGTTAGTATTACCTACCCTCTAAAAATCCATTTTGTAGTTGTTTATCGTCCTCCAGGAACACTAGGTAACTTTGTGGAAGAATTAGATTTGTTGCTGTCAACCTTTCCTGAGAATGGTACTCCCTTAGTTATACTTGGATACTTCTACATCCACCTAAATAATCCTCAGGCTGCAGACTTCCACACTCTACTTGCCTCTTTTATCTCAAGAGAGTGTTAACTACGGCTACTCACAAATCAGGCAACCAACTGGACCTTATTTACACATGACACTGCTCCACTGATCATGTGCTGGTTACTCCACTGCACACCTCGGATCACTTCCTCATCACTCAACATCAACATGATTCCTGGCGCATCACAGGAATCACACTCCAGTGGTTTGAGTCTTACCTCTCAGATAGGTCCTTCAAGGTATCTTGGAGAGGTGAGGTATCCAAGGTGCAACATCTAGCTACTGGGGTGCCTCAAGGCTCAGTTTTTGGACCACTTTTCTTTTCTGTCTACATGGCATCACTAGGTTCTGTCATTCAGAAACATGGCTTTTCATATCACTGCTATGCTGATGACACTCAACTCTACCTCTCATTCCATCCTGATGATCCGACGATAGCTACTCGCATCTCAGCTTGTCTAAAAAAATTTCTCGCTGGTTGAAGGACCGTCACCTTCAACTCAACCTAGCTAAGACAGAACTGCTTGTAGTTTCAGCAAACCCATCACTTCATCACAATTTCACCTTCCAGTTAGGCTCATCAACCATAACTCCTTCAAAAACAGCCAGAAACCTTGGAGTTGTGATTGATTTATAAGCTGAATTTCTCAGACCACATTGCTAAAACTGCCCGGTCCTGCAGATTTGCATTGTACAATATTAAGAAGATCAGGCCCTTTCTCTCGGAACATGCAACACAACTCCTTGTTCAGGCTCTTGTTCTGTCCAGACTTGACTATTGCAATGCTCTCTTGGCAGGTCTTCCAAACAATTCCATCAAATCTCTACAATTAATCCAAATTGCCGCTGCAAGATCAATCTTTAATGAGCCGAAAGGAACGCACGTCACACCTCTGTTCATCAATTTGCACTGGCTACCAATAGCTGCTCGCATTAAATTCAAGGCATTAATGTTTGTTTACAGAACCACCACTGGCTCTGCACCCCTTTACCTAAATTCATTACTTCAGACTGTGCCCTCTAGAAGCTTGTGTTCTACAAGTGAACAACGCATTATTGTGCCATCCCAAAGAGGCACAAAATCATTTTCACAGACTTTTTCATTAACTGTTCACATCTGGTGGAATGACCTGCCCAACTCAATCCGAGCAGCTGATTCCTTACCCATCTTCAAGAAACGGCTAAAAACACATCTCTTCCATCTTTATTTGACCCACTAACTCTAGCACTCTCTATTCTAATTTTATTTTATCCATCGGTCTATCTGTTTATTTAAAAAAACACACACAAAAAAACCCACATTTGACCCTCTATCAATTGCATATTTATTCTCTAACTGCTAGCTTTTCTTGTAAAACTAACACTAGCTTTCTTTTTTCTATTCTATCTACTTGTTTCTTATAAAAAAAAGTAAAAAAAAAAAACTAAAAAAAACACTAGGATCCTTTTTTCTATATTCTATCGACTCGTTTTCTTTTAAAAAAACAACAACAAAAAAACATTTCTAGTGTACTGCGTTAGGCTAACCAAGACTTGTCATAGTACTTGCACGCTGTTGCTCTTTTGTTGGTTTTGATTGCTTCTAATGTCCTCATTTGTAAGACGCTTTGGATAAAAGCGTCTGCTAAATGACTAAATGTCTAAATGTATCTATTTGTTCGTTCAAGATGCGGCTCTCTGTGTTCGCGCTGTACACACAGAACACAGTGCGCAAGCACTGAGTGTAGTTGTCTTTAATGTCTTGCTTGAATGCTTTGAAATTGCTCTGAATTTTTAAATTAGCGAGGCTTAAAAACATGTGCAAATGCTAAACTTTTGTGCCAACGCAGCAGTGGACCGATCGGGCCAGTGACCAATTTGTCAGCTATCAACTAACATATATGAAGAGTCAATTTGCAAAAAACGATAAACGCCACTTAAAAACAAAAAAAAACAAATGAGCTGAGTGCCATACATTATTCTCCACATATAGCGCGATCTGAACCCTAAACACGTTTTGGCAAAAAAGCCGGTATTGTCCACTTTCAAGGCATCGCAAGTTCACATTTTACTGCAGAAGCCTACAAGCACCCTTGTTGTTTTTGAATAGAAGCCGATAAGTCCATTTTAGCGAATCAGTGCGCTGTATTCAGGTCAGGTGACAAGGCTACTTTCACTTTGAAAAGATGTGCTAGCTGAGAGGAGTTTCATCAAAGCTGACTAAAAGTGATCGAGGATGGATCATTTCGACGAACTTGATGAACCTGTGATATATGGAAGGATTTTCCGGACTATTTTCACTCCGATTGACGCAAATGAGTAAACAGACAGTGCGATTCTACACTTATTACAGTACAAAAAAAACAGTGCCAATCCATATTTATTTACCCATTTTCCACCTTATATATATAATTATAATTTATATAACCTAACAGTTTTAATCCGTTATGGAGCACGTCCCGTGGCACCAAAGCGTTGCGTAAGTCTCAAGATCTCTCACTGTGTACAGCCACCCGACACTGCGATTGATGCACATAATTTTTAATATTAATTCACTTTGGCTGTGGCATATTCTGTGACAGCTGCACCTAGATCGTTGGTGTGAAGACTCATCTAGGGCAGGCAGAGTAGGAGTACCAACATTTTCTGTTTTGTTACGTGCATTAATTGGAGTGTAAACAGACTGAGAGATCTTGAGGCAGGTGCTCTATTATAAGATAGGAATAAGATATAGCTGTGGCAAATAGGTAAATACATGCAGATTTGCACTGTCTGTTTGTTTATGTGCCTCAGTCAGAGTGCAAACAGTAAAAGATCTTGAGGTACAAAGTTTTGATGTATTTACAGAAGGAAATTTACAAAATATCTTCATGGAACATGATCTCTACTTAATGTCCTAATGATTTTTGGCATAAAATAAAAAAATCAATAATTTTGACCCATACAATGTATTTTTGGCTGTTGCTATAAATATACTCCAGCGACTTAAGACTGGTTTTGTGGTCCAGGGTCACATTTACAACGATGTATTTGTAATGTGCATCTTTCTTATTTTTAATCTTTATTGTTAATAAATATATATTAATAAAAATGTGATTTGCATATGGGTATAATTTAGTTCAGTGATGTTGTAGCCTAATCTTTTGTATTTTCTACATTTGTAGGAAACCATAAGTGTAGAATTGCACTTTCTGTTTACTCATTTGCCTCAATCGGAGTGAGAGAAGCAGTGAGAGATGTTAAGACAGGTGAAAAGATGTTGTTGCTCCCGCTGTTTGCAGGGTATAATCGCTGCATTTGGGGTAAAAAAGACAGAATTATGTATTTAGCGAAGCCTTTACCGATTACCTCCATTAATCAAAGCGTTCAGCACGGTCGTCTGTGAGTGATGTCACCTCCCAATACAAACACGCCCCCTAGTATAGTCCCGCCCCCTCACATTGATTGACAGCTTTCTGTGTAGACATCGGAAATTCAAATGCAAAAGGAATTGCGATTCCATTTGAGTTTTGGCAGGTTACATGCACGATGCAGAGAAAGTGAAAAAGCAAATGTGGTAATTAATATTGTTATTTAAATATGACAGGCTCATAACTCATGGGAAATACAGTTGCAAATGGACTTTGCTTTTTCATTTGAAATGTGGCAGTCACTGTGCGTTCGCGAAAACGAAAATGCAAACGGTAATGCAAGATTTGCAATTGCATTTGGATTGTCAGTTTATGCAGAAAACGCAATTGAAAATATAATTTGCAATTCCTTTTGAAAATAGTCTGGAATATTCTTCCATAGTGATATCTTCTTCAGGGTGAAAAAAAAAAAAAAAAAGCTGAAACGTTTTCATGGATCCTTGCAAAAGCAACGCGTTACAATGGTGAGGGAAAAGCTCCGTGTATTGTGTGTAATCACATCCATAAATCTATGATCACAACAACAATAACGTTTGTCAGGCATCTACATTGTCATCTGAGGAGATTACAAAGTTTAAACAAGTTTTTTTTTTTTACTCTAAAACATGAAATGTGGAGTTATCTGCTCTTGCAAAAAAAAAAAAAAAAAAACGACTGTTGGAGTTATCTGCTTTTGCTATAAAACAAACTTTTAATATGTAAAAAAAAAAAAAAAAAAAAAAACTTTCAGTGAACTTTCATTTTGTAAATTACCTGTATTTGTTTAAGTTATTATTACTTAATCAAAACAACCCAACTGCAGTTTGATTGATATTACTTGGAATGCGCTCAAATTATTGGTTTTTGCAAATGTTCTCTTCATATATACAGGTGCTGGTCATATAATTCGAATATCATCAAAAAGTTGATTTATTTCACTAATTCCATTCAAAAAGTGAAACTTGTATATTATATTCATTCATTACACACAGACTGATATATTTCAAATGTTTATTTCTTTTAATTTTGATGATTAGAGCTTACAGCTTATGAAAGTCAAAAATCAGTATCTCAAAATATTAGAATATTTACATTTGAGTTTGAATAAATGACCATCCCTACAGTATAAATTCCGGGTATCTCTTGTTCTTTGAAACCACAATAATGGGGAAGACTGCTGACTTGGCAATGATCCAGAAGACGAACATTGACACCCTCCACAAAGAGGGTAAGTCACAGAAGGTCATTACTGAAAGGTGTGGCTGTTTATTGAGTTCTGTATCAAAGCATATTAAATGCAAAGTTGACTGGAAGGAAGAATTTGGGTAGGAAAAGGTGCACAAGCAACAGGAATGACCGCAAGCTTGAGAATACAGTCAAGCAAAGCCGATTCAAACACTTGTGAGAGCTTCAAAAGGAGAGAACTGAAGCTGGAGTCCGTGCATCAAGAGTCACCACGCTCAGACGTCTTCAGGAAAAGGGCTACCAAGCCACTTCTGAACCAGAGACAACGTCAGAAGCATCTTACCTGGACTGTGGAGAAAAAGAACTGGACTGTTGCTCAGTGGTCCAAAGTCCTCTCTTCAGATGAAAGTAAATTTTACATTTCATTTGGAAATCAAGGTCCCAGAGTCTGAAGGAAGAGTCGAGAGGCACAGAATCCATGTTGCTTGAAGTCCAGTGTGAAGTTTCCACAGTCAGTGATGATTTGGGCTGCCATGTCATCTGCTGGTGTTGGTCCACTGTGTTTTCTGAAGTCCACAGTCAACGCAGCCATCTACCAGGAAATTTTAGAGCACTTCATGCTTCCTTCTGTTGACAAGCTTTATGGAGATGCTGATTTCATTTTCCAGCAGGACTTGGCACCTGCCCACACTGCCAAAGGTACCGAAAGCTGGTTCAATGACCATAGTGTTACTGTGCTTGATTGGCCAGCAAACTCGCCTGACCTGAACCCCATAGAGAATCTGTGGGGTATTGTCAAGAGGAAGATGAGAGACACCAGACCCAACAATGCAGATGAGCTGAAGGCCACTATCAGAGCAACCTGGGCTCTCATAACACCTGAGCAGTGCCACAGACTGATCGACTCCATGCCACGCCGCATTGCTGCAGTAATTCAGGCAAAGGAGCCCCAACTAAGTATTGAGTGCTGTACATGCTCATACTTTTCATTTTCATACTTTTCAGTTGGCCAAGATTTCTAAAAATCCTTTCTTTGTATTGGTCTTAAGTAATATTCTAATATTTTGAGATACTGATTTTTGACTTTCATGAGCTGTAAGCTCTAATCATCAAAATTAAAAGAAATAAACATTTGAAATATATCAGTCTGTGTGTAATGAATGAATATAATATACAAGTTTCACTTTTGAATGGAATTAGTGAAATAAATCAACTTTTTGATGATATTCTAATTATATGACCAGCACCTGTATATATATACAGTGAGGAAAATAAGTATTTGAACACCCTGCTATTTTGCAAGTTCTCCCACTTAGAAATCATGGAGGGGTCTGAAATTGTCATCGTGGGTGCATGTCCACTGTGAGAGACATAATCTAAAAAAAAAATCCAGAAATCACAATGTATGATTTTTAACTATTTATTTGTATGATACAGCTGCAAATAAGTATTTGAACACCTGAGAAAATCAATGTTAATATTTGGTACAGTAGCCTTTGTTTGCAATTACAGAGGTCAAAGCGTTTCCTGTAGTTTTTCACCAGGTTTGCACACACTGCAGGAGGGATTTTGGCCTCCTCCACACAGATCTTCTCTAGATCAGTCAGGTTTCTGGCCTGTCGCTGAGAAACACGGAGTTTGAGCTCCCTCCAAAGATTCTCTATTGGGTTTAGGTCTGGAGACTGGCTAGGCCACGCCAGAACCTTGATATGCTTCTTACAGAGCCACTCCTTGGTTATCGTGGCTGTGTGCTTTGGGTCATTGTCATGTTGGAAGACCCAGCCTCGACCCATCTTCAATGCTCTAACTGAGTTCCCTGAAAATCTCGCAATACATGGCCCCGGTCATCCTCTCCTTAATACATTGCAGTCGCCCTGTCCCATGTGCAGAAAAACAGCCCCAAAGCATGATGCTACCACCCCCATGCTTCACAGTAGGGATGGTGTTCTTGGGATGGTACTCATCATTCTTCTTCCTCCAAACACGTTTAGTGGAATTATGACCAAAAAGTTATATTTTGGTCTCATCTGACCACATGACTTTCTCCCATGACTCCTCTGGATCATCCAAATGGTCATTGGCAAACTTAAGTCGGGCCTGGACATGTGCTGGTTTAAGCAGGGGAACCTTCCGTGCCATGCATGATTTCAAACCATGACGTCTTAGTGTATTACCAACAGTAACCTTGGAAACGGTGGTCCCAGCTCTTATCAGGTCATTGACCAGCTCCTCCCGTGTAGTTCTGGGCTGATTTCTCACCTTTCTTAGGATCATTGAGACCACACGAGGTGAGATCTTGCATGGAGCCCCAGTCCGAGGGAGATTGACAGTCATGTTTAGCTTCTTCCATTTTCTAATGATTGCTCCAACAGTGGACCTTTTTCACCAAGCTGCTTGGCAATTTCCCGTAGCCCTTTCCAGCCTTGTGGAGGTGTACAATTTTGTCTCTAGTGTCTTTGGATAGCTCTTTGGTCTTGGCCATGTTAGTAGTTGGATTCTTACTGATTGTATGGGGTGGACAGGTGTCTTTATGCAGCTAACGACCTCAAACAGGTGCATCTAATTTAGGATAATAAATGGAGTGGAGGTGGACATTTTAAAGGCAGACTAACAGGTCTTTGAGGGTCAGAATTCTAGCTGATAGACAGGTGTTCAAATACTTATTTGCAGCTGTATCATACAAATAAATAGTTAAAAAAATCATACATTGTGATTTCTGGATTTTTTTTTTTTTAGATTATGTCTCTCACAGTGGACATGCACCTACGATGACAATTTCAGACCCCTCCATGATTTCTAAGTGGGAGAACTTGCAAAATAGCAGGGTGTTCAAATACTTATTTTCCTCACTGTATATATACACACAGGGGGGGAGTGCAAAAAAATTCAATAATTAAACAACACTGCGTCGTTAGCGTTGGTATTGTATCAGACACTTGCACATAACATTATATGAAAATCAAGCTCAAATGGAGTTAACAATGTTTTGACCAGAGAATGACGGAGATGGAATGTTTTGTCTGTCATTAGAACGGCTGTAACTGTTATCTGAAGCAGCAAGTGCATTGCATTATATGCTTTCATCAACTTTTACAGGTTATATAACTTTGATTGTAGCTATATGGGCGCTTAGTTTTTTCTTGTTGTTTAATACACTTGGCCAAAATCTAAAATTAAGCGCTTATGCACAGGATATTTAAAACGTAGCTACACAAGTATATAGACGGCAAATAACTAATTCTTCTCCACTCTTTAAACACACAAAAACATTATCCTTTACAGACATAGTGTTTGAGTAAAGAAAACGCTGTACTATTCAAACATCAATTATTTATTTACCCTTGCATTACGAAAAAGCAGAGATCTGTCTCCAGGCTGTGCGCGGTGAGTCAGTCTGAATGGAGGCGGGGTGAAGTTACGAGGTTTCGCTGAGAGCTTGATGATCCAATGGCGTTACGAAGTTTTACTGACAAGTTATTTTAGTGCTTATCATTGGTTTACTATTTTTAAAACTCTCTGATTTAAAATGATAAAAACGAATTATAATCGACTCAAGTTTGGATAATTTTTCACAGCACCTGACTGGGCTAGGGTATGGCAACTGCCATACTCTGCCATACGCAAACGCCGCCCCTGAAAGAGTGTCACAAAAACGAGCATATACTTGTTGCAGTTTTTTTTCCTTTTGTTTATGTTAATTAAATTAGTCATATAGCCTATTATATATTTCGTACGGTGACGCATTGCTGCCGCACATTTTTTTTCCACTCAATTATGTCGTAATAACGAGATCTTATCTCGTTTTAACGACATCTTTTCTCGTAATAACGAGATGTTTTCTCGTTAAAACGACATCTTTTCTCGTTAAAACAACATCTTTTCTCGTAATAACGAGATGTTTTCTCGTTAAAACGACATCTTTTCTCGTAATAACGAGATGTTTTCTCGTTAAAACGACATCTTTTCTCGTTAAAACGACATCTTTTCTCGTAATAACGAGATGTTTTCTCGTTAAAACGACATCTTTTCTCGTTAAAGCGACATCTTTTCTCGTAATAACGAGATGTTTTCTCGTTAAAACGACATCTTTTCTCGTTAAAACGACATCTTTTCTCGTAATAACGAGATGTTTTCTCGTTAAAACGACATCTTTTCTCGTTAAAACGACATCTTTTTTTCTCATAATAACGACATATTATGTCATAAATATTTTCCCGTTATAATAGATGGTAGCCTACATTATGTGAGCAAGCTGATTGTCCGTGCTACTGTCCTGACATAATCTGCACGCTGCTGAAGTTATGAAATACACTGTTTTAAATGTATTTTAATGTAATGGTTTTAATTTGTAGCGGCATGTTTATTAGGATTAATCTCCAATCTGTCTACAATATAGTGCTATTAACTGCACTCAGACCCATGACTCATTTAGGCTATATGATCAGATCAAAACAGCTATTTTTGAATATCCACTCTGGGCTTGGAATATTTCTTTATTTTAATGACTGAAGTTTGATTTAACAACAAATCGAAATACGAACAAAAAGAAATAAAGTCATTTTCTAATAGGCTAATAATAATAATAATAATAATAATAATAATAATTATTATTATTATTATTATTATTATTATTATTATTTCGTTCTGTTTGGCAAACGGGAAAAGAAATGAACGGTCTTGATACTTTACTCTGATTATATATGTCTTAATTATATTATTAAATTATATCTTTAGCTGAATCAAGCCGCATCGCATTGGCGTTCCTCTTCTGGGTTAAATTCCATGCTTCGCTTTAGGCCGCGTGTGCACCAAAGCGTTTTTTTTGCCAGCTGAAAACGCTCGGCTGTGAGCGCTTGACAGCGCAGCGTTTTTTCCCGTATACTATACCCAGACAGCAAAGAGTGTCGGCTCAGATCCGGCCCACAACTGGCCCGCATGGATTTCACACGGGCCAGAACTATGTTGCTGTCTGGGTAGACTGTACTTTTTGGTTGCTATGATACGGAATCCGCTGAAGTAATGGCAGACACATCGCGAATGAAATGTTTCTCCAAACATTATATTTCTTAACAGATTAATTCTTCTGTGTGATGGGATAGACAAGACTGAGTTGAAAAGTGGCGTTTTTAGGCTGGCCCATGCACAAATAGCCTATAGTTATTTTTTTAACCCACGAACAAAAATACGAAAAAGCTTTCCCGTTTGCCAAACAGAACGAAATAATAATAATAATAATAATTATTATTATTATTAGCCTATTAGAAAATTTCTTTATTTCTTTTTGTTCGTATTTCGATTTGTTGTTAAATCAAACTTCAGTCATTAAAATAAAGAAATATTCCAAGCCCAGAGTGGATATTCAAAAATAGCTGTTTTGATCTGATCATATAGCCTAAATGAGTCATGGGTCTGAGTGCAGTTAATAGCACTATATTGTAGACAGATTGGAGATTAATCCTAATAAACATGCCGCTTAAATTAAAACCATTACATTAAAATACATTTAAAACAGTGTATTTCATAACTTCAGCAGCGTGCAGATTATGTCAGGACAGTAGCACGGACAATCAGCTTGCTCACATAATAACGGGAAAATATTTATGACATAATATGTCGTTATTACGAGAAAAAAAGATGTCGTTTTAACGAGAAAACATCTCGTTATTACGAGAAAAGATGTCGTTTTAACGAGATAATTATGTCGTTTTAACGACATAACATCTTGTTTTTACGAGAAAAGATGTCGTTTTAACGAGAAAACATCTCGTTATTACGAGAAAAGATGTCGTTATTACGAGAAAAGATGTCGTTTTAACGAGAAAACATCTCGTTATTACGAGAAAAGATGTCGTTTTAACGAGAAAACATCTCGTTATTACGAGAAAAGATGTCGTTTTAACGAGATAATTATGTCGTTTTAACGACATAACATCTCGCTTTTACGAGAAAATATGTCGCTTTAACGACATAACATCTCGCTTTTACGAGAAAATATGTCGCTTTAACGAGAAAACATCTCGTTAAAACGAGAAAAGATGTCGTTAAAACGACATAAGATCTCGTTATTACGACATAATTGAGTGGAAAAAATAATATGTGTGTGGCAGCAATGCGTCACCGTAATTTCGTGTAGTCCTATTTATTTTATTTCTTTTATAGACTTAATTTCTGTTTTTCTCCTTTCACAGAAGCGCTGCAGGTGCGTGATGCGACGGTGTGTGAATCCTCATGGTCTGTGGTTTACGCTGCTATTCGCACATATAAAGCTAAAGCCCTGAATAAAAAAAAAACAAAAACAAAAGACATTCTAATCTTACTGGTCAGTGATCGACTAATGAGCTTCGGTTGTCAGTCAGGAAAATAACCTAAATGAAAAAAACTATGTCATTCTGCAATTCTCCACGATATTTATATGCTGCGCTCAAGTTCCGGCTAAAAAAAACTTGCGTACACGAGCTGAGACCAGACGTGAGATTGGAGTGTAGCCACCGCTCACATCCATATTGATAAATTCCAGGTTTTGCGTTGAAACGACCGTACGCCCATTCTGACGTACGTTCATTTCGTAAATGAGGCCCACTGAGTTCTCAGACCCCTTTAGTGGGTTTTTTTTCCCCCACGAATGCCTCTTTCTCTGCGTCTGCTCTGTTCAGCGAGTGGCAGAGAGAGCAGCGCTTTCACTTGAAGGGTCATTCTACAGAAACGTCCACTTTTCTGTCCCTAGACTTTAAAGAAATATTACAATTGAAATACACATTAGGGTTACAATTTTTTTATATTTTAAAATGAAACAATGTTATTTGAACAATTACACCTTCCTGAGCCATCAATGTGGCATTATTTTTTTTTTTTTATTAATTATATAGAATTCCAAGTACTACAAAACTGCTCGTCCCCACAGCCATGTACAGCAGGAAAGTGCTTTATTTTGAGGTCAAAAACAGGATTTTCTACCATTTAAAATACAAAAGTCTATTCATAACTATCAAATATATGATATAAATGGCATAATAAAACAAAATGCCAAAAAAATATTATACAATATATAATGAAAATAGTGGTCTCCTGGAGTTGTGTCACTGGTGTTACTGCTTAACAAAAGTCTTTTATTTTGGAATAAAAAAAATCACACTGATGACATCACTCGACTTCCTCCTTCCTATTTTCTAAACATCTATGAAAAAAGGCCCATGTTTAGTCCACTGTTATCTCATGATTTTATATGAAGCTTTTAGTTGATGTCACTGGTGTGACCTATTTATTGTTAGGGAAATGTAAAAAAAAAAAACTATAATACAAATGGATTAAACTACTTAATTTAGTGAGAATACCATGATTGACAACATGTAGCTTGATACCTTGCAGCAGACATTTTGTAAAATGCATTTTTCATGAAAATTGTCACTGGTGTTACTGTCACTGGTGTTACCTTCCTTATGGATAACACCAGTGACGATCAGTATATCAGGTCTAATTGATGTCACTGGTGTTACTGTCACTGGTGTTACTGTGCTGTGTTACTGTTTTTGTCTGTCACATTAAATAAATAAAACACAATCTCCTTATTTCTTGCATTTTCATTATTTCTGACTACATGTGATGAATTTTTTTTTTTTTAGAAATAATATTTCATAAAAACTTTTAATATTGCTAAAGAAGGTAACACCAGTGACAAAAAATGATACATGTGGTCTTGAAATAATTGCACAAAAAAGCTAAAAAAAAAAAAAATAATTAAGCTGTCATTTATATGTATTCATAAAGTCAAACGGTAATCCAATAATGTGGTCTAAGTTTAAATGTAAAAAAAAAAATGTTCCTGTAGAATGACCCTAAAACAGATATTATGTTGTTTCTCTAATTTTACATGCAAGTATAGCTGAAATCACAGCACAGCTATTGTCTTTATCATGTGTGTATTTGATTTCATCAGACGACAGCTCGATTATAAATCAGGATTTTTGTGCAGATTAACATCTTGGAAGGGAAGAGCTGGTTATGTAGACTTAATGGTTCACGTTTCAGTCACTATTTCATATTTATTCCATTGTCTGACAAAAGAAACAGTAAAATATATCAATGAAAACAGTTTTATTGAGAATTTAGTTGCATCAAAATACAGTATGTGGGCACAGAGAGGCAAACAAATGTAATAATAAATAATAAATGTACATTTTGCATGTTCAGAAGAAGTGAGCTGCCCTGTGGTGCGAAAATGTAAACAGTCTTGTGTAAGAAAATTGCTCAGTGCACAGAAAAAGAATGGAAACCTGGTATCTGTTCTTTTTTCATGTGTCTAATAGACATGAACAAGTTATTTGAAAAACATCTATGACCTCTGAAACATATCTAGTCTTTATGGTTTCACTAATAATAAACATACATTTGCATAAAGCATCCATATTTGTCCATGCCCATATTGATTAGAGTATTAAAATCTTGAAAAGTATTAATTTAAGGTACATTTAGAACAGATAAAAATGTGTGATTAAGTTGTGATTACTCACGAGTTAACTCATGACAATTATGTGATTAATCGTGATTAAATATATTAATCGATTGACAACCCATATATATATAGCGCAGTTTATGTAACTCAACATTTCTGTTACTTTAAGCACATGCTTAGATTTTGCATGTTTAGGATGATTGTGGTCCTACGTGACCAGTGTTTTGCTGATTTGGCATATTCAAATACAAATTATGAAATAGAAACTTGCTTTCTTGCAGGAACAAGAAATGCCCATTCAGGAGCTCTTGAGTCTCTATGGTTATGGAGGCAGTGGATCACCTGAGGAAGAGGAGGATGATGAGGATGAAGAGGATGTGGATGGAGAGGAGGAGGACGACGAGGATGATGAAGGAGAGGATATGGATAATGATGAAAGCAGCAGAAGCACTGGAGAACTGAAGAAGAGCAAGGTCTGTCCTGTAAGAACCCATATACACATAATACATTAAATAATACGTATTTAGTAATATAATAATATTGTTGTTGAGCACACAGGATGCATACACAGCAAAAAGAACCTTAATTTCAATGTAACTGGGTTTTCAAAGTCCTGGAAAACTTGGAACTATCTGAAAATGAAAGACCTTCATAAAAACCTGTCAAAATAAAAGTCCTGTTAAACTTTAATAAATTACGACAAAAATATATTACTCATGTTGTGCAGAATCTTTTTGACAGTAAAAATGCAATGTTTTGTTGTAAATTAATTTAATTTGATTACGTTTTAAAAGAATGAAGTTTTTGAAGTTATAATAATTCACTTCATTAGACACCATTTAATATGATAAATTTGTATTGAATCTTAAAACACAGAAACTAGAAAAAATAAAATGGAAAAAAGGATTGAGGGGAAAATATAATGGATTTCATGGGGCCCTAAATTAAAAGGTTTCTTACTCTAAATATTGTGAATAAATATAGATATTGTATGATATGGGGAAAAAAATATTGTGATAATATTTTTGGCAATATCACCTAGCCCTAAATGCATCCTTCATCTATTTATGTACATACTGCTCTCAGGGCCACGCTATCCTAATGGGCAACATGGGCTGCAGCCCGGGGCCCCGAGTCAATTCTCTTTTGCATTTTTTAGGGTTGCCAACTGTTCCGTATAATACGGAATCGTCCCGTATTTAAGGCATCAGTTTGTCCCGTATTTGCAGGAATAGGCCGTATGACCACCTAAACCATACAAATAACAAATAAATTATTCTCTTTCCAAAGCATTGTTTGAATTCTGAACATAGCAATTATGAACTCAAGGAAGGCTTTAAGACCAAGCGGAATCCTCTGCCGCCTAGTCGCTCCCGCTTCACAGCGAGTACAACTCGTGTTTTGATTTCTGCAAATGAGTTTGGTCGAATGCAAAGATGTGATTACTGATCGTAAGCACAACATCCAGCTAGAAAACATACTATCTACCTTTTACTATTTGCAATAGTTGGACCGAGGCTATGAAATAACCTTCCTTTATCCATGAAAGCTTCAAATTCTGTCTATGAGTTTAAAACTACATTGAAATCTTATTTTCTTACCTTGGCTTTTTAAACTTTGTATGTTAAATTATCTTTTGAGTTTACTGATGTTATTCTTTTTACTGGTTTTTATTTTATTTGTACAGCACTATGGTCAACTGTTGTTGTGTTTATCGGTAATAAATACAAATACCTGAGGGAAGATGTCTTTCACTATTGTAAGTTAATGTTGTTAAATAGAGAAACAAAATTATTTGTTCTTCTAGCGCATTATAAGTAGAGCAGGAAGAAGCCCTTTTAGTGGTGAGTGATATTTAACTTTATTTGCTGGGCTTTTGCTGTTTTGTAAGATTATTACACGATAATATTGTTTAATTTATGTACATAATTGTTTGCCTCCTATGGGATTATGACGTGCACATTGAGTTTTTATTTCATGAATATATTGTGCGTGTCTTTATACAGTGTTTGATCGCATTTTTTGATTGGCGTGTAATGGAAGGGGGGGGGAGTGGTTAGGGGGGCCCCCAAAGCTGCGTTAGCCCAGAGCACCGCAAAGGCTTAACGCAGCATTGATTGCTGTGATCACTACCTGATTTTGAAATGGGAACTTACATTGGTTTTGTCCAACTCTATTTTAGCTGTTTTTATTTATTTATTTATTTATT
Organism: Onychostoma macrolepis; assembly: GCF_012432095.1. Lineage (NCBI taxonomy): Eukaryota > Metazoa > Chordata > Actinopteri > Cypriniformes > Cyprinidae > Onychostoma > Onychostoma macrolepis. Next base: position 323,012 of record NC_081156.1, read on the forward strand.
TATTTTTGCTTATGTTTGCTTAAATATTTATCTTATACAATAGATATTTCAAAAACTGCAGACAGTGCATGTAGTCTTGTGGTCTATTCAGTATTCAACTTTACTTGGAATTAGGTATGTTGATGGTAAAGTCCCTTAACCCACACTGTACCGCCGGTGGGCAGTTGCTTTGTTTTATATCAATTAATCTTGTATCGCATTTTCAAGGGCATAAACGATTGTTGAGTTTTTCATGCATACACACAATATTCATATCATATGATAGACCTCCTCATTCCGAACAACTTTGCCTCTAGAACCACTGCAGTCAATCAAATCGTTTGTTAAATAATTGAGAATATGTTAAAAACATACTTTTGCAAACTAGTCCTAGGTTTTTTTTCTCAATGTCAAAAACAACAACAACAAAAACAAAAAATAACAACACTGTAGTACAATTCTCTGGACTCTCTTGGTCAATAATTATCACAAAAAAAAAAGTTGAACTTTACCCTTTGGTAGCTAGAACAGGGTTGCTTAGAAAAGGGACCTGTTCAAATATAGGAAAATTTATTTATATAGCACATTTCATACAGAATGGTAATTCAAAGTTCTTTACATAAAATTAATTAAAATAATCATACAAATTAATCACAAAAATAAAAACAAGGAATTTAACCTTTTAAAATGGTTTAAAAATTGATCTAAAATGAATTAAAACAGTTAAGAATAGAAAATGATTATGCATAAAATACAGTGCAGTCAGTTCGGACATAGCACAGTGCTAATTCAGTAAATGCACAGCTAAACAGATGAGTTTTGAGTCTAGATTTAAATGTGGCTAATATTTTAGCACATCTGATCTCTTCTGGAAGCTGGTTCCAACTGTGTACGGCATAATAGCTAAAAGCGGACTCCCCTTGTTTTGTGTGAACCCTTGGTATTTCTAACTGACTCGATCCTAATGATCTGAGTGGTCTGTTAGGTTTATATTCAGTGAGCATATCTGCAATGTATTTAGGTCCTATGCCATTGAGTGATTTATAAATGAGTAAAAGTACTTTAAAATCAATCCTAAATGTAACTGGAAGCCAGTGTAAGGACCTGAGGACTGGTGTGATATATTCAGATTTTCTGGTTCTTGTCAGAATCCTGGCAGCAGCGTTCTGGATGAGCTGCAGGTGTCTAATGGTCTTCTTTGGAAGGCCAGTGAGGAGACCATTAAGTCAAGTCAAGTCATTATTATTTGTATAGCGCTTTTAACAATGCAAATTGTGTCAAAGCAGCTTTACATCAGTTTGATATTAAGCTGGGTGGCTTTACATCAGCTTTACAGTATTTAGACAGGGAAATAGTGTGTCAAAATAGTGTCATTCTCCTCTGGCCAGACAAAATCAGCAGTTTAAATCTAGGCTGCAGCAGAGTCAGATTGTGCAAAGGACTCATCTGGTTCCTGTGGTCTTGTCCCGATGGCCGTCTAGGAGACAGGGTCTTAACTGGGGGATCAGTCTCTGGGGCTCATCTAGTTGTCTTGGTCTCCGTTGGTGTTCAGGGCTGTAGAGGTCATCTCTAGGTGCTGATCCACCATCTGATCTGGATACGGACTGGATCCGGGTGGCTGCAGTGACCATCTGATCTGGATACAGTCTGGATCTGGGTGGCTAAGGTGACCTCGGAATAAGAAAGAAACAGTAATATTAGCGTAGATGCCATTCTTCTAACGATGTAACGGGTACGTCGGGTGTTTTGGGAAGTGTTCCCGGTTCTGGTTGACCTAATTAATGCAGCCTAAGGCTATGTTCACACTTGGCGTCTTTTTTTAAGCTGCCAGCGTCTGTTTTACATTATAATCCTATGGAGTAAACCGTGTTTTCAAAAAAGTCCTGAGCGCTTTTTAAAATGCCACCGCCGGCGTCTTTTTCTGCAGCTCAGAGCGTCTTTTCAAGTTGAAAAAAGTTTAACTTTTCTGAAAAAACGCCCTACGTCAAGCGCCTTTTTGACAGCTGACCAATAACAAGCGAGTGGCAAGTCGTTTCCATAACAACAAAAACAACAAGAAAAAAGGAGAAGATAGCCGGTAGACAGATCGTACTAGTTTCGGAGCACAAGGAACAATATGAAACCGTGCATCATCCAACCGGAGCTCCTGGACTAAATTGTTGGAAGCACCATAGAGTTTCCTTCCCCGTATAATGTTGCGCTCCCACAAACGTCGTTGTGAACCGACACCCTCCCCATTAACTTCAAAAGCCGACGTTTCTGCAGCACACAGTGCTAGCTACCGTTGCAGCTGTTGTTATAGCAACAAAAGACGCCCTCGGCTGCTATTTGTAACCAAAACGCTGCCAGCTTTTTATTTTACTAAAAAAGCGCTCTTGTCAACTTTTTCTAGTCAAAAAAGTCGCCAAGTGTGAACACGCCCTTAACAATCCTTTAACAGATTTGAAATATAGAAATGTGATAGTGTATTATGTGTAATCCAGGTTAAAGAGATGGGTCTTTAATGTAGATTTAAACTGAGAGAGTGTGTCTACTTCCCGAACAGTGTTAGGCAGATTGTTCCAGAGTATGGGCGCTAAATAGAAAAACGATCTCCCGCCCACAGTTGATTTTAATATTCTTGGTATTATCAAATGGCTAGAGTTTTGAGATCGCAGAGGACGTGAAGGACTATAGTGTGATAAGAGCTCACTCAAATATTGAGGTACCAAACCATTCAGGGCCTTATAGGTAATTTGCAAGATCTTAAAATGTATACGATGTTTAAGGGGGGCCAGTGCAGTGTTGACAGAACCTGGCTAATGTGGTCATCCTTCCTAGTTCTAGTAAGAACTCTAGCTGCTGCATTTTGAACCAGCTGGAGTTTGTTTATTAAACGCGCTGAGCAACCACCCAATAAAGCATTACAACAATCTAGCCTCGAGGTCATGAATGCATGAATTAATGTTTCTGCATTTGACATTGAGAGCATAGGTCGTAATTTAGATATATTTTTAAGATGGAAAAATGCAGTTTTACAAATGCTAGAAACATGTTTTTCGAAGGAAAGTTTGCTATCAAAAAGTACGCCTAGGTTCCTAACTGATGACGAAGAATTTACAGAGCAGCCATCAAGTATTAGACCATGATCTAGTCATTACCGCGGGAAGTAGGGGTGTTGAGGGTGCTGCAAAAAATGGGGGGGCTGCGGTGTTAAAAATAAGTAAATTAAAATTTTGTAACAAAAAAAGAAATAAAACTAATTTTATTCATTTGTATAGAAAATTAATATAGAAAAGGAAGCCTAAGCCTACAATGACAATAAGCAACAGTAAAACATGAATTAAGTTGAATCAAATTGATTGTGAAAGTCGTTTCAACTTAAACTGACTTAGGAAGTCGTGTTTGCCATGACTTTTTGATAATATATTATTACCTGTGACACGTCTGTGCCATACCCAAATCAAGAATTAATAACTATTTCTATAGCCATTGCAAAGATACAGCAGAGAAAGCTCGAGAGCGTCTATTTACATCAGCAGCAACCAATCTTGCATTCTCGCATCTGCAGCGCTTATTTTGATCTTTAACGTTAGATCTTCCCTATTCTTGGACAAAATTAATGCTTAAGGTTGATTCAGTATCACTCTTAATGGAGAAATAAAAACCCACACACATCAGCAATACTACAATGACAAAGTAGCTTATATTAAACATAAAACTTTTATTAACAGAATGAATAAGACATGCCTGCATTGTAACAAATAAATAAAAGTTTTTTTTCCCCTTTACTTCAAACGAATGCTAATTATTATTATTATTCATAATAATAGTACAAAAAAGGCTACACAATAAAACAGTACAATGTAAAATTCACTTATATTAAACTTTGAACTTTTGTTAACAAAAGTTGCGCTTTTGGATCACAGTGTCTCGCATTACGTGTCCAAAGTACCCCCATTTCTCAGCACTCCCTGCTCAAAATACGTTACTATGGATCTAGGTTATTACATACAAAAGTTTTTGGTCCAATAATTAACACCTCTGTTTTTTTAGCAGTAAGAAATTGCTAGTCATCCAGTTTTTGATATCAACTATGCATTCTGCTAGTTTTGCAAATTGGTATGTTTCATTGGGTCGCGAAGAAATATAGAGCTGAGTATCATCAGCATAACAGTGAAAGCTAACACCATGTTTCCTAATGATATCTCCCAAGGGTAACATGTAAAGCGTGAAAAGTTAGGGGCCTAGTACTGAGCGTTGAGGTACTCCATACTGCACTTGTGATTGGTATGATACCTCTTCATTTACTGCCACGAATTGATGGCGGTCAGATAAGTACCATTTGAACCATGCCAGTGCACTTCCTCTAATGCCAACATAATTTTCTAGTCTATTTAAAAGAATGTAGTGGTCGATAGTGTCAAACGTGGCACTATGATCCAGTAGCACTAAAAGAGAGATACAATCACAATTAGATAATAAAAGCAGGTCGTTTGTAACTCTAATGAGAGCAGTCTCAGTACTATGACGTGGTCTAAAACCTGACTGGAAATCCTCACATGTAGCATTTTTCTCTAAGAAGGAGCATAGTTGTGATGACACTACCTTTTCCAATATCTTTAACAGAAAAGGGAGAATTGAGATCGGTCTGTAATTAATTAATTCTTTGGGGTCAAGTTGTGGTTTTTTAATGAGAGGCTTAATAACAGCCAGTTTGAAGGATTTTGGGACATGTCCTAATGACAATGATGAGTTTATAATATTCAGAAGAGGATCTATTACTTCTGGAAGCACCTCTTTTAGGAGCTTAGATGGAACAGGGTCTAACATACAGGTTGTTGGTTTAGATAATTTATCAAGTTTATACAATTCTTCATTTCCAATAGAATAGAATGAGTGGAATTGTTCCTCAGGGGATCTATAGTGTACTATCTGATGTGATACTGTGGCTGACAGCTGCATGGTTACAATTATATCTCTAACGCCCCGTTCACACTACAAGCGGCACGCAGCGACAAAGCGACGCGATTCCATTCATTTCAATGGAGAGCTGGCGATTTCCGGCGACACGAGTGACAGTGACCATTGGCGACCGGATGGGACGTGTTCAGCGATGCGACAAAGTTCAGAATCCTTCAACTTTATGCAAATGAAGAGTGACTTTCGGGAGCGACAGCCAATAGCAAAGAAGACGGTAGCGCTCATGTGATCATTCTCCATGTGACCCACCCTCCACAGCAGCTCATCAAACTGGGTCCGGTCAGGCCTGAAGTACTGCTGGAACCAGACTTCATCCAGCCGCAGTTCCTACACAAGCCGGTGGTACTCGCCGTGCTGACTTCGAGCCTGAATGGCCGGCAGACAGACAGACCGGCATTTACTTTTTCGCCGTAGATAAACGCAAGCAATGGAAAAAAGTACCCTCTGTTTCTCATTCATTTTTGTTTGTATGCACGGATTCATATATATATATATATATATATATATTTATATTATATTAAGTCTTTTGTCTCCAAAATGTTAGTATTTAGTGGCAAGAAACCTGATTCGCTGTCAACAACGACGTTACTAGGCAACCAGTAATGAGAACGCCCACTAGCAACCTCATCGCCAGTGCAGCGACAAAAGTCGCTGCTAGTGTGAACGCGGCTTAATAGTTACAGTCTTGGAAGTAAAGTAGTTCATAAAGTCATTACTACTGTGCTGCTGGGTAATGTCTACACCTGCTGATGTTATATTTTTTGTTAATTTAGCCACTGTATTGAATAAATACTTGGGGTTGTGTTTGTTTTCTTCTAAAAGAGACGTAAAGTAAGCAGATCTAGCAGTTTTTAAGGCTTTCCTGAAGGAGAGAGTATTTTCCCGCCAAGCAATACGAAATACCTCTAATTTTGTTTTTCTCCAGCTGCACTCCATTTTCCGGGCTGCTCTCTTTAGGGCCCAAGTGTGCTCATTCTACCACGATTTTAGACTCTTCGCTTCGCTTAATCTTCCTTAAGCCTCAAGCCGACGGTTGCCCATCGGGCAGTTTTTGTTCGTCGGCCGACTAAGTTTTCTCAGTGTGTTCTGCGCCGTCAGCTGAAGTTGGTCCTTGTCGGCTTTTTTTCGGCCGATTCGACATGTTGAATCGGCGTCGGAGCTCGTCGGTCAGTCAGGCCATTTGATCATTCTGATTGGCTGTTCAGCTGGCGAACCAGTGCGCGAGAAAGGCGCAGAACGGACGTGCTACTTGGCCGTCGGGTGTCGAGCGTCGGCTTGGTGTGTACCGGGCTTTAAGCGTAAAGGAGCAACTGTATCTAAAGTGCTAGAAAAGAGAGAGTCCATAGTTTCTGTTACATCATCAAGTTAGTTGTTCTGAGCTATTGGATATGCTGAGGAACTGAGATAAGTCAGGAAGATTATTTATAAAACAGTCTTTTGTGGTCGAGGTGATGGTTCTACCATATTTGTAACAAGGAGTTGGTTTTACAGCTTTAGCTATATGGAATATACACGAAACTAGATAATGATCTGAGATATCATCATAATGATATCATCATGCAAAATTTCAATGCCACTGACATCAATTCCATGTGATAGTATTAGATCTTGATTATGATTTTGACAATGAGTAGGTCCTGACACGTGTTTAACACCAACTGAGTTTAGAATGTCTATAAATGCTGAATAAAGTCTGTATGGTGCCCTGATGGCCTGTATACAGTAGCCAGTACAAACATCACAGGAGATTTATCATTAACACTTGTTAACACTTTGGTTTGGACGTTTTCTGTATTTTCTAGTTTGGGGAACAGACACAGTCTCTATAGTGTGATATCTAGGTGAAAGAGTCTCTATGTTCTGAGAATTAACTGACTTCTGTGACGTGAGGCGGCTAGCAGATGGTCGGTTTAGCCAGTCTGTCTGCTCCCTGACCTGGGCCCCAGTTAGTCAAGTACAAACTCTAAGACTATGTGCCATATTTCTAGAGAGAACAGCAGTACCACCGCAGGAGGGATGAAGACCATCTCTTTTCAACAGGTCAGGTCTGCCCCAAAAACCCGTCCAATTGTCTATGAACCCTATGTTATTCGGCGGGCACCACTTAGACATCCAGCCATTGAGTGATGACAGTCTGCTATGAATCTCATCACACAGCAGGGAGGGGACCAGAGCATATTACAGTGTCTGACATCGTACTTGCAAGTAAACATTGGACTATGGTGGCTGGTGTCTCCATTTTCACGTTCCGTACAATAGAATCGCCAATAACTAGAGCACTTTCAACAGGTTTCTCAGTGGGTGCGTCACTGAGTGGGGAGAACCTGTTTGATGTTTTCATCAGAAAAGAAGAGCGGTGTTTTGACCCGCGACTAAGCCGCCTCACAGTCACCCAGTTGCCCTGCTGCACGGGCTCTACCAGAACCGAACAATGTACAGGACTCCCTGAGCTAGTCGCATCCAAAGCAGTATCTACAGGCCTCACATTCTTACTGTCCTTAACTAAAGTTTGGATCCGTGTCTCTAATTCTGAAATCTTCTCTGTCAGCGCATTTATCACACGTGAATCCCTTGCTGCTGACACAGAGACAGATAAGCTGTACATGTGGCAAGCAGTGCAAACAACAATAGCAGGATAAGAAGCCATTACTCACCGTGATTGATGAATGAATTCACTTACCACTGTTGTTTGAACTCGTGAAAGACGGAGCGAGAGAGAAATGAAACGGAGCGAGAAAAAAACGTGAATGGAACCGCGAGTGACAAGCTAACCGGCAAACGACTGCTAACACGCTACACGCGCGCTGCACTCGGTTTTAAAAAGCGAACGATCAAATTAGTTAGATTAGTTTGATAGATAATACCAGAAATGTGATGGGAATTAAGTTATACATTATCACTTTAAACAACAGAGAGTGAAAGTAAGATAGAGATTCAACAGAAAAGCGAAGCTACACGGAGCTACAATCGCAAACCTCTTTGTAAAAATCGACCAGTTTCAGAAAGGAGGAGCATGGAGGAGCAACAATAATGTACAGTATGTGGAGGAAAATGTGTTTTTTTAACCTCAAACTGCGTAAACACATTGCATTACACCAAATACACAAAATAATGTTCTTTTTAGCTACATCATATGACCCCTTTAATGATAACAGTGAAAAGAACTTAAAATTCTCCATAATTTTTGATCATACATATAAGAGTAATACATAATTTATTAAATCTGTAAAGGGTCTACTTTTATTTGTTTAGACTCACAATATCAACAAAACATTATGCTTTTGTAAAATAAATAAAATAAATGGTGCGCATTCAGCAGTCTCAGTCTCCGCATATATCTTTTTGAAACACGTCACTAAAATTAACTGAAACTCAGCGAATACGTGACACACAGACATGAGAGATATAGCTATAGAAAGCTTGACATTTCTACTTTTAGATGAAGTAACTCTAACCGACAACAAATATTCTGTGATAAAGTAATCTGTATGAAACCAATGCGATGTCCAGTGCTTCCCGTCTAACTTCATTAAGTCTAATTAGATCACGCCCACAAGCTACTTTCACTTTTGATATTACAATAGTCCATGTGAGATGCGCGGCATGTAAACGCCCACATCACAGGAAACCAAGCAGCGAGACTTTTCTTCAAGTTCATCTCGGCTACTTCGTTTCTGGAAGAAGACACGCTGAGAGGAATAAGCTTCGGATTTACCTCAGAAAAAGGAGGAGATGCGACTCGCGGCTTGATCCAGTGGATGAAATCATTTACATGAGTAAGTCTTTCTTTTATTAGCCTACGTGCATTAGTTGTTATTGTGTTACTGTGACATAACTTCTACACAATTTACTAGTTAGACTTTTTCCAAGCTATAATTCCTGACTAAATGTATAATAAGTGAAACATGAAGTTTCATTCACTCCGTCTAAAGGTCTCACGATGCCAGGATGTTTTTTTTTAATGTTCTATAAAATATACAGCAATGCGATATAAAGGTAATATGAGTTATAATGTTAGAGTAAGAATGTTTAGACAAAACTTTACTGTTATATACTCTGTTCTTGAATATAATTAGATGTTTATAACGTTCTTAATTTAGTTTTCCTGGTATATATGGTTTTGTATTGTATAATAGGCCTACATACAAAGGATGACAGTGTTTATGGCTATAACTAAGCTTCTGTTCGTGAATATTTGCTCTGGTGTAAATGTTTTGAATGTGTTATACCCGGTAATTAGTGTTCGCGATCGTCTGTGGTGTAAATGTATCAAGTAAGCTGTAAATATCACTGATAAGTGACCCATCGACAGACAAATATGCGCGTCCATTCTTATCAGTGATGCAGTTTATTATCAGCTATGCATGTTCTGGTAATTGCTAACAACTGTTTCAATTTTCGTTTAGGACTGTGGCTGCATCACCGGCATCATACACAAGAAAGGCACACGCGAGTGTCGTTCAGTTTTGAGTTCGCTAGAAAATCATAATGAGTAAGTGCACAGTATAGTGTATAGTAATTTAACTTTTATTATGCCTATATGGTAATATCATTTGTGGTTGATAGTGTTACAATATAGTTTCTTTGTTATTGGCATTCTGTTTTCTCATCAAGTATAGATTAAGTGTGCATTCACTATTTTACATGTGTTACTTCAATTTGATTTATTTATTTACTGTATGGTAAAATATGTGTGCTCTGTGGTAATTGTTCTTTTTTCTATAAATTAGTATCAGTGACCATCACAATAATGTTAATAATGTAGTTTATTTGTGTAAACAGCATGCTTGCTTTTTTTTATTTCAGATGTGAGAATAACAGTGCAAAAGAACCTGTTGCAAAGAGAGCCAAAGCAAATAAGCAGCCCACTCTGTCATAGAAAACAGAGACTGATGTTGACGTGGCTCTGAGATTCCTGCCCGCACAGGAACCTGGACCACAGCTAAGACCAAGTGAGGCACACACTCCCATGAGCCTCTTTAAATTGTTCAAATTCAAATTTCTTCAGAGCACATAAACTTCATACACTTGGAAATGCCAGGTATGTGATGTTCATGTATATATTTCAACATGACACACTACCAGTCAAAATTTTTGAACGGTAAGATTTTTTATGTTTTTAAAAAAATTATCTTCTACTCACCAAGCCTGCATTTATTTGATTCAAAATACAGCAAAAGCAGTAATATTGTGAAATATTTTTACTATTTAAAAATAACTGCTTTCTATTTTAATATATTTTAAAATGTAATTTATTCACTGTGATCATTGCTAAATTCAGTGTTATTACTCCAGTCTTACTCCAAGTGTAACAATATACACTATACCATTCAAAGGGGTGGGGGGTGGGGGGTGGGGGTTATAGAAATTAAAACTTTTCTTTAGCACAAAAGTCATGATAAAGACATTTAAAATGTTATAAAAGATGCTGTTCTTCTGAACTTTGTATTCATCAAAGAAACCTGAAAAAATTCTGCTCAGCTGTTTTCAACATATTAATGATAATGATAATAATAATAATAATAATAATAATAAATGTTTTTTTGAGCAGCAAATCAGAATATTAGAATGATTTCTGAAGGATCATGTGACTGGAGTAATAATGCAACAAATTCAGCTTTGATTGTTCCTAATAAACTGTTTAACGGCACTCGCAAGTGAATCTGAAGTTATTTTGTGTGATAGTTAAATATATTTTAAATAAACTACAAACAAAATATATTAATTTATCCTCATTCTTTCTTGTAACCCTTGCCTCTCAGTCACACACCTGACTGAAAAGCTCATTATGCAGCTCATTATGTGGGCCTTTGTCTTCTCAGGTGTGAATCACACTATTATTCATGATCATTCATGCCTCCTCACATATGCACTTTCGAAACAAAAAGTGTCTTAGAAAATTTAAATCAATATATTGTTTTCTGTGAGTGAGTAAACTAGATTATTTTCACATCATTTTGAAACAAAAACTTTAGGCTACAAGATCCAGTTCTCAAAAGTCTTGAACAAATGTTCTCTATGTGTTTTATGGCCTTATTTCAGTGACTTCAAAATTTTAGTTTTTCACTGATCACGCATAAATGTTGCTTTCTCAAAACACAATCATGTACATACATGCTGCTTACATATTATTGTAGTCCAGTTTGTGCTGAATACAGTGTTTTCAGATTTAAGCCATTTATATGTTTATAAGAAACTGAAAAAGCACAAATGTCAGGGCATGTCAAAACGTCTCCAGGCCCCTCAGAGGGTTAAAGACCTTTTATGGAGTCAAAACAAGGCCATATATACTTGCAAAAGAAAATGAAAGTATTGAAAAAAATAAATGTGCTTTTTGCAAAGAAAAATATAAAAAGAAAATGAAGTATTGCAAGAATAAAATAAGTTTTACAAACAAAAATAAAAAAATCCAAAATATAAATGAAAAAGAGCAAAAGCAATGATTTTGCAATACATAATTTGCATGGCCATAGCTACTAATTTATTTGCAACACTGCTTTTATTTTGCGTTTCAGTCAATTGTGAGCTTGCAATACCGTTTTTCCCTTTGCACTTCACTTTCTGGCACTGTTTTGACATGGGGGTGGAGTCAAGGGACTGTGACGTGTACAACAGGCCTGGGCATGCCTCCGTGGAAGTTATGTCATCAACCTGAGACACAGATCACAACTAATCAAGGTTGTGGCTAGAAGGGATACAGCTCCGACCGGAAACGAACAATGAAATTATAATTTGTAATACAAAGTTGACTATTTTTGCTCAGGTTTGCTGACGAAGTTTCAATCAAAGCCACAGCAGAACTGTTGTGTCTTCCAGCAACAAACAGCGGTGTTTCGATATTGAATGAATCCATGTTTTTGAACATGAATGAATGAATGAATGAATCAGACATTTTTAGATGAAGTAACATTTTTAACTTGTTTGTTCAAAAATATCTAAAACATTTATCTTATAAAATTATTTATGCATTTGAAATTTTGTGGTGTAAATGCATTTGTCACCTCAGCTTTATCAAACAGTCTGTGTAAACACATCTAATGTCACATCATATGCAGCTTCTGTTTCCTCTGCAGTGAAAAGTGGGAGTTTGTTGATAGTATGCGCACTCTAATGTGAACATTAAAATTTGCAAAAATAAATTACTCCACTGCTCACAAAGAAAAGTATGTTTTTTTTACTTGAAACATATGTTGTCTTTTCTGTTTATTTTGTTGTCAGAGTGCACCAGAATGCTTCATTTACATGTTAAATTCTCAACAACAAAACAAACAAAATTATTTTTATATTTAATAATAATAATAATAATAATAATAATATTATTATTAGTAGTAGTAGTAGTATTATATAGGTTAACGGTAATATAATAATTAATATTATATTAACTGGTTAGGGCTATATTTTTATATTTGATGTAATGCTTATTTCCCCTTTCAGTTCGTGTATTGCCTTACCTAATTAACGTTCTGTGTAATGCTAGTATTATTAATATGCTACCATATATTTTGCAAATAGCTACTGTAAACGCCTGACAATTATGCCAATAAAGTTTTGACTTTATGATTGCATTTACACCTGTATGTGATGATAAATGAGTAATGTTTTCATTTACAAATGAAACTGCAAATAATTTTTTTACAATTCTAGTATTTGTAATTATAGGTTTTAGGGCAGCGGTTCTTAATCCTGGTTCTCGCGACCCCCTGCTCTGCATATTTGGCATGTCTCTCTTGTTTAGCACACCTGATTTAGATAACCAACTCATTAGAAGAGAGCTCCATGAATTAACTGTGTTCAGATTGACATCATGTTCCCTACATAGTGTTCACTGTTCTCTACTCTCTGCACACAGGAAATCAGCTGAAGTTTACTTCACTTAAGAACACAGATTTGCGCTACACCACTGTCTGCAGTGTCTCCACACAAAGACAAAATCATGTGATTTGCATAGAAGTCACGTCTCACACACTTTAATACCCTTTGAATGGAACATATATGCTTCTTTTGAGCTAGAATCATGGCAGAATATCCTGTGTTGTCCATTTCGCAGGGCACTTGCGGTCGAATGGAACAAACCCCTGAAGCGGTAAGAGAAACATACAAAATGTGCAGAGTGGGGGGTCATGAGAACCAGGAATAAGAACAGCTGGTTTAGGGTATTTATAATTATTAGGTTATTGTTAAATTCAACCTTTAAACTGCACTTCCAGTAAAACTTCCAGTCATGTAGCATAATCAGAGCTTTATTGGCATGTCGAACATTTACAGTAGGCATTTATTTACAAAACTATTCAGAACGTTAAGTAAAGGGATTGAAATAAAGGGAAAATAAATACATAACAACAAATATAAAAATATTACCAATAATAATAATATACATGGACTTACAAGATTTGTGGGATGGAGAAAAATGTTTTCTTGCAGGCGTATTTAATTTGATGTACTTTATATAACATTTATTTATAATAAACTTAATTAGAATGCTGTCTACAGTGCATGCAATACAGTCTGGCAGCCTAGGGCTGTATACCTAAAAGCGCCAGCAGGAAAAATTTACCCATGCACATAACTACTGTTTTGATATGGCTAAAACATATTATGTCAATGTATTATGCCACTGTCTTCACAAAGTAATGTCTAGACATAAAATGATTATTTTTAGTCTTTATGTTGTTTTAAGTTCATGGCTATTTTAAGTAGGCTACACTAATCACTTTTCTTAACAGTGAATATAAACCAGCCTGCAATGACAATGAGAAACATAGCTGCAAGCCCTGAAGGGGCCGTAGCACAGTGCAGAGCGGGAAGAGTAAAACCAGCAGAAACTGAAATGAACATGAAAATCAGTCAAGCAAAGCTGATTCAAACACTTGTGAGAGCTTCACAAGGAGTGGACTGAAGCTGGAGTCAGTGCATCAAGAGTCACCACGCTCAGACGTCTTCAGGAAAAGGGCTACCAAGCCACTTCTGAACCAGAGACAACGTCAGAAGCATCTTACCTGGGCTGTGGAGAAAAAGAACTGGACTGTTGCTCAGTGGTCCAAAGTCCTCCTTTCAGATTAAAGTAAATTTTGCGTTTCATTTGGAAATCAAGGTCCCAGAGTCTGGAGGAAGAGTGGAGAGGCACAGAATCCATGTTGCTTGAAGTCCAGTGTGAAGTTTCCACAGTCAGTGATGATTTGGGCTGCCATGTCATCTGCTGGTGTTGGTCCACTGTGTTTTCTGAAGTCCACAGTCAACGCAGCCATGGAACCAGGAAATTTTAGAGCACTTCATGCTTCCTTCTGTTGACAAGCTTTATGGAAATGCTGATTTCATTTTCCAGCAGGACTTGGCTCCTGCCCACACTGCCAAAGGTACCAAAAGCTGGTTCAATGACCATGGTGTTGGTGTGCTTGACTGGCCAGCAAACTCGCCTGACCTGAACCCCATAAAAAATCTATGGGGTATTGTCAAGAGGAAGATGAGAGACACCAGACCCAACAATGCAGATGAGCTGGGCTTGTTGCTGGGATTGCCAGCAGCTTCCTGGCAACTGGCACCAGTCCACCTGACATCTCCTGCCAGAAATTGAAAAGGGACTGGCCGGTCATCTTTGTAGGCTCGTTCATATATTTCAGCACCAACTCGCGGCTCCATGACTCGGGTCGTTAGTGTTACCACGGTCCTCCCTCTCCTCCTCCTACACACAGCTTGAGAAGAAACTGTGCACCTCTGTGCCTGTGGCCACTAGGTGTGGTGGTCTGAGAAAAAAAGACAGACTGTTATGGTACAATAGAGTTTGCATTATAAGCATAATGCTTTATATAGTGCAAAATTCACATATGTCTTTATATTGATGGAGATAATATACAACTTGTAGGTAGTGAGTGCAGGGGCGGTTCTAGACATTAGGAGGCCCTAGGCAAAAATCATGTTGGAGGCCCCCCCACCCCCAATAAAAAGCACTTGAAACAAATATGATTCCTAACCTTTTTATTTATACTGATATTATAAAATATTAAATATATTATTGTAAAGTTATGTTTTAGTGACCAATTTAAACAACTAAAAGGGATAAACATAAATTTACCTCAGACTGTAACGTTATCTTGAACCACCTCATGCGCAAATTAGCCAGCATGGATATGTAAAATAACAAAGAGGGGAATTTGAAAACTAAACACAGAACAATATAAATTTTGAGTGAAATTTAACATTACAGTGACAAAACGATGAATAAAATTACATTTATAATTACCTTTGGCTTAGCACCCATCCCTCCGTCTGTCAGATGACCATTACGGTTTGAATTTCAAACTGTGTCATGTACTGAAGGCCGCTGAGTCCCATCCTCTGTAGGTTTTATAAAGTGTCCTCAACGTAGAATAAAATTAATTACATACAGAATTTATCGCGGTTGTATAATCTTCGGTCTTTGGTAATATACAGAATTAATATTTTCCGTCTTCGCGGTTGCTTGCGCCATCATGTTTAACTTCAGAATAAGACAAGTTAATTTCGTGGCTAATTCCAAAGGGTTTATTTTGCTTTAATTGCCACCTGACAACACTTTAAACATTACCATTACAGTGTTTCTGCTTAGTGCTTACATATTTATTGACTGTGGAAGTAAATAACTTATCGCCTTCTGACAATACGGAAAAAGCACGCAAAAGTGTTTTGAAAATGCCTGTCAGAAGCGCATATACTTACTTGCCGGCAACCTGCCAAAATAGAAGCCTGCTGAATTTAAGTTTGAAAATGATGAAAATTCATATTAAAAAATAAGTAAATATTAGTATTTTATTTTTAAGGCGAGACACTGCAGGTGAATAGGGTAAAGAAAAAAAAACTAACAGTTATCGCCTTGTTTACCCAGCTGATTTATTACACTGATAATTGCAAACAGTTTTTTGTATTACAAGTTTTCTAAAATGTTAGGTTTAGATATGCAAATCAGTCAAGTTTTAATAAAATTGTTTATTTATTTATTTTTTGACATATTGGAGTCAAAAGTTTTTACAGAGGGAATTTTGGGCATCTCATTTTTGTCACTCCATAATTCAGAAAATGCTTAGAATGGACAGAAAACCGTATATATTTTCTCAATTTTTGGGGTGGATTAAAATGTTGTATATAATCAAGCAAATTATATATAAACAAATCCCTCTGTAAAAACCTTAAGGATATAGAAAGGAATAAAAATGTAAAGTTTGGTGTGTGTAAGTGCTACTGAAGTGGAGATTTATGGTTCAGTGTAGGAGAAAAAACTAATTTTGAGAAAACAGCCTTTAAAAATATGTATTGTAATTGAAATCTATTGACACAAATAGATAAAGTGCTATAAAAGAAGCACTTAACAGTGTTTTTTGGATGTTTTCTTTCCACTTGTTACGGGGCAAACGAGACGTGAGACGTGCGGATCCATCTGCAGGGTTTTATTCAAAGACATGGTCATGAATACAGGCAGGGTCGAACAACGGCAAACAGGTATACACAGATAAGACAGAGAGTAATCCTAGGGCAAGCGTGGGTCTACGATCGGCGAACAATATCCAACGGGGCAAGGCAGAGAGATAATCCAGGTACACGAGCTATAATCCAAACGAGGTGCAAACAGAGTCCGAACGGCAAGGCAAAGGGTAAATCCAGGAAACAAGGACAAGAATCAAAACACGAGAAAACCGGCAAGACAAGACTAAGATAACTAAGTGGGCTCCGTAGAGTAGCTATCGCTAGGATATACGCTATACAATACTCGGCGAAGAGGAAGTCCGTGGTTTATGTAGGGTGTGTGATCAGTGCAATCAGCTGTGTGTGTAGTCAGTGCAATGGCTGATGGGAATTGTAGTGCAAGGTAATGTGAAACAGTCTGTGTAGTGTGAGAGTAAATATGATGGAAGGGTGACCTCTGGTGGCAATCAGACGGAAGGCCACGAACCGGATTCGTAACACCACTAGTCTGAAAAAACACTTTATGAAAAATCAAAAAGCCCAAAACTTGACAGGTGCATGAAAAAACTGTTTTTGCCTGCAGTGTCTCCCCTTAAGTTTACTATATAATAATTGTATTTGTATTTAATACTCTTTTTTTATTTTAAAATTTTAAATAATTTATAATAGTATTATCACACTTTATTGTTTTATATAACCATTTGACCATTTGCTTTTAATTTACAATCCCATAAAAGTAGGCTCCAAAAATGGCTAAAAAATAGAGATCAACATTAAACATCACAAAAAAAAAAAAAAGCAGTGTAGCCAGGCCTACCTGTTGTAGCTCCTCCATAGCATGTTTCTTTACTTTCTCGTATTCGTCTTCAACATGGTGAGAAACAGTGCGTGCACTCAGTAGCACATCTTTGATCTTAATACTGCTTCCATATTTAGCCCCGATATTAATGAGCTCTTTTGCAACTTCAATGAACCCTCGTCCCTCAACAATAGCGAACAGTCTTAAATTCTGGCTGCAAATACGAGCCATCACGTCTGTGAATCGCGACTTTAGTCACTGGCACCTTATGCTTCATAAATGAAGAAATCGCCAGTTGCCTTTGCATGTGTGACGCTGAAGGCCACTAGTGCCAGAGTCGGAATGGTATTTGATAATTTGTCTAGTCTGCATGTCTTGCAGCTGGCGTATGGCATTTTCACACTGTCTTTCTTAACTCATAAAAATTTCTTGGTTACTTCAGACCGCCCAGAAATGTCTGTGATTACAACTGAGGTGTAATTTTGTAGAATTGTGTTCAAATTTAAAATATATAGTTTATTTATATAAAAGGTATATTTGTATATTCCTGGTCCCGCCCACTCCCGCTGACATTTTTTCCTGTCCCGTCCCAATCACGTGAATAATAGTGATTTTGTTTCCCATCCCACGGGATTCCTGCAGGATTCCCGAAAAAATGTCAGCCTCTAATGCTCAGATTTTGGACAAAATTTTACAAAATTTGTAGGAAGAATAGCAAAAAAAAAATCATTTTCATTTACTTCAATATGGCTGACAGGCACATTCAAGGAAATATTAAAACAAGATCATTTGGACAATGTTTTCAAAAGTTATGTGTTTTTGTAAAAAGCGTTATATCTCTTGAACACTAGGTGGCGCTGTGTTCGAACTTCTCAGGTACCTCCGGGACATGCCATTGATGATCCCTGCATTTTCGTGCAGATATGTCAGATGGTTCAAAAGATATAGCAATTTATGAAAAATTTCAACATGGCGGACACATGGTTCAGCCGTTCCTGGCAAAATCGACATCCACAGATTCAGCATGACCCAAAAAATCCACAGACACCAAGATCATAATTTTCTAACTAACTGTTAAAAAGTTATTAGCAAAAATAGCCATTTTTTGTATCTTACGACCCATAGGTGGCGCTGTTCCCAACTTTGGCATGGACCGTCAGATCATGGTGTTGATGAAGTGTACCAAGTCTCTGACGTGGGTACACAACGCGGATCTCACTGAAACAACAAAACAGCACTGAATTTAGCTCTTTAACCCTCTGGGGTCTGAGGGGGTTTGGGGGCACTGAAGAAGTTTTGACATGCCCTGACATTTGTGTTTTTTTTTAGTATCTTAAAAAACATATTAATGGCTAAAGTTGCATTACACTTTAATTATCACAAACTGGGCTACAGTAATATGTGAGCAGCATGAATGTTTGTGTTTTTGAGCAAACAATGTTTATGCGTGGTTACTGAAAAAATTAAAATAAAAAAAAGTCTCTGAAATAAGGCCCTAAAACACATACAGAACATTTTTCACAAGATTCTGAGAACTGGATGTGGTAGACTAGAGTTTTTGCCACAAAATGATGTGAAAATCATCCTATTTACTCGTTCACAGAAAACAATATATTGATTTAACATTTGTAAAACATGTTTTGTGATAGAATGCCCGCATACGAGGGAGTGACAGTGTCCATGAATATGTACAGTAGTGATTCACACCTGAGACAAAGGGCCTCCCATAATGGGCCATCAATATGAATATGAATGTGACTGAGGCAGGTAAGAAAGAGTGTGAGGAGAGTAAAATAATGTGGGTTTGTATTTGTATTTTATTTACAACACAGTATAATAAGAATATACACAGTGAAGGTCAAAGACACATGGGAGTGAATAACCAGCACTTTCTCCACTTTCAATAGTGCTGTCAGAGAAGTGAACTCTTCAAAATCTTTAAGGGATCTGGTAAAAAAAAAAAAAAAAAAAAACATCTGTTAGCATGTTGATCTAGGAGAAACTATATTATCACATTAGCAATCAATAATATTGGTCACTCATAACTCCTAAATAAAAAAGAAAATATTTTATAGTCATTTCAAGAATATATTCTTTAGTGTTACAGTGTGAACACTCATATTACTTTTATATCGTATAGTTTTCTATTTTATAGAACATTAAAAACATCCTGGCATCGCGAGACATTTAGATGCAATGAAATGAAACATACTTCATAATGTTTCACTTGATTATATATGTAGTCAGGAATTATAGTTTGGAAAAAGTCTAAGTAAAATGTGTAGGAGAGAACAACCTAACACTTTTTGAATTTGTCAGTTTGTGTAAATCCACGTGAGGTTCAGAGTATAATGTTTTATCCTCATTAATTTCACTCTTGTCTAGTACAAATATGTCACTTTGTTGCATAATTACAGTGTATATAACACTTTTTTATAGTGTTAATATGGCAACTAGTAAATACCGTAAATTTGGTTATGCTAGCATGTGTGGAAATATTTAAACCACGTGTGTTATAACTAACCCAGCGTTAGTTTGTGCCCCACGCTCCTCTACAAGTTTGAGTAACACAATAACAACTAATGCAAGTAGGCTATAATAAAAGAAAGACTTACTCATGTAAATGATATCATCTGCTGGATCCCGCTGCGAGTCGCATCTCCTTCTTTTTCTGAGATAATCCAAAGCTTATTCCTCTCAGCGCCTCTTCTTCCAGAAACGAACAGTAGCCGAGATGAACTTGAAGAAAAGTCTCGCTGCTTTGTTTACGGAGCGGAGGTGATGTGGGCGTTTACATGCCGCGCGTCTCACATGGACTATTGTAATATCAAAAGCGAAAGTAGCTTGTGGGCGTGATCTAATTAACTATAATGAAGTAAGATGGGAAAGACTGGACATCGTGTTGGTTTTATATGGATTACTTTATCAGAAAATATTTGTTTTCGCTAAGATTTGCTTTGTTAAATGTCATGTCAAGCTTTCTATAGATATACCTCTCATGTCTCTGCGTCGAGTATTCACTGAGTTTCAGTTCATTTTTGTGACGCGTTTCAAAATGAAGATCATGAAGATCAAGGTGGCAGACAGCGCACCCTGTTTGTTTTCTTTATTTAAAAAAAAACACAAAGTTTTGTTGTTATTATGAGTGTATACAAATAAGAGTAGAGCCTTTACAGATTTGACTGATGTTTTGCTCTAAATGATGGAGTAATTTAAAGGGTTAGTTCACCCAAAAATGAAAATGATCCTGTTATTTACGCACCCTCAAGCCATCCTAGGTGTATATGACTTTCTTCTTTCAGACGAATCCAATCGGAGTTCTATTAAAAATTATCCTGGCTCTTCTAAGCTCTATCATTACAGTCAGTGGGTGTTTCTATTTTACACAGTCCAAAACACGTCAAATAAAGTGCGCGAATCCATAAAAAAATGTGCTTCACATGGCTCCGGGGGATGAATAAAGGCCTCCTGTGGCGAATCCATGCATGTTTGTAAGAAAAATACAAAACAAAATGCCGGTCACAAATTAGAAGCATAATTCGAGGATTTGTAAAGAAAAATGTTGGAGGATTTCGAAATAAGCCAAGAGGAGAGTGATTTTCTTTTGGTAAAGTAAGGAAACTTTACTTCCTTTGCTCCTATAAACAAACGGCTTTTGCGAGACTCACGCGCATGCTCTGTGCCGGCGTCCTACGTCATCTGCCGGAATGGCAGTCTCTCGTGAACATGCGTACGACATATAGCGGAAGTTACACACAACTGTTTATATCATTTTAAATGTGGATTTTTTTTTTTTTTTTTTTCAAAAACGCATCGTTTCGCTACAGGAGGCCTTTATTCACCCCATAGTGTGATGCGCTTTTTAATATGGATGCGTGCACTTTATTTGACTACATTTGCACTATTGAACAGAAACATCAGCTGATGCCATTATATAGCTTGACAGAGCCAGGACAATTTTGAATATTACTCCGATTGGATTCATCTGAAAGAAGAAAGTCATATACATCTAGGATGCCTTGGGGGTGAGTAAAACATGGACTAATTTAAATTTCCTTTAAATTAAAAGTTCCTTTAGGGATTATCAGAAAAGATGCCACAAAATGAGCCGGTGCGTTTGTCGACCTCAGAGGTTTAATATCTTCTTATAGTTGATTTGTGTTAAATCGCTGGAATGTTTTAATTTACAAGGCTTTAAAACTTTAGTTTTGTGAGCACGGGAGTGCCACTGGCTGATCCAGTGGTGACGGATATCTGTCATTTCACTCTCTGGCCATCAGACAGTCATTATTAACCTGACCTAGTAATGATCAGATATGTTGGTTTAGCTTGTCAGTGTGAATGGAATTTATGTATTTATTTGTATTTTTGACCACTTAAAAACAAAATTGAGTGGGAGGAGTTATCCCGCAGCTGCAATTGTTCCTCTAGAGGGGGTATTTTTTTCTTAGCCAATGTAAGTCTATGGGACATTTTTGTCAAGCCAGCATAATAAGTTTAAATAGCATAACAATATCTTGGCTTTGTCAAGTCAACATAATAATAATAAGAAGAAAACATACAGATACAATAGGGGCTTGGCCATTAAATATAGCTGCAAGCAGCAATTAAGGGGCCAAGCCCCGAACGGTCAGCAACAGCAGTGCAGAGCTGGAAAAGCAAAAACAGCATAAATAGAATATACAAAACAAATCGGAAGTACAGGTGTGAATTAACTCAAAATGAACAAAAACACATTTATTTCTAAAACAAGAGGAAGAAAGATAAGTACAATGCTTACCCAGATAATAAGGAAATTGAAATGACATATCACACACAATTTCAAAATAATTAACCCACACTGGGCTCAAACCCATGACCTATGGGTCTAAAGCCTGTCACTCATCTTGCTATGCCACTGGGAAGATGTATACTCACAGAAAGTTCAGAGGAACAGGTGAGAATGATCTAAATAAACAGAAGTTCATTTCTGATTTAGGAAAAAGAACACACATAGGAGATGCAAGGACTGGAACAGATCAAACTTTTGCACAGCTTCTGGCCACAGTACCTCTTTTGGTCTGGGCATGGGGCACACGGGTTTCGAACCCACGACCAGAAAGATTAGAAGTCAGTGGCTTAGCAGAGTGCACCACTCGTTCTCCGGCCCCTGTGGAAAACTTTCAGTGTGAGAATGAGCACACAAAAGCATGATTTAATGCAAACATAGCATACATTTTATCTGATAGCTAAAAAGCCACATTAGAGAGAATGGGACCCAGCTAGCATGCTAAGCTATACAGATGTAATGATATGAAAATTTCTTATCACGATTATAGTGACCAAAATTATCACGGTTATCAGTATTATCACGGTATTGTTAAAATGTGCTGGAAATGTTCAAAAAGTACTGACACATAAATCACTTCACCAAGTTTTATATTTAAAATCAACAAAAAACAAATAAAATGACTTTTTGTTTGCATAAACACTAAAACAATAACATTACCAATGATGTCCGGGTTTTAAATGACAACATGATTGACAACAATTGATCTAATAGCATGTTCAAATATCTAATGTAAATGTTCAAATAAAGCTTTAAAAAAGTTTCATGAAAAGGTAAACCTCACATATCACCCTTTAAATAAAAGGGTAAAGTCAAAATGATAATTGATTATTAAATGATTATACAGGTGCATCTCAATAAATTATAATGTTGTGGAAAAGTTCATTTATTTCAGTAATTCAACTCAAATTGTGAAACTCATGTATTAAATAAATTCAATGCACACAGACTGAAGTAATTTAAGTCTTTGGTTCTTTTAATTGTGATGATTTTGGCTCACATTTAACAAAAACCCACCAATTCACTATCTCAACAAATTAGAATACTTCATAAGACCAATAAAAAAAAAAACATTTTTAGTGAATTGTTGGCCTTCTGGAAAGTATGTTCATTTACTGTATATGTACTCAATACTTGGTAGGGGCTCCTTTTGCTTTAATTACTGCCTCAACTCGGCGTGGCATGGAGGTGATCAGTTTGTGGCACTGCTGAGGTGGTATGGAAGCCCAGGTTTCTTTGACAGTGGCCTTCAGCTCATCTGCATTTTTTGGTCTCTTGTTTCTCATTTTCCTCTTGACAATACACCATAGCTTCTTTATGGGGTTCAGGTCTGGTGAGTTTGCTGGCCAGTCAAGCACACCAACACCATGGTCATTTAACCAACTTTTGGTGCTTTTGGCAGTGTGGGCAGGTGCCAAATCCTGCTGGAAAATGAAATCAGCATCTTTAAAAAGCTGGTCAGCAGAAGGAAGCATGAAGTGCTCCAACATTTCTTGGTAAACGGGTGCAGTGGTTTTCAAAAAACACAATGGACCAACACCAGCAGATGACATTGCACTCCAAATCATCACAGACTGTGGAAACTTAACACTGGACTTCAAGCAACTTGGGCTACGAGCTTCTCCACCCTTCCTCCAGACTCTAGGACCTTGGTTTCCAAATGATATACAAAACTTGCTCTCATCTGAAAAGAGGACTTTGGACCACTGGGCAATAGTCCAGTTCTCCTTCTCCTCTTCGTCTCCCAGGTAAGACGCCTCTGACGTTGTGTGTGGTTCAGGAGTGGCTTAACAAGAGGAATACGACAACTGTAGCCAAATTCCTTGACACCTCTGTGTGTGGTGGCTCTTGATGCCTTGACCCCAGCCTCAGTCCATTCCTTGTGAAGTTTTTGCTTGACATTCCTCATAAGGCTGCGGTTCTCTCGGTTGGTTGTGCAACTATTTCTTCCACACTTTTTTCTTCCACTCAACTTTCTGTTAACATGTTTGGATACAGCACTCTGTGAACAGCCAGCTTCTTTGGCAATGAATGTTTGTGGCTTACTCTCCTTGTGAAGGGTGTCAATGATTGTCTTCTGGACAACTGTCAGATCAGCAGTCTTCCCCATGATTGTGTAGCCTAGTAAACCAAACTGAATGACCATTTTTGAAGGCTCAGGAAACTTTTGCAGGTGTTTTGAGTTGAAAAACGAGTTTAAATTGTATCTTTACCAAAAAAAAAAAAGAAAATTTATTCCAGTTTTTCCCAAATTCAAACCTTGATTCAAATTTATCATAAGCTTAATTGATTTGGTTTAAAGAGATAATTTTTTTTTTTTTTTGAAGACTGCATATAAAATAGCTACCAAAATAAATGTTGGTAACTGCAGTTTGACTTTTCGTTGACTAAAACTATGAAAGACTCAAATGACTAAAATGTGACTAAGACTATTAAGCATTTTCATCTCAAGATAAAGACTAAGACTAAATAGAAAAAAAGGCCTGCCAAAATTAAAACTGTCCGTAACCTCTGTGGACAAAGCAGCGTTGTGATTAAGAACACTTCTTTAGGTATTATATGGAGCAAAGATAAACAAAATGCCATCGAATCTTTTCTGAAGACAGTCAGAACCTTCAGAGGTACATTCATATTATTAATTCCTTCATGTATTCATTTGTATAATTATCTTAGCACCTGTTTTCTGCCATGTTTTAACTCTAAACGAAACTCTGTTACTGAAAACTGTGCTTTATACTGGACAGTATTTATTTATCATCATTTGTTCAAATCACAGTAATCGAATACGGTTATAATGATAATTAAAACATGAAACGGTAATACTAACCATGGTGAATTTTATCATGATTTATCGTTACATCCCTACTAAGCTACTAGCATAAGTAAACAAACACAGGCATTCAGAGAGGTATTTCTCGGGAACGGTAGCAAATATCAAAAATCCGTTTGGTCATTTCTGTGCGGCAGAACCTGATTTTGACCACATCTGACCTGATTTTGGACAAAATTGGACACATTTTTTGGAAGGAGTAGCGAAAAAAACTGTTGTTCATTTACTTCAAAATGGCAGACAGGCACATTGATGGAAAATGGCAAATGAGAATTGACATGACCCAGGGATTGAAAAGTTATAAGCGTTTTTCCAAAAATATTTATATCTCTGGAAGACTAGGTGGTGCTGTGTTCTAACTTATTAGGTGCCTCCAGGATCCCTACCGATGTGTGCAGCTATGTCAAATGGTTTAGAAGATATCGTAATTTATGGCAAATTTCAAAATGGCGGACACATGGTTCAGTTGATCCTGGAAAAATCGATATCCACAGATTTTCTGACTAACTGTTCAAAGGTTATTAGCTAAATGTCCATTTTTGATATCTCATTGGTTCTAGTGCTAAAATAATTTAATAATGTGATAATTTCTATAATAATTAATATAATTTATAATTTCTTAATTCAAAATAGAATATTAATAAATCCATCTCTGATAATCCCAGTGTCAGACTGTGTCTCCGCATCCTGTGTTTTCCCCTCCTCTCGTGTCCTTATTTGGATTTCCTGTCCGTGTCCTAGTTTAGTGTTCATTAGTTAATTCGTCTCCAGTCCTGTGTCGTTAATTATCTAGTTTTCCCCAGTGTACTTAAGTCCTGTGTTCCATCCAGTCAGTGTTCGGTCTTGTATGTCAAT
The DNA here is from genome assembly GCF_012432095.1 of Onychostoma macrolepis. Taxonomy (NCBI): domain Eukaryota; kingdom Metazoa; phylum Chordata; class Actinopteri; order Cypriniformes; family Cyprinidae; genus Onychostoma; species Onychostoma macrolepis. The sequence continues at coordinate 348,698 of NC_081156.1, forward strand.
AGTTGTGTTATTCGTCCTTGTATAATGGTTATTGTCAATAAAGTCTTGCATCCCGAAGTTCCTCGTCTCCGCGTCTCCCTGGAGTCAGCAGCTACGTCACTGTCACAGAAGACCGAACTAAAACTGAAGAGATGGAAGTCGCTCGGAGTTCGTTCGGCTCGCCAGGAGGATGCCGCTGGACGACGCGGCCATCCTCCACCTGTTCCAGGCACCAGCCTGCCGCCCGCGGCTTTCCCTCACACGCTGCCGTCCACGGCCCGCCCTAGTCCGCCGTCAGAGAGTATGGCCAGCCCGCCGCCCGCTGCTTTCCCTCACACGCCGCCGTTCGTGGCCCGTCCTAGCCCACCGACTGAGAGTATGGCAAGCCCGCCGCCAGAGTGTATGGCAAGCCCGCCAGTGCCTGCTCCTTGCAAGTGTTCCCCAGTGTCTCCGCTGGTCCCGTCCAGCCCTCCTGCGTCTCCGGTGGTCCCGTCCAGCCCTCCTGCGTCTCCGCTGGTCCCGTCCAGCCCTCCTGCGTCTCCGCTGGTCCCGTCCAGCCCTCCTGCATCTCCGCTGGTCCCGTCCAGCTCCACGCTTCCAGAGTGCCCCCCAGTGCCTGCGCCACGAAAGCGCCTCCCTATCTCCGTGCTGCCAGAGCGCATACAAAAGTCCGCGCTTCCAGAGCGCCCCCCAGTGCCTGCGCCATGAAGGCGCCTCCCTATCTCCGCACTGCCAGAGCGCCGCCAAGAGCCCGCCATCCCTGATCGCCTACCCAGTACCACCTTAAATTTCCCCAAGAAAATTGGGGGGGGGGGTAGTAGGACCCGCCATGGGGTAATGTCAGACTGTGTCTCCGCGTCCTGTGTTTTCACCTCCTCTCATGTCCTTATTTGGATTTCCTGTCCGTGTCCTAGTTTAGTGTTCATTAGTTAATTCGTCTCCAGTCCTGTGTCGTTAAATATCTCGTTTCCCCCAGTGTACTTAAGTCCTGTGTTCCCTCCAGTCAGTGTTCGGACTTGTACGTCAATAGTTGTGTTATTCGTCCTTGTATAATGGTTATTGTCAATAAAGTCTTGCATCCTGAAGTTCCTCGTCTCCGCGTCTCCCTGGAGTCAGCAGCTACGTGACACCCAGGTTGCTATGGTCACACAGGTTTGTTTACGCATTAAACTCGTGGCCACGAGAAATTGATGTTCCCTCAACATAGGATCTTGGAGCCACGACATATGTGACCCTGGACCACAAAACCAGTCTTAAGTCGCTGGGGTATATTTGTAGCAATAGCCAAAAATACATTGTATGGGTCAAAATTGTCCATTTTTCTTTTATGCCAAAAATCATTAGGATATTAAGTAAAGATCATGTTTCACGAAGATATTTAGTAAATTTCTTACCGTAAATGTATCAAAACCAAATTTTTAATTCGTAATATGCATTGCTAAGAACGTCATTTTGACAACTTTAAAAGCGATTTTCTCAATATTTAGATGTTTTTGCACCCTCAGATTCCAGATTTTGAAATAGTTGTATCTCAGCCACATATTGTCCTATCCTAACAAACTATACATCAATGGAAAGCTTATTCAGCTTTCAGATGATGTGTAAATCTCAATTTTGAAAAATTGACACTTAAGACTGCTTTTGTCGTCCAGGGTCACATATTATCACGTTCTCACAAATTAATATATCATGGCCACGACAAAACTAAACCAAAAAATACTCAAGTTTCATTTTTCGAATCTTACATTGACAGTCCTTTATTAATTTATGTCAGGAGTTAAGTAAATGAAAAACGAAGTCAATATTGATATGAAGCTTGAGTCTTAGCCATTTTTAATGATGTATAGTTTATGAAGTTAATTACATTCTTTTACATTAAAACTGGCAGTAACTCTGAACTGATGTACACAAATAATGCTTCTGTGAGCTGGGGTTCTCCCACAGGTTAAGAGATTTTAAACAAACACCGTTAATACACATTTAGTTAACAAAACGAAACAATACACATTTTAATGCTATAAAAGTGTGCACATTGAGAGAAATAAACAGCAGATGTTCATGTTAGCAACTTCTTTAACTTGAGCAAATGCTGCTAATACACATTTCAATTTGTTAATAAAGTAAATAAAATGAAACCACCAAACATAAATCATGTTTTAAGGCATGAATTAAATGATCCACCCGTATCCTTCATAAAATGAAACGATCCACTTGTATCCTCTGCTCAATGATGGTGCCTTGATCAGTTGTGATCTGCATCTCAGGCTGATGACATAACTTCCAGGGAAGCATGCCCAGTAGGGATGGGCGATATCTTATCGTTTGCGATATACCACTAAAAATTCTCCCCACGATAAGAATTAGTCTTCCCTCGATAATAGCTATAAAGTCTAGTTGTTGACATATTCCTGTGTGCGACTGTGCGGAGCGACATCACGGAAGGCAGACGTGAAATTGAGGAGGAGTTTATCACAAAAATCGGTCTGAATAATTGTACTACAGTAGCATGTGTGTGATACAGTTTTGCATGTGTATGAGCCTGTTTACAAACCTGTTGTCGAACAAAGATTTCATTTCTTAACGTGCTTTTTCTCCAAATTAACTTAATAACATAGTTGAGTGTTTGAAATAACTTCTTTTTTTGACCAGACGTGGTTTCGTATTACAGAATGATAGTATTGTATACAGTGATAAAGACTGTCAATTAGCATTGCATTATAAATATACTTTCCTTATAAAAAAAATACCCAAGATTGTGTGCAATCATATGTTTATTGTCTTCAAGTTTCATCAGTTAAAATTTCTCTATCTCTGTTGTGCGTTTTATTCAGTGACAGCTGGATACTTTTGTCCATATTAGGGATTTCATTCATGGAGCATCATCAGTAGTATTACTTCTGCTATTCATATGTGGAGTTTCTGCGCAAGGGCGCCCTCCCGCTTCCAGTATGAATTAAACAGTCATTACATTTGTGTACTCAGTAATGCTCACAACACCCTATTTTGGGTAAAAATAGGAAAGATAATTATTTTCGCTAAAGAAACAGGATTCTCTGAATTATCGTCATTTATATTGTTATCGCAATAAATACCAGAAATATTATGATATATTTATAAGCCGATATCGCCCATCCCTAATGCCCAGGCCTGTTGTACACACCCCAGTCCTTTGACTCAACCTTTTATGTTAGAATAAGAAGTTTAAATGTATTTAAAAAATCTACACTTTTTGACCGGAAGACCTATCGTTTCATATCGTCATGTGACCACGGTAATATCGAGACAGTTTTGCTATTGGGATACCACAATATTGATAATACCGTTACATCCCTATAAGTAATTGTAATGGGTAAATGACCAAACACGGTGTAACACAGATGACACTGACTACTGTGGCAAGCTACCAGAGACCCATTTTTAAAACAATTTTTTTATAGCTGTTAGAACTGCATTTAGAACTGCATTTAAATGTTTTTTTTTTGTTTGTTTGTTGTTTTTTTTTTTTTTTCAGGAGGATGAAGCAAAAATATCCACAGGAATGGTAAATGAGAGCTACTCCACTGGCAGTCGAGTTTTTGCAGTGACAGCCTGTAACACACCTGAACACATGCGTTCACAGAACCATGGCTACTTTCAGAGTAAGAGACAGATAAGCTCCACTTCATACTGCTCACTGCATTTGTGACCCGTGCTGGCAAAATGAGTCAGAATGAGCAAATTGCCAAAATTAGTTATTTTTTTATTTTCACATTTTCCATTAAAATACCTTAAATGATATGTGACTTGTTGGAATTGGACAAAAAATGACTGAGCTGCATCCGTTTGAAGGCAATAGTGTCACCAAGCAAGGCTGCATATTTTTCTCCAGTTCTTTTTTTTAATAATAATTACTATATGTGACCCTGGACCACAAAATCAGTCTTAAGTCGCTGGAGTATATTTGTAGCAATAGCCAAAAATATACTGTATGGGTCAAAATTATAGATTTTTCTTTTATGCCAAAAATCATTAGTTTATTAAGTAAAGATCATATTCCATGAAGATATTTTGCAAATTTACTACTGTAAATATATCAAAACATCGTTCTTGATTAGTAATATGCATTGCTAAGAATTCATTTGGACTACTTTAAAGGCGATTTTCTTAATATTTAGATTTTTTTGCACCTTCAGATTCCAGATTTTCAAATAGTTGTATCTCGGCCAAATATTATCCGATCCTAACAACCCATACATCAATGGAAAGCTTATTTATTCATCTTTCGGGTGATGTATAAATCTCAGTTTCGAAAAATTTACACTTAAGACTGGTTTTGTGGTCCAGGGTCACATATTATTAATCACAATATAGATATTTTTTATTTTATCTTTGTTATTAAAAATAAGAACAAATTTGCAAATAAACAGTAGTTTAATCAAGAGCAGCAAGCGATTCCGTTTTTTTCTTTTAATGTTTGATTAACATTGAGACAGATCTAGGCTACTGTAATGCATGGATCTAAAAAAATGTTACACAGACACATTATGCACTTTATAGGGAGATTGCGTGCTCGCAGAGAGGCGCCTCTTATGCGCGCGCTTTACAAATGTCAGTCAGCGCGATCGTTTTGTCTTCATCAGCTTGGTTTTAAAAATCATATTTCACTGGTTTGGACACGTCATCAAAATTCAAAATGAATATTCACAAAGCTGGAATGCTGCGCTTTGCAACAACAACTCGAGAAGCAGCAGCAGTTGTCTTGAAGTGAGCAGAGAAAAAGGTACTCCTCTCAGAAAACGTACAAATAAAGATCATTTTAGATGTTTAATTACTATTTGGAGCTTTGGGGTCGCTTGAAGAGGGTTTTATGAACTAATTATTGTGAAAACCTCAAATTTGACCAAAATTAACTTTTTCATTTCTTTTGCCTGTAGCTCAAAATTAGACTGTGCACATTCTGACTCATTTTGCCAGCACGGGTCACATTTTATTCAATATTTAGTACCCCCATACACTGTAAAAAATAAATAGTTGAGAAAATGTAAAAAAAATAAACTTGATGCAGTAAGACTTTTGAGTTCTCTCAACAATAGATGGTCCCACTTTATATTAGGTGGCCTTAACTACTATGTACTTACATTTGAATTAATCATTTGGTACAATGCACTTATTGTGTACATACATGTTTTTACATTGTACTTATATTTTAAAAATACCTATATGTAATTACATCTGTAATTAATTTCTGTAATTACATTTATAATTACACTGTTGACCCATCCCTTACACCTTAACCCACCCTTAAACCTACCCATACCACCAAACCTGTCCCTAACCTCACCCATATCCCACCTCAATAGCAGCAAAAGTGTTTTGCAATACAGTATGAACACAATAAGTACATTGTACTTATTTTTTGATGTAAGTACATTGTAGTTAAGGCCACCTAATATAAAGTGTAACCCAATAGATTTTTAGTTCTGCTCAGTAAAGATATTTTGTTGAGCCAATGTAAATTTGTTTCTTCATGCAATGCTGATTGTCTTATTTTGCTAATAGAAAAATTCTTGTCACAGCAACTGAAACAACAATTACTGTCATTGAGGTTAGTTTTTCCTGGAAGAAAAAAACAATGTTTAAGAAGTCACCACATTATTGAATTTATGTTTGTTTATAACTGACAAGTATTAATGGATAAGTTAGTCTAATAAATAGACAACATTGGCTTTGTTTGTAAGACAACTTTCAAGACTAAGAAGGAAATGGACATACTGTAAGAAGTTGAACATACTCTAGGCCTCAAAACTAGACACACAAACCTCAAGAATGGTGGTAATCAACAAATGTTAAAAAGATGAGATCTTTACATTACAGTACAACAAATAACTAACAATAATGAGAAAACAACAACAAAAAAGTTTAAATGAAGTCAGCAAACAGCAAAACAATAATCCTATAACAGTAACTGCATAATTTATTCATTCTGCAATGCATGCTGGGAACTCACAAAGCCTTAAAGGAACACTCCACTTTTTTTGAAAATAGGGTAATTTTCCAACTCCCCAAGAGTTAAACAGTTGAGTTTTACCGTTTTTGAATCTATTAAGCCGATCTCCGGGTCTGGCGGTAGCACTTTTAGCGTAGCTTAGCATAGATAATTGAATCTGACATCGTGTACTAAGACTGATGGAAAATGAAAAGTTGCGATTTTCTAGGCCGATGTGGCTAGGAACTATACTCTCATTCCGGCGTAATAATCAAGGAACTTTGCTGCCGTACCATGGGTGCAGCAGGCGCAATGATATTACGCAGTGCCTGAAAGTAGTCCCCAGCTAGGTATAAAAGTTCCTTGATTATTACGCCGGAATGAGAGTATAGTTCCTAGCCACATCGGCCTAGAAAATCGCAACTTTTCATTTTCATTTTCCGTCAGTCTTAGTACACGATGTAACTACAGAAGAGTCAAGTTTTAAATAGGAAAAATATCGAAACTCTTTGGTCATTTTTGAGCGAGATGCTAACTGTCTAATCAGATTCAATGATCTATGCTAAACTAAGCTAAAAGTGCTACCGCCAGGCCCAGAGATCGGCTGAATGGATTCTAAAATGGTAAAACTCAACTGTTTAACTCTTGGGGAGTTGGAAAATGAGCATATTTTTTAAAAAAGTGGAGTGTTCCTTTAACATTTCAACAATATGAAATTCTTTGTTCAAACAACTGTGTTTGACTAGTTGGGACAACATTTGGGGTAATTTTGTTGGTCTGACATGGGTTTTTATGTAGTTTTAAAAAGAAAATGCATTTTTTTAGTATTTGAGACTCAAAAGGTTTCGTAAACTGGAAAATGTGCAGTTGCATTTTTTTTTTACAGTGTATAAGTTTGCTTAAGCACTGTTTTGACTTTTAATTTTTAGATAATGAAGTAGATGAAGAGTCAGAGGAGGATGATGACTATATTCCCTCTGAAGACTGGAAAAAAGTAAACACTCTTTCATCAGTATAGTTTTTTTTTTTTCATGCTTTTTGTTAGTAATTTCCCATGAATTGTTTGACATATTTATGTTCTTAACAGGAAATCATGGTTGGCTCCATGTATCAGGCTGAAACACCATCTGGACTGTGCAAATACAAAAACAATGAGAAAGGTATATTTGTTTAGTTTAGTTTATTTATTTATAAAGCACATTTAAAAACAACAGGAGTTGCAACCAAAGTGCTGTACAACAAATATAAAACAAAGTAAAAACATACCCAATCAAGTCAAAAAAAAGGGACAAATAAAATTTTACACCCTCAAACAGAATTAAAACATACAAAATAAAAATGGGTTTTCAAAGAGGATTTAAACAAAGAATATAGAAAGGGAAGATCTCATGTGGAGGGGAAGATTGTTCCAGAGCCTAGGAGCTGCCACAGGAAAAACCAGGTCGCCTTTAGTTTTAAAATGTGAACGAGGGACTGAGAGGAGAAATTGACTGGATGACCGAAGAGATTTAGAGATGGAATGAGGAGATTACAAATATACTGGGGATCACAATCATGTAAAGCTTTAAAAACAAAGAGCAATATCTTAATCAACATGGAACTTGAGCAGGAGCCAGTGAAGAGAGGCAAGTACTGGGGTAATGTGCTCACATTTTCTAGTGCCTGTCAATAATCTGGCTGCCGCATTTTGCACCAATTGCAATCAGTCCAGAGATGCTTTAGGCAAACCTAGATAAAATTAGTTGCAGTAATCCAACCTTGAAGTTATAAACACATGAATTACAGTTTGAAGGTCCTTCATGGAAAGCATCTTCTTGATTCTAGCAATTGATCTTAATTGAAAGAAACTGCTTTTCACAACAGCACTGATCTGCTTATCAAAAGATAACGTAGGATCAAAAGGCAACGCCAAGGTTTCTAACACAGTCTCGTACATTTGATGACAGGGAGCCAAGCTGCTTGACAATGCCAGAAGACACAGCTGTTGGACCAAAAACCATTATTTCGGTTTTATCATTATTAAAACCATTAAACTGTAAAAAAAAAACATTCAAGTCCATCCAGCATTTATAATGTCCTGTTTGATGTCCAGATTAGACATAGAACAGTTATTGTTTTTAACAGGAAAGTAAAGTTGAGTGTCATCGGCCTAGCGATGATATGATAAATTATGTTTCTGAAAAATATATATATATATAAATATATGAGTGGAAGCATATATAAGGAGAAAAGGAGAGGACCCAGAATAGAGCCCTGCGGAACACCAAAGGAAATTTGAGCCCAAGATGATAAACTATTCCCCAAATTCAAGGAAAAATATCTGTCTTTAATGTAGGAGGCAAACCAGTTCAGCACAGATCCCTGAAAACCAGCTACTTGCCCCAAGAAGGATGTAATGATCAGTTGTATCAAATGCTTATCTCTTAATCACTTAAATCAAGCATGATTAAGAGACATCAAGAACCAGAGTCAAGGGAAAGTAAAATATCATAAGTAACCTTCAACTGTAACGGAGCCGACAAGACGAGAGGCGTGCGGATCCATTTGCAAAGCTTTATTAGACAGAGACATGGTCATAATCTGTTGGTTCAAACAGTCAAAAATCATGGTTCAAACAGTGGCAAACAGGTATATTGAGGGCAAGACAGATGAGTACTCAAGTCAACATGCGTGGTCTTCGATCGGCGAACAATATCCAGAGAGCTTGACAAGGGGGGGTAATCCAATAACGTGAGCAATAATCCAGGCGAGGTGCAAACAGAGTCCGAAACAGCAGGCAAAGGGTTAATCCAAGATACAAAGGCAGAAGATCAAGAGACAGACAACAAAGCAATTACAAATAAACTAGACTAAGACTGGAAATCAGAATGGCTCCGTAAAGCAGCTACCACTAGGAGAGTGATAAACACAGAATACAGGAGACACAACACAAAACAAACACGGAAAGGCTTGGTAAGTAGCTAACACTAGGAGAGTGCTAAACGCTAGACAATATTCGGCAACTAAATCAGGCTCTGAGTGTGTCTTATGTAGTGTGTGTAATAGCTCTTAGGTGAGCATGTGATGGGTGACAGTTGTGTGATCAGTGCATTCAGCTGTGTATGTGTCAGTGCAATGGATGATGGGAAATGCAGTCCAGTGTGGTGTGAGAGTCAATATGATGGAGAGGCGACCTCTTGTGGCAGTCGGACAAAAGACCACAAACCAGATTGGTGACATCAACAGGGCAGATTCAGTACTATGAAATTCACTAAACCCAGACTGAAATGTGTCAAAAATATTAAAAGTACTCAAGTAAGATAAGATCTGAGAATAAACAACTTTTTCCAAAACTTTTGAGATGAAAGATAATTTAGACATGGGTCTATAGTTATTCAGATCGTGCTGATCAAGATGATGCTTTTTTAACAGTGGTTGGACTTTAACATGTTTAAAAGAAGCTGGTACAATTCCATTTGTTAAGGAGCTATTGATAATAGCAGTAACAACTTGACTTAAGGCTGGGAAAGCCTATTTAAAAATCTGAGAAGGCAGAACATCAGAGTGACAAAATGAGGGCTTCATACTAAGAACAATATCATAGATCTGTGAAGGTGACACGGGTCGGAAAATAGATAGGGAGCTCCGATGAGAAGCCATTTCTAGAGGAAAATAATTTTGAGATGGTATGTTAGACCTGATTCACTCAACTTTATGTATAAATTGTTTTTAAAAACGAATGGGCCCCTGAAGCCATGGATATCTGTATCCTTAGGGGAGTAACTGAGTCCAAGGTGGAAGTACAGGTACTATTACAAAGATCAACTAATTCATCAGGATGGACACAAGAGGATAGAACATTCACAGCAGTTGGAATTTGGGTAGATAAATACATGTCAATGAAAGACTTGGCAGTAGAGGAATTAAAACATCTAGAATAATGAGGAGAGTGATGGGATTTAGGCGGAGTACATGGCAATACAGAGTTAAAAAGAACTGGACAGTGATCAGAAATAACAGCATCACATAATTCAATATTATTCACAGGAAAACCACGTGACAACACTAGATCCAAAGTGTGACCCTTCTGATGTGTAGGTCCAGTGACAGATTGTATAAAATTAAGAGAGTCCATAAGACATGAAAACTATTTGACCAGAGGTTTTGAATGACAACAAATATGAATATTAAAGTCACCCAAAATTAAAAGACTATCAGAGCGTGACACTAGAGAAGCCAAGAAGTCAGAAAATTCTTGGATGAAGTCCTTATTAAATTTCAGAGGTAAATTTAATAATTAAAATAAAAACCTATGTTGATCAATTATTGAATACCTCAGGAAACACTGACTATAAATATTTAAACCGGAATATTTTGCTGGCACTGATGAAACGAGAACTGCATCAGTCATAGTATGTTATTTTTTAAAGGGAACATAACACACAGTTTCTGACAATCTTTTTTTTAATCTTGAGTACCTATAGAGTAGTATTGCATCATTAATTTCTCCAAAGAGTCTTTAGTTTTATCAGATTTATGAAAGTCAGATACAGCTATATCACTTCTCTCCGAAAACAGTTGAGCGTGGGTGAAAGCATGTGAAGCTTTTGCGTAGCAATCATCTGCAAGCTGTGACATCAATATATATAAAACAGGAACCAAAACTTCATTGACTTAAACTTTATTTGATTTGTTTTTTAAAAAAACATTAGTCACCAAAATGCCGGGAACAAAACTCGGGGAAAAAAAAAAAAAAACCTTTCTGAAACTTATATGATCCCTGAAGTTTGGATTTCTATATTTCTGTACCAACTCGTTTTTTGAGACTTTGGTCATGTTTAGTATAATAATCCAACTCTTTAACAGTGTAAATAAGTCAGAATGCATGAAATGGCATTAGAAGTCCCCTTTAACTCCTCAATTATTATACATTCTTTTAATTACATGACTGTAATTCTAATCACTTAATGTTCTTGATTTCACATATGGAAATGGTTTACATTTTTGGAGGCATCAGTATGTTACAGTCTTGTGATATGCTTTGAATATGTGAGTTCATAATTTACAGTGTATGAAAATGATGACCAGCTGCTGTGGAATCCTGAAATCCTTACTGAAAATACTGTAGTTGAGTTTCTGTCAGAAGCATGTCGACGGACGGGAGAGGAGACTGGAGTAGATGCTATTCCAGAAGGATCCCACATCAAAGACAATGAGCAGGTGCTAAAGAACTGTCTCTGAGATTGAATAATAATAATAATAATAATGATTGAATCTTTTATTTGTAATCAAATGTCGAACTGTGACTTAATACACAATACAATTTTTTTACTCCCTTCAGGCATTATATGAGTTGGTGAAGTGTAATTTTGATACTGCTGAAGCTTTGCGAAGATTAAGATTTAACGTTAAAGCAGCCAGAGGTGAGCCTTACAAAGTTTGTTAAATGGCATTTTTCTTTCTTTTTCATCATAATGTTTGAAGCAGTAGAAAACATTCACATAATGCATACTGCCAGTGTTTCTGCCACTTAACAGAGCTGTGGCTCTAGACAGAAAGTAATTTATTGGTTAAAACAAATATATTTTTGTTAATGAAAAATATCCTTAGAATATTTTCTGCCACAATCTGGTAACCATGTTTATATGTTCTTTGTACAATACAGAAAAAGTGCTCATGAGATGAAAACATTGACAAGTTGACGTTTCGCGATAAGCCAGTCTGTGTTCCTTCACAGTGCTGTTTGCACTGTTTCCTCTGCAGATCTTTATCAATCCTTCTCAGTGGCAAACTTTAATAAATCTAAACATGGATGTGTTTGCTGAATAAGTGCACTTACGCAACCTCTGTTCCACAATACAGTCTTTTTTTGTTGTTGTTTTAATTGCAAAACATGAGTATAATTTGGAATTAATATAAGGAATTTCACTCTTTTAGCTTTGTGTGTGTGTGTGTGTGTTCCTTAGAAAATTGCAATTAAATGGTTTAATCCATTGACAGCCCTAATCTCTCTCTCTTTTTTTTTTTTTTTTCCTTTTATACAGAGGAACTATCTGTCTGGACAGAGGAAGAATGTAGGAATTTTGAACAAGGTTTAAAGGCTTACGGAAAAGACTTTCATTTTATCCAGGCCAACAAGGTAGTGCTCATCTTATGGCATTATTCACTATAGGTTTAATTTCAGTAGGTAGATCACTTCATTTGCAAAGTCTTATAATGAATGTCAATCCATATTTTCCCCTTCACATTCTTGTATTGACATTTTAATATTTACAAATGTAATGACTAGAAAAATAAAATAACCTGTGGGGTTCAATAATGTGCCTAGCCATTTTCTCTGGTAGATAAGTATATGGATTACTTTGTTACATTTCAAACCTTTTTTTTTTTCTTTCTATTATTGTCATTTTCTTATCCAATTTTAGGTCAGAACAAGGTCTGTCGGGGATTGTGTGGCTTTTTATTACATGTGGAAAAAGTCAGAGCGTTATGATTTCTTTGCGCAACAAACTAGGATTGGAAAAAGGAAATACAACCTTCACCCAGGAGTAACGTAAGTATCTGTGCTAACATATTTTGCCTGTCTTAAAGTAACAAAATAAATGTGATGATTGTTTTTGAACATTTTAGAAGGTTAGATATATACGTCACAAAAATGTATGACCAAAATGCTCTGTAGTAATAATTCTATGAATGCAAACCACAATAACTACTTCAATACTAAATGTGAGAACAACACAGGGAGCTTAGTGAATCTAAGCGTAGTTGAGCTTAACCTGTCTGTCATGGAAAGATAGCTTCCGTGATTATAGTGGGAGTTTTTGCGAGCTTTAGTGATCGTTTAGTGAATGTTCTCTGCATGCTTTCTGTATTATAATTCCAGTTTGTTCTTCATGCTTCTATAATATTCAATTCAATTCAAGTTTATTTGTATAGTGCTTTTTAAGATACAAATCGTTGCAAAGCAGCTTTACAGGAAATTAAGTTTCTACAATATATTTATATATTGTAGAAACTTAAATATATTTAACTTGTGGCAAAATTTAGTAATTCTGTATGTTGTCTGAGGGTTGGCATCCTCCGAGGTCCTCTGAGTGGTTGGCATCATCTCTTCTCAGGTGTTTGGTCATCTCAGATCATTTAAGGGTTGTATCCAGACTGAAGCTTCTGTAATTCCTAGTTACCACGGATGTTAATCCCGTGGCAGAAACAGAGAAACAATAGAGACATAATTAGTGTAGCTGCTGTTCCATCCAAGCAAAAATTATTTGTTCAACCCAAGCTAAAGAATAATAATGTGCGTTTGATCAGATATAACTGCAGTACAAGATTATAAAATGCATTATGTGAATGCTTGGCTAAAGAGATTCTAGATTTAGATTCTAGATTTAAACAGAGAGGGTGTGTCTGAACCCCGAACGTTATCAGGAAGGCTATTCCAGAGTTTGGGAGCCAAATGTGAAAAAAGCTCTACCCACTTTAGTTGACTTTGCTATCCTAGGTACTGCCAAAAGTCCAGAGTTTTGCAACCTTAGGGAGCGGGTTGGGTTGTAGCGTGGTAGAAGACTAGTTAGGTACGCAGGAGCTAAACCATTTAGGGCTTTATAGGCAAGTAATAATATTTTGTAACAGATACAGAACTTAATAGGTAGCCAGTGCAGAGACTGTAAAATTAGGGTAAAATGATCATATTTTCTTGACCTGGTAAGGACTCTAGCCGCTGCATTTTGGACTACCTGTAGCTTGTTTATTGAAGATGCAGGACAACCAGCTAGCAGTGCATTACAATAGTCCAGTCTAGAGGTCATGAATGCATGAATTAGCTATTCTGCATCGGAAACAGGTAACATGTTTCATAGCTTGGCAATGTTTCTAAGATGGAAGAATGCTGTTTTTGTAACATTGGAAATATAATTTTTATATAACTTTAATAAGTTGCTGTCTAATATAACACCCAGATTTTTGACTGTAGAGGAAGCAACAGTATTGCAAATTGTAATCCAAGCGATTCTGTGTACTGTTTTTTGGTCCAATAAGTATTATCTCGGTCTTATCTGAATTTAATAGGAGAAAATTATTGGTCATCCAATCTTTTACATTTTTAACACACTCTGTTAGCTTAGATAATTTAGAAGTTTCATCTGGTCTTGTTGAGATACATAGTTGAGTATCGTCAGCATAACAATGGAAACTAATCCCGTATTTTCTAATAATATTACCAAGGGGCAACATGTATATTGAAAATAGCAGAGGACATAGGACAGATCCTTGTGGTACTCCATACTTTACTGGTGATAATTGAGATGAATCCTTGTTTAAATAAACAAAGTGGTAGTGATCTGACAGGTAGGATCTAAACCATCTTATAGTCTGCCCTTGAATACCCGTATAGTTTTGTAATCAATCTATGAGTATGTCATGATCTATAGTGTCGAACGCAGCACTAAGATCAAGTAAAACTAGCAATGAGATGCAGCCTGGGTCTGAAGCAAGAAGTAAGTCATTAGTAATTTTAAGAAGTGCAGTTTCTGTGCTGTGATAGGGCCTGAAACATGACTGAAATTCTTCACAGAGATCATTTTTTGCAAGATGGAACACAATTGAACAGACACAACTTTTTCTAAAATTTTAGACATAAACAAAAGATTTGAAATGGGTCTGTAATTTGCCAGTTCACTAGGATCTAGTTGTGGTTTCTTGTGGTTTTCTCTGCCCTGAAAATTGAAAATTGAGTGTTTAATCTTATCATTGTGCATTACTGACACTCTATCCTCCAATTTGATACTGTTAAGTGCTTTGACACAATCTGTATTGTAAAAGCGCTATATAAATAAAGGTGACTTGACTTGACTTGACTTAATAAAAGGCTTAATAACCGCCAGCTTGAATGGTTTTGGGACGTGACCTAAAGATAATGATGATTTAATAATATTCAGAAGCGGTTCTTCTGCTACAGGTAACAACTCTTTCAGTAATGTAGTGGGTACAGGATCTAATAGGCATATTGTTGGTTTAGATGCAGTGATAAATTTATTTAGCTCTTCCTGTCCTATAGTTGTAAAGCACTGCAGTTTTTCTTTGGGTGCGATGAATGAAGCTGAAGTACTAGAAGCCGTAGAATCTACATTTGTTATTGTATTTCTGATGTTATCTATTTTATCAGTGAAGCAATTCATAAAGTCATTACTATTAAACTGTGAGGGAATATTTAGATCGGGTGGCATCTGGTTATTTGTTAATCTAGCCACTGTGCTAAATAAAAACCTTGGATTGTTTTGGTTATTTTCTGAGTTTGCGGATATGCTCTGCCCTGGCAGCTTTTAAAGCCTGTCTATAGCTGGACATATTGTTTTTCCACGCAATTCTAAAAACTTCTAAGTTAATGTCCAGCGCTCTCTCCACCCTCAATATCATGACTGAGGTGCCCTTGAGCAAGGCACCGAACCCCCAACTGCTCCCCGGGCGCCACAGCATAAATGGCTGCCCACTGCTTCAGGTGTATGTTCATGGTGTGTGTGCGTGTTTGTTCACTACTTACTGCTGTGTGCACTTAGATCGGTTAAATGCAGAGCACAAATTCTGAGTATGGGTCACCATACTTGGCCACACATCACGTCCTTTCCTTTCCCTTTCCTTTTTTTTCCCTTTACAGCGAAAGTGATGAAAACGAGCACGTAAATGAAGGCGGTACAGACAGAAGGCTGTTTAAATGTTACATGATCTTTCCCAATCATTCTAATACGCCAATGCTTTAATAACATCAGCTGCTTAAAATGATTAAAGTTATCAATGTTACTGATATTTAAAATGGTAAGCAAGCGCTGCTTTGTTTACGTTTCGTATATCTGTGTTTATCTTGTATAACTTTGTTTCGGTTTCTCCTTTTGAATGACGAATATATACTATTGATAGCTGCTGAAATAGACAGTTAATTCCTCTCACGCATGTGCAGAACGCACATGTTAGTTTGAAGTCGGCTGTCGGCTGTAGTCTGTGCGGTGTGTTTGAGTGCAGCTCTTTGGTCCGACGCTGCCGACGCGAGGCAACAACACCATCGGCTTTCGTTGCCGCTAGTTCTTTTAAGTCGGCTTGGTGTGTCCCAGCCTTTAGAGATGTTTCTAGTCATATCGTCTAATACATGTGTATTTATGGGTACACAGAGCAGCTGAGATAAATCAGGCAGGTTATTTGTGAATCTGTCTTTAGTAGCTGGAACAATATTTCTGCCTGGACGATAATGCGGAGCCATATAGTTAATATCAGTAATACGCAGCATGCACCATACAAGGAAATGATCAGTAACATCATCACTTTGAGATATGATATCTATATCAGTAAGATCAATTCCATGTGATATACGGTAATTAAATCTAGTGTATGATTAAAACGATGAATGGGCCCGGACGTTTTGCCTGACTCCAAAAGAGTTTATTAGGTCAGTAAACGCAAGTCCTAACGCATCATTTGTATTATCAACGTGAATGTTAAAATCTCCGACAATTAGCGCTTTATCAACATTAACCAATAGGCCCGAGAGGAAATTTGAAAGGAATTTATTTTGCATATCTGACAGTGTAACATTGAGTAGAAGTATTTAGAATGAGTTAAACCTGTATCCTGTTGTCTGAGTAACATTGAGAATATCACTTGTTGCTACACCGCCGCCACGACCAGTCTGACAGGGCTCATACTTATAACAGTAGCTTGGTGGAGTAGACTCATTTAGACAAATATACCGTATTGTCCCGAATATAAGACGACCCTGATTATAAGACGACCCCCCCTTTTCCAGATGTACCTGTTGGAAAAAGGCTTTTTGAAAACCAAATCTTGTTTTTTGGGGGGGGGGGGTTTCTCTCTCTCTGTAAAACACATTTATTCTTAAATTATTTTCATATTGCATATTTTTCCAATTCTAATTTTTGTTTTGAAAGTATGGTAAATACTGGTAAAATGTACCAACAATGACATTGGAAAATTTTGATATACCATTGAAATAACAGGTAGCCCGTCTGAATTATATAACAATTAGGCTATCCAACTCATAGTAGCCTACCAAAATGTTATTATCAGTAGACGTGAAATCTTATTGTAGTCTTCAAATCTGGGTACTGTCTTATGTTTTAAAATCACTTACAGAGGAAGTTTGGTCCCATCAGGCTAACATACAGTCACGATCATGCTGCTGTAAGCTTTTCTTTTTCATTTGTTTTCATTCGCGATCTTTACAACACACATTACATTACATATTTCATGGCACACTGGTTTTATGCGTTTTTGGCGCCACCGATTGTTGTGGGTGTATTATTGACATGTCAAAGTCTACACCCTGAATATAAGACGAACGCGTTTTTTCAGATGTATTTCCAAGGAAAAAACATTCTTATATTCGGGTCAATACGGTAATAATTTGGTTTAAGCCAGGTTTCAGTCAAACAGAGTACATCAAAACTATTATCTGTGATCATTTCATTTACAATAACTGCTTTGGGTGTGAGTGACCCAATGTTTAGGAGCCCAAGCTTTAAAAAATGTTTTTGTTCATTTATTTAGCATTTTTCTGGTTTAATCACGATCAGATTTTTTCTAGATCCTGCATTAAATTTATATTTTGACCTCACTATTCGGGGAACAGACACAGCCTTTATAGACTGGACAACGCAAGTACTTCTATCATTTAAGTGGGTAGAACAAAAGTCATCATAGCAGTTGTTTAAGAATTTGCTTACTAGTCATATGGAACGTAGCGTCCTGGAGATGTTGTCCGACAGGAGTTCTGCTCTGACTCTGCTGGGGTGCAGGCCATCAGCACGGAAAAGCCTAGGACGCTCCCAGAAAAGATTCCAATTATTAACAATGATCGGTAACACTTTACGGTAAGGGTACATGAATTACCATGAATTCATGCATAAATTAATATGTGAATCATGCATTACTTCATGTATTAATATCTCATGAATTATCAGGAACTAACATGAATTCAAAGTCTTTCATTCATGACTTCATGGATGAACAACACCTTAATTAATACATTAACTAAGGCGAGTACATTATCATGATTTATGATTTATTACGCATAATCATGATGTTTTCTTTGTTCACAAAAAAACAAGGTCTTTACTATCTATTGTGGATAAAGCTATGCTTATGGTACATGATTCAAAAAAGCATTATTTTGTGCATGTAAGACTACTTGAATTATTAAAGGAATATACAAAAATCCACATTACCTCATGCATGCATACAGGCTAGAACAGTATATCAATTAATGTGAGAACTAATGTTTTCATTAAATATGATATGAGTTATCAAGCATGTTCATATCACTTTAGTTGAGGGGCCACACATGATGAAGTCATGAGAAGTTAATGCTTAGTTAATGATGATTACTGTATTTCGATGTTAACAGAATTCACATACTGTGTTCTGTGATTGGCCAATGTACATTTACCTGCAGGCTACTATGAAGAAGATATGAACATGCTTGATAACTCATATCATATTTAATGAAAAACATTAGTTTTAACATTAATTGATATACTGTTCTAGCCTGTATGCGTGCATGAGGTAATGTGGATTTTTGTATATTCCTTTAATAATTCAAGAAAGAAATGTACCATAAGCATAGCTTTATCCACAATAGATAGTAAAGACCTTGTTTTTTTGTGAACAAAGAAAACATCATGATCATGCGTAATAAATCATAAATCATGATGTACTCACCTTAGTTAATGTATTAATTAAGGTGTTGTTCATCCATGAAGTCATGAATGAAAGACTTTGAACTCATGTTAGTTCCTGATAATTCATGAGATATTAATGCATGAAGTAATGCATTATTCATACATTAATTTATGCATGAATTCATGGTAATTCATGTACCCTTACTGTAAAGTGTTACCCAAAGATCAATTTCTGTTCTTTACACCATGACAATAACCATTCGTTTAAAGCAAAAAGTTCAATAATCATATGAGGCTGTATCACCGTTTTTCCATAAATAAACTGAAGTAATGAATAAGTTTGTTATACGCTACTGTGTAAGTTAGGCTGTTAAAATATTTAAGTGTGTGTGTATATAGGGCCCTATGAAATCCGTTTTATTTTTTCCCCAGATTCCGTTTTATTTTTTTTCAAACTCCATATTTTTTTTTCTCTCTCATGTTGTTTTATTTCTACTAAATTCTGTTTAAGGATGTCTAATTATCTGAGTCCATAAAAACAACTTAATTTATAAAAATTTTATTTTTTGCAATAGCCTTATTAAATGTTTTTGTTTTTTTTTTCTCTCAGAAATTCTGTATTGTGTATTTAAATTTTTCTGGTTATCAAATGAAGGCATAAAACTTTAGCTCGTTTAATCAAATAAAAACAAACTTTTTGTTTTTGGCAAACAATTTTAATACTATTAAAATTAAAACATGGGAGAAATATTGTGATTATTCCTTAGAAAAATAATTTTTAATAATTTAGTAGTAGCAGTATGTACGTACGTACGTATGTACATTCTACTACTGCACAATAATATATTTCTGACAATTTATTCCAGTTAAACCAAACTTTTATTTTGACAGGTTGCCGTGAATACATTTATGCTTCTGTGTGTATATGATATGAGCAATTCTGCAGATGTTGTTCATGTATTTATATGAAGGTAAAACAGTAGCAAAACTCGAGAGTTTGCTGATCCGAATGTGAGAACTTGTCACATTAATATTCGTATTTGTAAGTTGAAATTTACACTCGCAGCTCTGATGTGAAAAGCTGAATCTTTCGATTTAAACACACACAATGATCAAAACACCCATGTTTTGAAGTCAAAGTCGCAGATTAATAGTTACAAATGTGCAGAATGACATTCACATAAAGAAAATGACACACACAAATGTGTACGACATATTTACTTTTGCACTTTACTTCAGTTTTGCTGTACAACGTCAAGTCGGCACTTACAACCTCTCAGATCTGGCAGTACAACTTCAAATCCTAGCGCTTTGACTTTTGCTACTCCTTTTGCAGTATTCCTGATGCAAAACTTGTGCACTTGTAAATGCAGATGTGAGAGAGCAGAACCTGGTGGGGCTGGGGTGCTAACGAAGCCATTTTATTGGTCGGGTAAATTTTACCCGTGGTTGTTTTTCAAATGTACATAAGAGATTTTCAATTAAACATTCAAGTCTCCCAGTCATTGACTTTTACTAAAATTGTGTGATTTACAGTCCCCTGTTGTTAAAAATTGTTTAGATAAAACCAGATAAAAAAAATAAATAAAAAAACGGGGCATTTGTACCTATAAGCGCCAGCGGGTCATATTTACCCGCTATATAATGCCTGTATTTTCCCGCTGTCATTTTCTTGCTGCTTGTGTTTTAACATTGTACAGTGCTAGGCAACGCCTTTCACTCACTGAATTAGTGGTTATCAGTTTCATAAATAAAGACAAAATGAGTAAAAGAAGGTGATTTATGGATGCTGAAGAGGTGTAAGAAGCACTATATACCATGAGCGATGGAGAGTCTGATGGTGGGGAGATAAGTAAAGCATCCTGGGTCGGCTCAGCATCTGACAGCTCATATGACAACGATCAAGATATCATATTTATGCAGGGCTGCCAACTCTCAGGCATTCAGCGTGAGACTCACGCAATTGACACTTTTCTCAAGCTCTCCATTTTCTCATGCAGTCAAAAGCACCCTCAGTTAAAGGTGCTGTATGTAGGATTTTGACTATACTAATGCATAAAAATACCATAATATGTTTGCAGATATTTAAGAAACATGCTAAGTTAACATATTTGTTTATCTGATAAACATGCTACAGTCAGTTATTCTCCTTTGAAAATGTGCATTCCGGCCCGGAATGTCTGTGATTGTTATGGTTTGTGAAACCCGCCCACTGCCAGTTTACCCAATTGAATTTCGGCAACCGGGGTTGCCAGTTGGTGGAAAACACAGCTTATTTATCACGTGCACTCATTTCTGTTGGTGTCGTTAAAATGGCAACCTGTGTGTGCATCAAGTCTGAGGAGGAGGGGCCGGGTGAAAAAAACCGTCTCCAATATTTTGAATTTGGACTGCAATACCTAGTTCAACCGGTAGGTGCCAATCCTACATACAGCACCTTTAAAACTATAATAATAGGATATTGGTGAAACAAATTTGGTAAAGGCTCCTGTGCGCATTTGTGTTTGCGCTCTGGAAAGCGTCATGTATATTTACAACGTGTTTTCGTAGTGCTGAGCAATGTAGCCAATCACAGACACAGCTGTTGATTTCTTGAACACCTGTGATTGGTCATTGCGTTCACTCACCTCTAAACTCCAGACTTTTTTCCCCGCACGCTTAAGAATCATCTCGTCCCACCTTCAAATGGTGCTTGATAGTGACTCCCACACCTTATTGGACTGTTCTTTGATACTTTTCAAACATTTTAATTGGTTGCAATAATTTAAAAAAAACATGCACTTAACATGGGGCATAAGAAAAACTTTCCTTTGCCTGAGGGCAAAACTATGCAGTAGAGGGTTAATTAATTGCATTTTAGTATAAAATTACACCACCCACATGTTTATTTCCTTCTACTTCTCGTTGTCAGTGCAGGCTTGTTTAGCTAAATATTGACCCGTTATGAAAAATGATTAGTGGCCTGCATTATAAAACAAACAAAAAAAAAGTGGCATAATACAGTGAAATATGTTCTTTAGCCATATAAAAACAATTGTCATGTGCGTCGGTAAAATTTACCCTCTGGCGGTTTTAGTGTTAACCAATAAAATAATTGTACTACATTTTAGCTCAGTTCTATTAAGTTAATATTTTGAGGAGATTTTGGTACTAAATAATGTGTGCAAGAATTATGAATCCATACCCATGAATGATCCTGTCACGGGTTGCTGGAGCAAGAAGCTCAAAGGAGCACGAAGGAGGCAGATAGTCAAACGAAAAGAGTCTTTAATGAATCCACATAGAAAAATAAGCAAACACAACATCTTAAAACGACGTGAGACAGGACAAAGAAACAGGGGAAAGGCAGGGCTTTTATGATTAATACTGACCCAAACGAGGGACTAATGAGTAAATTAACAAGTAAATTAACAAGGAGCAGGATATATCCCCCTTGAAATGCCCGGAAGGAGTCTGGACGGAACTCAGGAGGAACGGGCTCTGGAGGAGCGGAGCTGGCTGGGACCAGAGGAGACGGAGGAGACGCAGGAGAGCTTTCTGGAACTGACTCAGGAGAGCATCCTGGAGCAGACTCTGGGGAGAGGATGGGAGCCGAGAACTCCAGCGGAAGTGCCATATCCAGGATCTCTGAAATACATGTTGGAGCATACTCTGGGGCTGGAGCCCACAGTTTCTTCTTCTGAATTCTCCTCCTTTGGGCTGAGGAGAGACAGATGGCCGGCGGGCTTGACAGCGGAGCAGCCGGCATTTCTGGGCTGAGGATGATGGTGGAGCTTCGGAGGACACGGGGGGTATTTTGGTCGGGGCAGGCAGTCCGAGCCATTGGTGCGGTATGTGGGGGTTCCTGGCGTGGGGTGAGCTGGCGAGACGCGACGTGCCTCAGAGGGTACTGGATGACGAGAATGAAACTTTACCTTAATTTCTTCAACTTCAAAATTGGAACTGTTTAAATAAAGAACAAGATTAATCAGCTCAATCAGAGGAAAATCACACATGGGAAGATCGCAGCGGATCATCTCGTCATCCAGCCAAAGCTGAATAACACCAAGAGCGGCGTCGTGCCAGCTCAGCTGGTTAGTAAGCTTGAGCAAATCCTCCACATCCTTCCAACTGCTGACCGGCATGCCGCAAACCCCACAACTTGTCCTCAGCAGTCATCCTTTAGGTCCTGTCTTCTGTCATGGGGTTGCTGGGGCAAGAAGCTCAAAGGAGCACGGAGGCGGCAGATAGTCAAACGAACAGAGTCTTTAATAAATCCACATAGAAAAATAACGACATGAGAACAGAACAAAGAAACAGGGGAAAGACAGGGCTATAAATACTGAACCAAACGAGGGACTAATGAGTAAATTAACAAGGAACAGGTGATCAGAATGATAATCAGGGAACTAAGGAAAACTAGGTCAGGGCAGGTAGAACAGAAAACACAATGAAAAATATAGCGTTAACATAGCCGATAATCGACATACTGTTTCGCGCGAAAATCAAAATTTCAACTTTTTCTTGATAATTATTGATATTCAGTGTCCAGACAATTTTTCTGCAGTGGTTTGGTTCCGATCGGGTGAAAAACCTAGGACTAGTTCGCAAAAGTAGGTCTCAAATATAGCTCAATTTTGCGAAAAAAACGTGCGTCGTAGAGAAAATCCGTCACAATTCATATTCTTTCGGACAAACCGAAGGATCGCAACGAAGTTATAATTTCGAGTCTACGACAAACGGTGTACAAGCTACGGCCAAAAATGTCTGAAATTTTAGTTTTTTGCGCTGTAGCGCCACCGTTAGGCCGATTGGGGCGAGGCTTTGCGTCTGACGAGAAGGCCGGACTACTACAATCTGACCAAGTTTCAGCACAATCAGTTTTAGGGAAGAATAATAATAATAAAAAATATCCTAACAAATACAATAGGATTTCAATGCACTACGTGCTTGAACCCCTAATAAAAATCCTAACAATTACAATAGGGTTTCAGCACTGCGTGCTCGAACCCCTAATAAAAATCCTAACAGATACAATAGGGTTTCAGCACTTCGTGCTCGAACCCCTAAATATAGCTGCGAGCAGCAATTACCGGGATTCGAGCCTTAAAGGGATAGTTCACCCAAAAATGAAAATTCTGTCATCATTTACTTACCCTCAAGTAGTTCCAAACCTGTATGAATGTCTTTGTTCTGCTGAACACAAAGGAAGATATTCTGAAGAATGTGGGAAACAGAGCAGTTCTGGGGCACCATTGACTTCCATAGTATTTATTTTCCTACTATGGAAGTCAATGGTGCCCCAAAACAGCCTGGTTACAAACTTTCTTCAAAATATCTTCCTTTGTGTTTGGCAGAACAAAGAAATTCATGCAGGTTTGGAACTACTTGAGGGTGAGTAAATGATGACAGAATTTTCATTTTTGGGTGAACTATCCCTTTAAGGTGGTATAATTGTAGGGTCTAGGTCAACCTGGATGTATAGCTGACAGTTAAACACCTTGAAAATAGACAATAGGCTTACAGACACAGACATACACACACACACACACACACACACATAGAAACGAAACGGTTAAACTATCATATGAATAATCAATAAGCATTCTTACACACACTCACACACACAAGGACATACATGCACACACATTTTGCTGCAGATATAGATATTTCCAATAAATGATAGCTGACAAAACTTATTGCAAGTCTTCTCTTTTTAAGAGTTCATGTCATTTTCAGGTTTCATTGTAATTATAATCTGTCATAATTGTAAAAACTGATATGTCTGTATGAACAAAATGGTAAACTTTGACTTAATGTGATTTTAAATGTTATAACAGTGATTTTATAATATCTCCATGAGTAAAGCTATGAACAGTTCTGTTTGAGACCATTAGTAGTCTTCCGCTGCCATCTAGTGGTTATAAATAGCCATTTCTCATACAACACTGTGTTTTGAACCTTTATAACCATTATAGTGGTATTTTTTGCCAAATAATTCACAAACATGAAAAGGTTAAACTGTTACATTAATCCTCAATAAGCATGCTTACAGAAACAGACACACACATACAAAAACATACATGCACACACATTTTGTTGCAGATATAGATATTTGAAATAAATGATAGGTGACAATAGTTTTTGCAAGTCTTCTTTTTTTAAGAGTCTATATTTCTCTGTGATCATAATATGGCAAAATTGTAAAACCTGGCATGACAAAATGGTAAACTTGAATTAAATGTGATTTTAAATATTATAACAGTGATTTTATAATATCTCCATGAGAAAAGCTATGAACAGTTCTGTTTGAGAGTTTAATAAGCCCATTAGTGGTCTTCCGCTGCCGTCTAGTGGTTATAAATAGCCATTTCTCATACAACACTGTGTTTTGAGCCTTTATAACTATTATAGGGGTATTTTTTTGCCAAATAACACATACTCACAAACATGAAAAGGTTAAACTGTTACATTAATCTTCAATAAGCATGCTTACAGAAACAGACACACACATACAAAGACATACATGCACACACATTTTGTTGCAGATATAGATATTTGAAATAAATGATAGGTGACAATAGTTTTTGCAAGTCTTCTTTTTTTAAATCTATATTTCTGTGTGATCATAATATGGCAAAATTGTAAAAACTGACATGACAAAATGGTAAACTTGAATTAAATGTGATTTTAAATGTTATAACAGTGATTTTATAATATCTCCATGAGAAAAGCCATGAACAGTTCTGTTTGAGAGCTTAATAAGCCCATTAGTGGTCTTCCGCTGCCATCTAGTGGTTATAAATAGCAATTTCTCATACAACACTGTGTTTTCTGGGTATTCTGGGTATATAGTTCGCTACACCCTTTTATTAATGAACCCGTTACAGCTAACCAAGCCACAAAATTCAACATTTTTTCGATAATTATTGATCTAGAGAGTCCAGAGAACATTACTATAGTGGTTTGATCGAGATTGAGCGAGAAACCAGGGACTAGTTCACAAAAGTAGGTTTTTAACATAATTGTGAATAATTAATGAACGATTTGATTTACAGCATTAGTCCAAGAGGCAAAGTTGTTCAGAATGAGGAGATCTATCATATTATATGAATATCTAGTGTTTGTGTGAAAATATGAAATATGTTCTACAATTTGAGGTCCTTTTCTATAGAAATGTGCTGTTTTTGAGGCCTTTTTGACTGTTATAGCGCTACCTATGATCCGATCTCCATGAAACTTTGCATACTTGTTAAGAGTCATATGACACATGTTTTCAACAAGTTTCGTAAAGTTTTCTCTTTTCGTTTTGGTTTTATAGGCTTTGGGGTATATTTGGCCAGGCCCCTTTACTAAATGACCGCATTAAAGCTAACTGAATTACAAAATTCAACATTTTTCCCCGTCTCCTCGTTCCTGGTTCCCGTGCTCCCCGTGAGCTGTGACAGTTATAAACACAGTGTTGTATGAGAAATTGCTATTTATAACCACTAGATGGCAGCGGAAGACCACTAATGGGCTTATTCAACTCTAAAACAGTAGTGTTCATAGGTTTTCTTATAGAGATATTATAAAATCACTGTTATAACATTTAAATCACACTTAATTCAAGTTTACCATTTTGTTCATACAGATAAATCAGTTTTTACAATTTTGCCATATTATGATCACAGAGAAACCTAAAAATGACGATATAAACTCTTAAAAACAGAAGACTTGCATAAAATATTGTCACCTGTCATTTATTTCAAATATCTATATCTGCAACAAAATATGTGTGCATGTATGTCCGTGCATGAGTGTGTCTGTGTGTGTGTGTGTGTATAAGCAAGCTTAATGATTATTAATATATAGTTTATTTTATTTCTATTTGTGTGTGTGTGTGTGTTTCTGTGAGCCTATTGTCCGTTTTTGATGTGTTTCACTGTCAGCTATACATCCAGGTTGGCCTAGACCCTAAAAGCATACCACTTTAGGCCTTAAAATGCTTGAATCTGCTATATTTTACCATTCACCTGCACTCCATCTGTAATCACTCACACCTGACCGTCATCAGGGAATCCTCCTCACCTGTTGTCACTAATCAAGCTCCCTATAATACTTCACTCAAGTCATACCCTCATTGTCTGGTCTCCAGGTTACAAGCTCCTCATCTGTCTGATCACTTACCTGCTAGATCTCTGCAGAGGTGGACAGTAACGAAGTAAATTTACTTGAGTATTGTACTTAAGTACACTTTTTGAGTATCTGTACTTTACTTGAGTATTATTTTTTTCTGGAAACTTGCGACTTTAACTTCACTACATTTGAAAGACAAATATTGTACTTTTTACTCAACTACATTTATATCAAGGTCCCCAAGTAGAAAGTCGTTATATGTAGCAGTTTTTACAGTGTGTGCATTTTCAGATTCACTGAACCCTTTTTTTCTGCGAAGATCCGGCCTGCGATCTGCCAGGACCTTCCTGTGTTGCCAAGTCTTACAGTATTTCTAAGCCTGCAGTTTTCCGCCTAGCTTTGAATGGACATTTGGCTGATCTTTGTTATGCAAATCTGGCAACCTCGGGATCTTCCCCGCTAAACTAATGTAAACGTCTGCGCTACTGCAAGCTAAAAGCGCTTTAAAAAGGCATGTGTTAACTCATTAAAGCCCTTTGGAAAATGAACCATGTTTTTACTATAGTAACCATAACTATGGTATTTGCAGTAAAATCACAGTATCCACAAATTTACTATTATCTCACTATAGTAACCTATAGTTTGTTTTCTTTTCAATGTTTGCTTTGTTTGCCTAAAATGAACCATATCATAGACTTCAATATCTCTTTGAAAAAGAACTTTGAACTCATTATAATACTTGTTTAAAAGTTACAATGTAGCTGTAGGAGTGTTAGATAAAAATAAAGATGATTATCTTCATTCAGTTGTTCCATTTCTATAGGTTTTGTAACATAAAAGCTCTTAATTCCAAAGATAACACAAGCTAATCAGTGTATTCAGTAGATTGCATTAGTGGCATATGGTATTATAAATATACAACAATGCGACAATAAAAAAATGCATTTACTTTTCACTTTTGATACTTAAGTACTTTTAAAAACATGTACTTCCGTACTTTCACTTAAGTAAAAATCTGTCTTTACAACTTTCACTTGTAGTGGAGTAGTTTTTGACCAGTGGTATCTGTACTTTCACTCAAGTAAGGAAGTTGTGTACTTTGTCCGCCTCTGGATCTCTGTGGCTCCATGGATGTCTTCCTCCCGTTGATTCCACTAAGAGGGAGAGATAAGGATGTCTCAGTTTATTGAGCTTCTTTGAACTCTGAGTTATTTGCACTTACCTTTTGGTGCTGTCTTCAGTTTAGTTAATAAAGAAGCTCTCACCTGACTTACCCTTGTGTGCCTCTCCCTCCATTATGTGACAGCCAGAAAGATAATATTCAAATTTAATGCCATGATTTAACCACTAGATGCCCTTATGGCTGTTTAATAAATACACGCATTTAGCTCAAAAGTGTATTGCTGGTCATAACTGCTTATTTATTTTAGGTTTTGCTTTTTAATGTACTTTTAGACATTATCAAACACTTGATTTTTATAAGTTATATATATATATATTTTTGTTTTAATTTTAAAAAGGTTCATTACTGACATGCCAGTGTTATTTTATGACATTCACATAAGCATACAAATATTAATAAAGGGAAGTAAAGAGTTATGTCACGACTCTCGTACAGTGATATTACTCTCTGCAATATGCCGTAGTGTATACATATGAAAGATGTTGCATTATTTGTCTACCAGATAAGACAAGATGAACCCCAACCACACCCCGGTTCTGGACTCTCGTACAGCGATATTACTCTCTGCAATATGCCGTAGTGTATACATATGAAAGATGTTGCATTATTTGTCTACCAGATAAGACAAGATGAACCCCAACCACACCCCCGGTTCTGCTCTCTCACATCTGCATTTACAAGTGCACAAGTGAGTTTTGCAACAGGAACGCAAAAGGGGTAGCAAAAGTCAAAGCGCTAAATTGTACTGCCAGATCTGAGAAGTTGTAAGTGCCGACTTGACGTTGTACAGCGAAACTGAAGTAAAGTGCAAAAGCAAATACGCCGTACACATTTGTGTGTCATTTTGTTTATGTGAATGTCATTCTGCACATTTGTAACTATTAATCTGCAACTTTAACTTCAAAACATGGGTGTTTTGTTCATTGTCCGTGTGTGCAAATCGAAAGATTCAGCTTTTCACATCAGAGCTGTGAGTGTAAATTTAAACTTACAAATACGAATATTAATTATGAGAAGTTCTAACATTCAGAACAACAAGCTCTCGAGTTTTGCTACTGATTTGCCTTCATATATTTATGTCCTCATTTAGTGAGACGACAGACGCTGAAATCACCGTGAGTGTCACACGTGCTTCAGTATGTGTGTAGTAAACAAAACCGCGCGTCTGCTCCATTCACTAAGCTTGTAGTCGTTGTTGCTGTGGCAGTTTCCAAACTCCCCAAACTCGCTTCTTGAAGAACTTCCTTGTTTCTCCTTAGAACCTAATTTTGCAACAACATCTTTACACAAGGTCTTAGGAACAGGTCGACCACACCACTTAGCACACTCTTTGTCTTGGAGAGAACCTTTTATTCCTTCCCTGAGAAGGCGGGGTTTGCAAGTTGGCACCTTTCAGATCCGGCATTCAGTTTGGCTGATGCTGTCCGAGGTGGCCATGGTATGGCCTCTCTCTGGCATGAGGTCTATTTGCATAGCTTAAAGTCCACATTTTCAAAAATGTCTCTAAAATTTTTCCTATGCATAATTCACTTTCCAAACCAATTCCAGATTAACCTACACATTGTGCTGAAAATATGAAGACCAGACAACAATGGGTAATGCTGAGCATTGACCCCTGCATTCATATATACAGTTTATACATTAATAAGTAATGTTGCATACCTTATTGTATCACACACAGCACTCATTGAGTATATAAAGTTCTGTAAGTGGATATGAGGAAGGTTTAGTCAGTTTTGTGTGAATGCATGTGAAGATGCGTTTTTCCTTTTGTGGCTTTGGCCGCATGGCAAAACTGTGAGGGGAGTTTATGATCATTCATACTTTGATAAGAGTAAGGGAGAACAAAGCAGTTCCTGGGTGGGGCTTACAGTATGACAATGTTAACCCCCCTCTTCACAAGGTAAAACGATTGTTCACACTTAGGTCTCAAGAATGAAGAACTGCGATCAGTGAAAGACCACATGGTGATTGGATGAGTCTTTGATCCATGAAATGCTGACATCTTTATCCTTCCACAAATGATAAGTTTGAGGGACACTAAGGCAGTTCTTTCATGGGGGTTACTGCATGTTAATGTTAACTCCCCTCTCCACAAGAGGTAGTGTTGTTATCTTAAAACAAAAGGCATCCGTTGTTGTCCACGGAGTCTGATAACATAAGAATATAACGTTTCACACGTGGTATGGAAAGGAATCTTGCCCTCTTGACCGTTATTCACTACACAGAACATGCCGGATTCATATTTAAAGCCTTTTTGCTGCTTAATATTTACAGATAATGGTCCATTTCGCAATTTAATTGAAGTGTAATGACCTACTTTTGATCAATTCATCCAAATTTTGATTTGGTTAAACGACTTCTTTTGTGATCTGGCGCTATATAGAAAATAAAATTAAGTTGACCTTCAAGGAGGGGGCGGGGGGTGCCCCGAATATAATGGCAGAGGAACTCACAGGTGTTGTTCCTAAATATCTAAAACATGCAACCATTAAACCCTTGCTTATAAAAACAAAAAACAAATCTTGACCCATCCATTCTCTCCAATTATAAACCTATTTCAAACTTATCTTTTATTTCTTAGAGAAAGTTGTTTTGAACAACTGCAGAGTTTTCTGGAACTAAATAGTGTTTTTGAAGAATTCCAATCCGGGTTCAGAAAATATCACAGTACTGAGTCAGCTTTGTTAAAAGTTTTTAATGATATTTTGTTGTCTGTTGACTCAGGGGATTCTATGATACCCTTATTCTTAAGCCCGGTACACACCAAGCCAACGGCGACAAACTAGTGGCGACGAAAGCAGACTGCGGGGTCGGCTCACATCGGCAGCGTCTGGGTCCAAAGTTGCCCTGACACACCAAGCCGATGCTCGACACCCGACGGCCAAGTAGCACGTCTGTTCTGCGCCTTTTTTTGCGCACTGGTTTGCCAGCTGAACAGCCAATCAGAATGATCAGATGGCCCGACTGACTGACGAGCTCCGATGCCGATTCAACATGTCGAATTGGCCAAAAAAAGGCCGACGAGGACCAACCTCAGCCGACGGCGCGGAACACACTGAAAAAACTTAGTCGGCCGACTGTCGGCTTGATATGTATAGAGCTTTAGCTGTAAGTGCTGCCTTTGATACTAGGGGTGTAACGATAAATCGATTAATGGATCGATTCTGTGATTTTTCTAATGCGTCGCGATTCTCTCTTGAATCGATTCTGAACTTAGTTTTTAACAGCAGATGGCGCTGTAGGCTAGTTTTTAACTGCACACTCAAATGCTCACGAAGAAGACGCTTGTGCGTTCAACTGAGTGGTTAAATGTACTTGCACCTCTGCTTTTATGATGCAAGATTAATGCAAACACAACCCACTGTGAACTTGTCATTCGCTTCAACCTTTTTGAACTTTATGAATGATTATTTTAAGTTCAAGGAACTGAAAGCAAGCTGTTTCTAAAGCACGCAGTGCCACCTGCTGTTAAAACTAAGCTCAGAATCGATTTCAGAGAGAACTGCGATGCATTAGATTAATCAATTTATCGTTACACCCCTACTTGATACTGTGGATCACAGAATTCTTATCTCATGACTTGAACAATGTGTCGGAATTGAAGGCAGTGCTCTTAATTGGTTTAAGTCCAGTTTGAATGATAGTACTTTTTCTGTTTGTCTTGACAGGTTTTCTTGTTTTTTTTTTTGTTTTGGATTATGGAGTACTTCAGGGCTCCAATCTGGCTGCTGTTTTGTTTTCGTTGGATATGCTTCCTTTGAGTACTATTCGTTAATTTCACTTTTACGCTGATGACACCCAAATTTATTTTCCCTTAAAGAAAAATGACAAAAAAGGTTTTAGCTTAAGCATGCTTGTCTGATATTAAGTCTTGGTTTTCATAAAATTTAAAATAAAATCTTAATGAAAGCAGAACTGAGGTTATTGTGTTTGGGCCCACATGTGTGTCAGGTGCTTTTGATGGTGACCTGGGAGATTTGGTCCCCTGTGTAAAACACATTTTTGATTCTGCCCTCAAGTTTGATAAACCGATAAATGCTGTAGTTAAATCTATTTTTTTTCCCCATCAAGATTATTGTCTAAGGCCATATACTTTAAAAAAAAAAGATGAATGACACACCTTCACTCTCTTCCATTGAAGAAAAGCGAAGTCGGCAATGTTCCAATAGGGTGCGGACATATTGCGCTGATTTGGGACCAGAGTCTGCGCAGTATTGAACTCGGGACCCGAGTCTTCGCAGTAGTGAGTGAAGTGGAGCCGTGTCCCACCCACACTCCTGCAGAGTAGATCGCAAGCACACGCCCCTGACCTTTTTTTAATTAGCCTGACTGCTCCAATTTTTGTCTGCTGATTGCCGTACAAGAGGCTTGTTTTAAAACAATATAAATACACCTCCAATCTCCTCCTGAAGGTCCCAAAAAAGTCCTTTGGCACCTCAGTTCGCTCAGAGAAGCTGTCAATCTCAGCTATCAATTGCCACTTTTCCACCAAATTACCTGGAACAATTTCTCCCAGGAACATTTTTTCCCCAGACCTGTTGCTGTCTGCATTTCCATCACAGCCTAAAGTACCGTGAAGATTAGGCAAATTGTCTGGTGATGTAGGACTGCGCGCGACTGCTCCAGTCCAGGGCCGTTTCTCAATACCAAGTACACAAATTTCGGACTAATTATGCAAATGGGACAGCAGCACACATGATAACATCAGTCAGCTCGCCTTGGCTACTGGAATTTTCCTCACTGTATAAATACAATAAGACGAAATGTGATATCAAACACCACTGCCTCTTTTCGTTTTCATTTAAACATATTAATAGCCACAGAAATGTAGTTCAGGGAACGTACATACATTATAATGAAACAAAATATTATATAATACAGCAATGCCTTTTTTCATTTATTTTAACATATTAATAGATTAATAGAATAATAGAAAAAAGACCAAAGATTACCTGTTAGATTTACCCAAAACGAATTATACCGTATCTCATGTTCAACCATTACAGCGACATCAGAGCCAGCGGCAAATGTCAGAAGGACTAGCCGAGGTTAGGCTGTTCTCTGCGGGATACATGAGAACTGAGTGCCCGGTGATCGCCTGGAGCTCACATCTCCGAAATTGGCAAAGCACAATAAGTAATATTTGAAAAATTATTTTAATAAATGGTGGTTGTCCTACCCCCGAAAGTTTCTGACCTTTGAAAAAGTACTACTTTGTGAGCAGGGACTTTCTGAGGGGCAAATTTTTACCTAGAACTTTATTTAGATCCTGGTTTCTGTGGTGGAAACACACCGAGTACCGTCCCAAAGTCCCTAGTTCCTGGGGAAAGTTTCTGTGGTGGAAACGGCCTTAATCATGACGTCACACTCCCGTTTTTATAGCATCACATAACTAACTAAAACCAAACTTTTTTTTTTTTTTAATTAACACTTGAACTTACATCAGCGTCATAAAATCTACTTAAAATGACAAAAACCATCTTTAGAAAAAAATTATTTGAAGCGAAATTTAATTATTTAGTTTGTCTCGCATCCCATTAGATTACATGGAGAAGGGCGGGCTTTATGACCTATGCCTGGGAGCAATCGAAACCTTCTGGCTTCACTTTTCAAGATTTGTGTGGCACACTTGTCTAAGGCTAAGATTTTCTTAAAGGGGTCATCGGATACAAAATTCACTTTACAAGTTGTTTGAACATAAATATGTGCTGTAAGTGTGTGTACACATCCATCCTATAATGATAAAAATCCACCCAGTGTTTTTTTTTTTTAAATCCCTGTTTTAAAATCCCCTTTCTCAAATCAGGCTGTTCTGAGATTCCTGTCAGAATGACGTAGTTCTGCACAGGCCGCTTCCACGATAGTTGATTGACAAGGCCGTCTTACCTTAGACCCACTATTATGGCCTTCCACAAAGTTGATGGTAGAAGTGAGCAAGTAACTGACGCGTCCAAATAGAATCCATGCACACAGATGTTAAAATGCAAACAGTGTCCTTTATTGTGCTTCAACCAATAAACAGTTCTTGCCATTTGCTTTCTGTGAGCTCTCCTTTTAATTCATGACATACAAATGTATATTTCATACCTTGCAGATAGCAAACACATTGTCCATAGTCCATATTATTCCTTGCACGGTTATGCATTAAGCTCAGTCCAACACAATATAGCCATTTGACACAAAAAGCTAGTGAGCATGATAACTTGTAGCTGTATGCTCAATCACAGTCAAAAACTGTTTGCTTTCCTGCCACCAAACATACCTTCTAATTAACCAGGTGCTCTTAATATACAAAGGTGTCACAATGCCCCCCCATGGACAAAACACACATTGCTTTAAAATGGCTCCTACACCCACCCTGAGTGAGCTGTCATCAGTCCGCCATTGTGTCGACTCCTGTGCAGGGGAAGACAAGAACGTCTCCGATTAAGCGAGGTGTTTTGTTGTTGGATGTAATAATGAATACAGCAGTCGTCATTAACTCCTGACATCTGAGCCGCTGAAGATGTAGAGGATTAACGTTACTTTCGTTTTGAAGGGAATGCTACGATCCCCGATCTGCCTAATTGTGTCTATGTTCTCGCGAATCATTCGTGATCCAGCTTCATCTACAGAAGAAGTGAGTATAAGGGTTTTTATGAACCTTTGCAAATCGCCTTTCCTAATAATGTGCTAGTTAGCCAGTTTCGCGGCTGAAGTTTAAAGTCTGCCCATCACCCCACAGAAGAGAGGGGCGGGGTTGGGCAGGGCAAGCAGAGCTCATTAGCATTTAAAGCAACATGGACTATAATGGCTTGATGAAAACAGAGCTGATTTTGACAGGGTAAAGAAGGGTTTTTTACACTACCATTGAGAAATTTGAACCATAGTATGTTATAGACTTTTCATTAAGACCCTAACGCATCCGATGACCCCTTTAATGGGGTAGTCGTGGCCTAATGGTTAGGGAGTCGGGCTTGTAACCTGAAGGTTGCCGGTTTGATTCTCAAGCCAGCAGGAATTGAAGGTGAGGATTGTGAATGAACAGCACTCTCTCCACCTTCGATACCATGACTAAGGTGCCCTTGAGCAAGGCACCGAACCCCTAATTGATCCCTGGGCGCTGGAGCAATGGCTGCCCACTGCTCTGGGTGTGTGTTCACTGTGTGTGTGTGCATTTGTTCACTACTCACTGCTGTGTGTGTGCACTTGGATGGGTTAAATGCAGAGCACCAATTTCGAGTATGGTTCACCATCGGCAGAGTTTTAGAGAGTGATTCATGCGTTCATTTCATTTAGACTTGACTATTGTAATTATCTTTATACTGGAATAAGTTAATCCAATATTAATCATTTTCAGACGGTTCAAAATGCAGCTGCAAGACTTTTGACTAGCACTCTAATTGATCATAATTTACCAATATTACACTCTTTGCACTGGCTGCTGATTTGTTGCTGCAAAATAACTTTCTTATCTTTTGAATCTAAATAACTCTTTTAGATAATTAATGCCATCTCAGGTGGACGTTGGACATGACGTCGGACAGACGTTGCATTTTGGTTGAAAATGAAAATCGGGTTGACGTCAATATTTGACGTCAATTTGACATTGACTTAACGTTAGATTTTGGTTACACAACCTAAAAACAACAAAATATCAATGTCAGCTAACGTAGGTATTGAACATCAATTTAACATTGACATTAGAAGTTGAATTTACATTGAATTTTGGTCACCCGACGTCGCAACCGAAATTTAACCAAATATCAACGTCTTATGACATTGTATGCCTGCTGGGAAGATTGCTGATGGTTCCGAGATGTAAACTTAAGTCGAGGGTTGACCAAGCTTTTTCTATCGTTGGTCCAAAATTGTGGAATAGTCTCCATTTATCTATAAGATTAATCTCTACAGAGTCTGAATTAAATCTAAGTTTAAAAACTTACCTTTTCTCTCAGGCTTACCACGGTTTTTGATTTTTAAAGTTGAATTTTCTGATTGCTGTTTTTAATGTAAACTCCCTATATCATTGCTTTGCAGTTTTTATTCTCTTTTTTTTAGATATTTATCCTTTGTCTTTTTATACAGCACAATGATCAACTACTGTTGTTTTTATTTGTGCTATATAAATAAAATGTGATTTGATTAGACAATTACATTTTAAAAAGAGACATGATAATTTGGGGAGAAAAGCAAGAGATTTGTAGTGCATTCTGGTGAATCAGTCATTGTAATATGTATAATAAATAATAATATATATAGGGAGAGTAGACCACAAATGCAAAGTAAATGTTGTCCTTTTTCACATTGTTATAGTGGAATACAAAGGAAAAAAGAAAATAATCAGGAGGAAAACAATGCAGTGGGACTGAAAAGTGCTCTTCCATAGATTTTTTTTACACCATGTCATATTAAAATACCAAGCATCATGTTATTCTCTTATGCTTGTAAATAGAACACAAAGTAAAATTTACAGCTCATTCAGTCAAACTGACGTATATTAATAATGGACGCTCTATCCGACAACACTTGAGATGCATTGGAATGAAGATGTAAATGCAGTCCAGCTAACAATATCTAAATACTATTCATAAATCCATATACAAGACATATGTTTGTGGCAGGGGTAAAGGGGGCCAGTTTTGTTTAGCTCATCACTGTATTATTGTCCATATCATCCAGTTTTGTTATTGTATATATGAAAAAGGTAAATCAAAATTACACTGATGAAAATAATGAGTAATTGTTTCAGAGGAAAAGACATCCAAGTGTACTGCTCTATCACTCAAGAGTTTGATTCATTGTAGTGAGTTTGTCCTGTTTCCTGAGGTTCTGCTGTTTCTCAGTGTAAGGTGTGTGATCTTTGTTTTATTTGTGTAGGGATTACATGGACAGACTTCTAGATGAGACAGAAAGCACTGCTTCCAGTCGAGCAGCCACGCCCCTTCCTGCCGCCTCTAACAGCAGCACCAGCCAGTCAGAGAGAGAGGAGACTAACAGTCACAACGGTAAAGTACCTAGTGCTTTTTTGTTGCTTTGGGGAATATTTCAGGATACTTTAAAGAAATTAGGTTGGATTCATGTTGTATGTGGTGTGTTTGAACAGTTTGTTACATGTAGTATAGTCCAGGGGTTTTCAAACTGGGGTAGAGAGCGCTAGGTGGTCTACAAAAAACTTGGCAGAATTTTTTTTTTTTTTTACATGATTTGCACGAGATAATTTTAAAAAATAATACATTTTTTATTAAAAGTTATTAATGACCAAATCTCTCTCTCTCTCTCTCTCTCTCTCTATATATATATATATATATATATGTGTGTGTGTGTGTGTTTATCCCAAAATACTTTGCGTTCTTAACGTTTTGCATACAGTTGAATGGAGCAATTTGCGTGCACTACAAATGATGGAAAGATTTTTGAAGAATCCTGCTCCTGCAAGCAGTTAGTGTAAATCTGACTTGGCGAACGCTAAGGCAAAAACTAGAAAATATGACAAATCTTACATTGCGTTTGAATTTACATGCATGTTAAAGCAGGGAGTCGAGAGACCCCAGTGTGTTCTCTGTCAAGAGATTCTCTCCAACGAATGCATGAAACCATCCAAGCTCAGGCGCAATCTACAGCAGAAACATCCCAATGAGGCAGAAAAATTGACTATTTAAACATCAGGAGTTGTGTTTGGCTCGGCAGACTAGTATTTTTCGGCAGCAAGCATCAGTCCTTGAGAGGTGTTTAAAAGCATCATATTTGGCGTCCCTCCACATTGCGCGTGCTAAGAAGCCGCACACAGTTGACAAAGCATTATTATTACCAGCTACCAAAGACATTGTCAGGGAGTTATTTGGAGAGGAAGTGGCACGAAAGGTAGATGCCTTTGTCAGACAATACAGTAAGCAGACGCATAGGTGAGATGGCCAATGATATTTTGTCGCAACTTTTAGAACAACTGCAAGCCAGTGAATACTTGTGCTGCAGTTGGATGAAAGTGCTGATATAGCGAATCAAGCACAGCTAATGGTCTATATACGCTTCCTCGGTAAGGACAAATTTATCAAGGAACTTCTCTTCTGTATGTTACACTTTCAAGAAGGATACGACGTCGGTTCTCATGGCAACACATTTATTTTCTGTTAAAACAGATAAGAAAAACACGTGTACCACGAAAGCTCATCATGTACTGAATACTATTTCCTTGCTATTCAACTACTGATGCATAGAGTAAAGCGTGGGTGCCCCCTGCTGGCGAACCTGAGTTTAACAAGATTAATTTTACTCACAACACAGTGTAATCCAGTAATACATAATAAATTGTCACAGAAATTACCATTGTTCCCGGAACGGAAAAAAGTTCAAAATTTAAAGGGGGGCCATTTTTATTTGTCTCTTTTAAGTTACTCCGGGCTACACTCTCCCCCACAAAATTAAATGTCTCTTGACATTTCCGGGAAAAGCTAAAGCGTTTGCTTAAAACACCTCGGCCATCCAAGGCCTCCAATAGACCTCAGTCTGTATTACCTGAGTCTCTGTTACCTTACAGTTTCTTTGTACCAAGGACGGTTTACCCAATGTATCATAACTCAGTACAACAGGCTGATGTCTCAGTCTCTGGGGTCGCTGTCTTACCGTCTGTCGGTCTCCTTGTGTCGGGATCAGAAGGTCTAACCCTGGTCCACCATAATTTCAATTCAATTCAATTCAAGTTTATTTGTATAGCGCTTTTTACGATACAATCGTTGCAAAGCAGCTTTACAGGAAATTAAGTTTCTACTATATATATATGCATACACATACGCACACATGCACATATATATACATACATATACACATACACACAGAAGAAACGCAATATATTAAAGTTATGACAGACTTAATGTAGGTAATGTGTTGTCTGAGGGTTGGCATCCTCCGTGGTCCTCTGAGGTGTTGCCATCATCTCTTCTCAGGTGTTTGGTCATCACGGATCTTTTTAAGGGTTGGATCCAGACTGACGCTTCAATATTTCTTAGTTACCATGGGATGTTAATCCCGTGGCAGAATCAGAGAAACAGATAGAGACATAATTAGCGTAGCTGCTGTTCTATTCAAGCAAAAATTATTTGTTCAACCCAATCTAAAGATTTATAGTGTACATTTGATCAGATATAAATGCAGTACAAGATTATAAGATGCATTATGTGAATGCTTGGCTAAAGAGATGTGTCTTTAATCTAGATTTAAACAGAGAGAGTGTGTCTGAACCCCGAACGTTATCAGGAAGGCTATTCCAGAGTATGGGAGCCAAATGTGAAAAAGCTCTACCTCCTTTAGTGGACTTTGCTATCCTAGGTACTACCAAAAGTCCAGAATTTTGCGACCTTAAGGAGCGGGTTGGATTTTAGTGTGGTAGAAGACTAGTTAGGTACGCAGGAGATAAACCATTTAGTGCCTTATAGGCGAGTAATAATATTTTGTAATTGATCCGGAACTTAATAGGTAGCCAGTGCAGAAACTGTAAAATTGGGGTAATATGATCATATTTTCTTGACCTGGTAAGGACTCTAGCCGCTGCATTTTGGACTATCTGTAGCTTGTTTATTGAAGATGCCGGACAACCACCTAACAGTGCATTACAATAGTCCAGTCTAGAGGTCATGAATGCATGAACGAGCTTTTCTGCATCTGAAACAGGTAGCATGTTTCGAAGCTTGGCAATGTTTCTAAGATGGAAGAATGCTGTTTTTGTAACATGGGAAATATGATTTTCAAAGGACAAGTTGCTGTCTAATATAACACCCAGATTTTTGACTTTAGAGGACATAACAGTACATCCGTCTAGTTGCAAATTGTAATCCAAGAGATTCTGAGTACTGTTTTTTGGACCAATAAGTAATATCTCGGTCTTATCCGAATTTAATAGGAGGAAATTATTGGTCATCTAATCTTTTACATTTTTAACACAATCTATTAGCTTAGATAGTTC
Organism: Onychostoma macrolepis; assembly: GCF_012432095.1. Lineage (NCBI taxonomy): Eukaryota > Metazoa > Chordata > Actinopteri > Cypriniformes > Cyprinidae > Onychostoma > Onychostoma macrolepis. Next base: position 388,525 of record NC_081156.1, read on the forward strand.
AGAGGTTTCATCTGGTCTTGTTGAGATATATAGTTGAGTATCATCAGCATAACAATGATAACTAATCCCGTATCACCAAGGGGCAACATGTATATTGAAAATAGCAGAGGACCTAGGACAGATCCTTGTGGTACTCCATACTTTACTGGTGATAGTTGTGATGACTCACCGTTTAAAAAAACAAAGTGGTAGCGATCGGATAGGTAGGATCTAAACCATCTTAAAGCCTGCCCTTGAATACCCGTATAGTTTTGTAATCGATCTGTGAGTATGTCATAATCTATAGTGTCGAACGCAGCACTAAGATCAAGTAAAACTGAAACCTGACTGAAATTCTTCATAGAGATTGCACAATTGAGCAGACACAACTTTTTCTAAAATTTTAGACATAAACGGCAGATTTGAAATGGGTCTGTAATTTGCCAGTTCACTAGAATCTAGTTGTGGTTTCTTAATAAGAGGCTTAATAACCGCCAGCTTGAATGGTTTTGGGACGTGACCTAAAGATAACGATGAGTTAATAATATTGAGAAGCGGTTCTTCTGCTACAGGTAACAACTCTTTCAGTAGTTTAGTGGGTACAGGATCTAATAGACATGTTGTTGGTTTAGATGCAGTGGTAAGTTTATTTAGTTCTTCCTGTCCTATAGTTGTAAAGCACTGCAGTTTTTCTTTGGGAGTGGTGAATGAAACTGAAGTACTAGACGGTGTAGAACCTACATTTGTTATTGTATTGCTAATGTTATCTATTTTATCAGTGAAGAAATTCATAAAGTCATTACTATTAAACTTTGAGGGAATATTTAGATTGGGTGGCGTCTGTTTATTTGTTAGTCTAGCCACTGTGCTAAATAAAAACCTTGGATTGTTTTGGTTATTATCTATGAGTTTGTGGATATGCTCTGCCCTGGCTTTTAGAGCCTGTCTATAGCTGGACATACTGTTTTTCCACGCAATTCTAAAAACTTCCAAGTTAGTTTTTCTCCATTTGCGCTCAAGATTACAAGTTTCTTTCTTGAGAGAATGGTTATAACTGTTGTACCATGGCGCAGTACGTTTTTCTCTAACCTTTTTCATATTGAGGGGGGCAACAGCTTCTAACGTATTAGAGAAGATAGTGCCCATGTTGCTAGTCATTTCGTCTAGTTCACATGTATTTATGGGTACACAGAGCAGTTGAGATAAATCAGGCAGGTTATTTGTGAATCTGTCTTTGGTGGCTGGAACAATAGTTCTGCCCAGACGATAACACGGAGCCATATAGTTAATATCGGTATGCATGCACGATACAAGGAAATGATCAGTAACATCATCACTTTGAGGTACGATATCTATATCAGTAAGATCAATTCCATGCGATATAATTAAATCTAGCGTATGATTGAAACGATGAGTGGGCCCGGTGACGTTTTGCTTGACTCCAAAAGAGTTTATTAGGTCAGTAAACACAAGTCCTAATGCATCATTTGTATTATCAACGTGAATGTTAAAATCTCCAACAATTAGCGTTTTATCAACATTAACCAATAGATCTGAGAGGAAATCTGCAAATTCTTTTAAGAATTCTGTAGATGGCCCTGGTGGTCTATACACAGTAGCCAGAGCAAGAGATAGGAGAGATTTCTTTTGCATATCTGACAGTGTAACATTAAATAGAAGTATTTCAAATGAGTTAAACCTGTATCCTGTTTTCTGAGTAACATTGAGAAAATCACTATATATTGTAGCGACACCACCGCCACGACCAGTCTGACGGGGTTCATGTTTATAACAGTAGCTTGGTGGAGTAGACTCATTTAGACCAAAATATTCATTTGGTTTAAGCCAGGTTTCAGTCAAACAAAGTACATCAAAACTATTATCTGTGATCATTTAATTTACAATAACTGCTTTGGGTGCGAGTGATCTAATGTTTAGGAGCCCAAGCTTTAGAAATTGTTTTTGTTCATTTATTTAGCATTTTTCAGGTTTAATCACGATCAGATTTTTTCTAGATCCTACATTAAATTTATATGTTGACCTCACTATTCGGGGAACAGATACAGTCTGTATAGATTGGACAACGCAAGTACTTCTGTCATTTAGGAGGGTAGAGCAAAAGCCATCATAGCAATTATTTGAGAATTGGCTTACTAGTCAGATGGAGCGTAGCTTCCTGGAGATGTTGTCCGACAGGAGTTCCGCTCCGACTCTGCTGGGGTGCAGGCCATCAGCACGGAAAAGCCTAGAACGCTCCCAGAAAAGATTCCAATTATTAACAAAGAGCAGTTTCTGTTCTTTACACCATGACAATAACCATTAGTTTAAAGCAAAAAGTCCACTGAACCTTTCGTGTCCTCGTCGATACGTGGGAAGCGGTCCTGACACGATGATCGTCATCGCGGGCGATGTGCTGCGTACCGTCTCGATCAGGCTCCTGAAGTCCCTCTTCAGTGTCTCCATCTGCCGCAGCTTGGTGTCGTTAACCCGCGCGTGCAGCACGACAGCGCTGATGCTCTCGTCGCCCCTTCAGGATCACGGGTATCTGCGCAGAAACATCGAGAACACGAGCATCAGGGAAACAGTGAGTGTGCACTTTACCTTCAGCAAACGTAGCACGGACGTGCCGGACGATGGAGTCTCCGACGATCACAGCGTCGCGTTCCGTCTCGCGGAGGGGAGCGAAGCGGTTCCGGATGGAGATCTCGAAGACCGGAGGAGGCGGCGGAGGGGGAGGGGGTGGCTCGCGTCTTCCACTGCTGGTGCACCCAGGGTCCGTGGTGTCCCGGTGCCGGAGTGAAGGACACCTGGGAAGATCGCGTCCTGGGTGCACAGGGCCTGTGCAGAGAAACACACGGAGTAGAGGTGGTCAGAGTGTTAGCAGCGCGCTGTATACTTAACCCTGGACTTGTGAGCGTCAGCCTGGGATGTTTCCAGCGCGGCTCTCCGCTCTCTCAGCTGGGCCTGCTTCTCCACCAGGTTGCGGATCTGCTTCTCCATGGCCTCCAGCTCCAGCTGCACCAAATGTAGCTCAAACGTGTCCTCACCTGCACTCAGAGGTGGACACAAATCCGCCATTTAAGCAAGTAACAGTGGTAATGTGTGTAATAGAGTATTAGCAATGTAAGCGAGATTAGCAGCAACCACGCTGGCGATGCTAACTGGCTATAAGCTAATAGCAGACTCGGGAAATCAAAATAAAACTAGTGATAAGGCGCTCTGATTGCTTTTGTTGTAGAATGCTATAGGGGATATAATCACACGTTATAGAAACGAAAATGATAGTGTATAAAACTGATCTTAAGATAGAAAATAGATGATAAGGAATTAACTTGACGGAGCTCAAGCTCAAAACACGCTGTAGCAACAGTCTCAGCAAATCACCCCAGCAAATACTCAGGCCTATCAGGGTTCGAATCAGGTCTCTGAGATTGTAGTGGCACATCCTCTTCGCATTGTAGTGGCACATCCTCTTCGCTTTGTAGTGGCACATCCTCTTCATGATGCTGAGGACGCTGCTGAGGCTGGAAAGGCTCTGCCAGAGGATTCAGTGAAGTCCATCTCTGCCGTCTCCCTCTGCCAGGTCTGAGATGCCAATAGTAGGTGCCGCTGTATTCATCGCCGGAGGTGTCACTCTGTTCTGGCTGCTGTTGCTGCTGACGTCAAGGTTTGGTTCTTTCCTTTGATGAGCCCAGGGAGTTTTTCTGTGGCTGAACAGTCTCTGCGGGTGGTAAGAAATCACAGGGCAGCAGGAGGTTTCTGTGAACCACTCTGTCTCTCCCTTTTCCATTCTCTGGGCTGATCTCATAAACTGGGTTGCCATCTGCTTTTCTCTCCTTCACCTTATACACTTGATCCTCCCAGTATGGCTGAATCTTTCCTGGCCCCCCTCTGTGGGTAAGGTTTCTGAGGAGAACTCTGTCACCTGGGTGGAGGTCTCTTCCCTGAACTTTCCTGTCGTAGAAGACTTTCCCCCGAGCTGCTGCCTTAACTGCTGTTTTAGCTGCAATCTGATATGCCTCTTGCATCCTTGTTTTCCAATGGCTCACATAGTCATCGTACGTGTCCCGGGAATCATCCTTTCTGAGTCTGAACAACAGATCAATAGGCAGGCGAGGAGACTGTCCAAAGATGAGGTAATAGGGCGCGTAACCTGTTGCCTCATTCTTTGTGCAGTTGTACGCGTGGACAACCTTAGCGAGGGACTCCTTCCAATCTTCCTTCTCCTTGTCCTCCAGGGTGCGCAGCATGGACAACAGGGTATGGTTAAATCTCTCCACCTGCCCGTTACCCTGGGGGTGGTATGATGTTGTGTGCGAGCCCTGGATGCCAGAAAGTTTCTTCAAGCTGGCCGTCAATCTGTTCTCAAACTCTTTGCCCATATCGTGTTATAGTCTGCTCGGGAACCTGAACTTAAGTGCAAAGTCGTTGAAAATCTTGTCAGCTACTGTTTTGGCCGCTTTGTTCCTTGTTGCATAGGCCTGCGCAAACCTCGTAAAATGGTCCATGATCACCAATATATACTCATACCCATGCTTACATTTCTCCAAATGCAGAAAGTCTATGGAGATGAGCTGGAATGGGTAGGTGGTCTGGATCGGTATCAGAGGCGCACGTGTCTGCTTATTTGGCTTCTTCTTCTTGAGACATTCACACACTCTTGTGACAAAATGTTCAACATCTTTACTCATCTGTGGCCAGTAGAACCGTTCTCAAATCAGGTCAAGTGTCCTCTCGACCCCCAAGTGACCCAAGTCCTGGTGCAGCTCTTTAAAGACCAGCGGATGATAAGCTTTGGGGAGCAACAGTTGTTCTCGACAGGAAGTCCTACAGCGTAGAACACCATCTTGACCCACAAGAACCTTTAGCCACTGTTTCAGCAGTATGGCCACTGCAGGGTTCTCTGCTTTCACTTCAGCTCTACTTGGCCTCCTGTTCTGTGACTTGTACCAGAGAACTCTTGAGAGGATTTCATCCTCTTCCTGAGCTTTGCGGATTTGATCAGGGGTAAGAGGTTGGCTAGTCTTACTGTCTTTCACCAGGCTCAAAGCACTGACCTGGATCAACCCAACGCCCCGGCAAGGATTCCTCCGTTCCGCAACGACCCTCTCCATAGATGCACTGATTACATCTTGTCTGGCCTCAGCCGTACAGCTATTATATATAGTGAGCACATACGTCAGTGGGTTGTTATCTGTATATACCACGAACGATGGGGCATGGTAAAGATAATCCCGGAAACGTTCACAGATGGCCCACTTCAACGCTAAAAACTCTAGCTTTCCAGAGTGCAGATGGTACCTTTTCTCTGATGGACTCAGGATGCGGAAGCCATAGGCGATCACTCTCATCTTCCCCTGCTGTCTCTGGTATAACACCGCACCCAGACCAACTTGGTATGCGTCACAATGTAATACAAATTGCTGGGTAAAGTCAGGATATCCAAGAACAGGGGGCTTTGTGAGTGCCTCTACAAGCTGATTCAACACTTCTGGTGAGACCTGGTCTACTGTATGGGTGTCCGTGATGGTAAGTGACCATTATTTTTCTTTCCTGTTTTACTGGGCCTCTTCACGGTTGGGTCTGGAGTGTGATTTTCGGGGTTTGGGGCAGTGAGTAGGTTATTCAGCGGGTGGGCCAAAGGGAGAAGTTGGGGATGAAGGGTCTGTAATAGGAGAGGAACCCGAGCATCTGGCGTACCTCACCAACGGTGGCAGGTGCCTTCTCTTTGAGAGCCATCACTGGAGCCATCTCTGCGGGGTCCATTGTGTAACCCTCTCCTGTCACCAACTTGCCAAGAAATCTCACAATCGATTTAAACAGCTCACATTTCTTTGGGGTCAGCTTCACACCATGTTTCTTGTAGTGTTGAAGGACGACACGGATATGCTCCAGGTGCTCCTCGAAGCTGTGACTGTGTACCAGGTTGTCATCCAGGTACGGGAGGCAAATCGTGTCTCTCAAGTCAGCCAAACAGTACTCCATGTTCCTCTGAAACTCTGCGGGTGCCGAACTCAAGCCAAAGGGTATACGCACCCATTCGTAGAGCCCCCAGGGTGTGATGAATGCTGTGAGAGACCGGCTCTCCTCATCCAGATAACCCTGGTGGTACGCTTTACCCTGGTCTAAGACCGAGAACCATGAGCTCCCACCCAGTGCATCCAACATGTCCTGAATCCTCGGTATCAGATGGTGGTCGGGGACCGACTTATGGTTGAGTTCCCTGAAGTCAACACAGAGATGGAGACTACCGTCCTTCTTGCGGACGCACACCACCGGCGACGAATAAGGGGATCGGGAAGGTGTGATCCACCCTCTTCTCAAGAGATCCTGCAGATACTCCTTCACTTCATTGTGAAGAGGCTTTGGGACGGACATGTAGGTCTTTTGCACTGGGCTGGTATCATGGAGAGTGATGTGCATCTTGAGAGAAGGCATACAACCCACATCATCACTGTCATAGGCAAAAGCCTCACATTCCTCCCGCAACACTCTCCTTACAGCCTCCTGCTGTCCCTCTGAGAGATGGCAGAGATCCACAGGGGGTCCCATGAGGTTGGTCTTCTTGTTTGCTTATTATCTGACTGCGGTGTGCTACTTACTTCGTTGGACTTTGTCTCTGTGCTGTCCTTCATTTCAGCTGTCGTCTCATTTTATTTCGTTTGCACAGGTGTTGTGTAAACGGTCTTGACGGGTTCCAGGTGTCCAATCACTCTATGACGGTCCAGACAAATGGTGCGATCAGTAGTGTTGGTCACAGAGATGGGTATGTATGGCACTCTCCTTTCTGGGATCTGCACCAATACATCATGGTAGATCAGGCCTTCTGGTGGAGAATTAAGCATGTCAGGTGAAAAGATCATGTGTTGGCCTTGTGCTCGTGCACTCACATGTGCTTTTATGTAAACAGTGGTGACTTGGTTAGCTGGTAAGGGCACTCTTTTTCTGCCGGTACGAACTACACCAATCTCTGAATCACCACTCTGCATCAACTTGACCACACGATGAGCAGTTTTCACTGTTATTGCGAAGGCTTTACTCACTTTGTGTGCCAACTGTTTTTTTTTCACCTTTAGTCTTTCCTTCGTTTCTGTTAATGATGACCTCAATGACGTTGTAGCCGATGATGGGGTCACTGGCAACAGCTGGGTCGTTCGACACTAGTATTGGCACTTGTAAATCATTTGTCGTGGTGGGGTCACTGCCTAGTCTGAAACTGACTTCAATCCAGCCGATATATGGGATGGTCGTGTCATTAGCAGCAAAAACGGTCAGTGTCTCATCCTCCAACAACTCTGAGATGGGTCTGACAATGGTGTGGGGGAGGTGGTTCAGTCGCCAGGGAACATTCACTATGCTGGACTGTGCTCCCGTGTCCCACAGGGCTCTAACTGGGCAATTGTCCATTACACAATCCACTATACACCTGCTTCCTACAAGGCTTACCAACTCTGGCTGGTGTTGAGGGGGTATATAGTTAACCACACTTACAGCTGATGAGCTGCTCTTTCTCCAAGGGTTGTTGTTGGTTGCATGACTGTGCTGGGTAGTGACTGCTCATTTTGGGGCGCTCAACCTTGGACTACTGCTGGCCCCACCTCAGTAGTCCCTGCCCATTTCCCGGCGTGGTTCTGCATCCACGGGAGAAATGACCCTCCTGCCCACATTTAAAACAGTGAGAACATTTCTCACCTGTTCCCTCATCCCTGCATTTCTTGCAGCCTTTCACTCTCTGATTTTGTTCAGGGGGACGGGGGTTTGCTTCCATTACAGCCAGAAACATTTGCTTCATTTCTTTGTGAAGCTCTTCCAACATCTGCTGCGCATTCATGCTGTTAGGCTTATTCTCGTTCCCCTTTACCATTTTGATCACCACTGTTGAATTAGACTCCTTAGGTTTAGAGGGGCTCTGGGCAGGTGTGGATTTTAACTGAGAGTCTGATTGGAGCTCCTGTACTTTGGGAGTTTTACCAGCAGTGGACCTTTTCCGTTTCTCTTGTCTCTCACTTTCAACTCTTGCCACTTCATCCACTTTCTGTATAAGTTCTTCATCTGTTATGCTTACATCATTGAGGTAGGGTAGGATTTGGAACTTCACAGAGTCACTCAACAGTCCAGTTTCTATTGAGCGGAGGAACTTGCGCTGAATGACGGCTCTGCTGTACTGTTCATCAGTATCCTCATTTGCTGCTTTCCATAACAGCTTGTCTTTAAGCTCAGTTGCACGGAATACGAAGTTCAGGGCAGTCTCTTTGGGCTTTTGCGAGATGTTAAGAAGCTGGTGGTAAAGCTCTGTGGAACTATCTACCCGATAGTGGCCTTTAAGGATGGTGAGGAGTGTGCTAAGGGTCAGCCCACATTTGATCTCTAACATGTCTCTCAACGGCAGCCCTGGACTGACAGCCCTGATTACAGCTTCGACTACTTCAGTCTGTGTGTGCCCCTTTTCTATTCCCAGCTCAATCTGGCGGACTAAACTGAGATATGACAATTTATCCCTCTGACCACTCTCCCCAATTTGCCCACAAATTTTAAACTCCCTTCGCAGTGTTACCTCAGGCAGTGGGCGAGTTGGCTCTAGCCGGCTCTTGGATGGGGAATCTGCAGTCTTTAGAAGAGACATGTGTGGTGAGAAGCATTTTTCCAGTCCTTCCGTTGGAGCTGGCTCTTCTGACGGGTACTCTTCGTCTGGCCTACTACACCTTTTACTTTGTCTTTCAATGAATGTTAATAGATCAGCACAGTGCTGTTTAACTTCATCACTCTCTTGTTTCTCCTCAAGTTCATCTAATACACCCTCGGCCATCTTGATGAGTGCCCTCCGTGTCTTGCTGCGGGGCTCCCCACTGTCCAGGCCATCACATTTTAGGTACCTGCAGACATCCACGAGAGACTCTTCCCCAAGCTGCCACAGAGCTGCACTCACTTGATCACGCAGGATCTGACTGGTGTCCGTCTTGCTGAAGGCTCGTCTCATTAGGAAGGAGGGAGGTTAATGGTGCTGGTCACTCTGTCGCCTGCTCCTGGCTGGCTCGCCAAAATATGTTACACTTTCAAGAAGGATACGACGTCCGTTCTCATGGCAACACATTTACTTTCTGTTAAAACAGATAAGAAAAACACAGGTAAATCGAGGAGCATCTGTTGCGTGTACCACGAAAGCTCATCACGTACTGAATACTATTTCCTTGCTATTCAACTACTGATGCATAGAGTAAAGCGTGGGTGCCCCCTGCTGGTGAACCTGAGTTTAACAAGTTTAATTGAGTTTAATTTTACTCACAACACAGTGTAATCCAGTAATACATAATAAATTGTCACAGAAATTACCATTGTTCCCGGAACGGAAAAAGTTCAAAATTTAAAGGGGGGCCATTCTTATTTGTCTCTTTTAAGTTACTCCGGGCTACATGTAAACCCCTTGAAGGCAGAACCACTGGGCAGGACATCTTTAATATGATGGATCAGTTCATGACGGACAATTCAATAGACTGGTCTCGGTGTGTTGGAGTGTGTACTGACGGTGTACTATGACCAGTAAGCGTAGCGGCGTCGTGACTCTGATCAAAGAGAAAGCCCCCAACACTGTATACTTCACCGTGAGGCTCTTGTGGCCAAACGCATTGAAGATGATTTGCATCAAGTGCCGAGGGATGCAGTAAAAACTGAACTATGTAAAATCACGCCCCTTGAAACACAGACTCTTCAGTTTACTCTGAAAAGAAATGGGTGCCGATTACGAGGGTTTGCTGCTCCACTCAGAGGTATTCTGGCTTTCCCACGGGGCGGTGTTAAGTCGCGTGTATGCGCTGCGCAAAGAGCTGAGAGAGTTTCTCTCTGATGAAAAGCTAGAGCTTGCCAAATGTTTTGAAGATGACACATGGATACTGAAGTTGTCATACATGGCAGATTTTTTCCATCATCTCAATGTCCTCAATCAGAGCATGCAAGGACACAATGTTCACATACTGAACGCATAAGATAAGGTACGCGCATTCACGCAAAAATTATCCCTGTAGGAAAGCAAACTGCAAGAGGGAGTAACAGAAATGTTTCCTCTCTACAACCAGAAGCGCATCTCCTCCACTGCTGACAACATCACCTGTCACATCTTCAGGGCTATTTTAAATAGTATTTCCCTGATTTGAACAACAACCACCTGGACTTTGTTAGGAACCCATTTGCACCAGGGATTGGCACTCATCTGGATCTAGCAGCCCAGGAGCAACTGATTGACTTGACAAATGACGGCGGATGAAAACAAGGTTCCCATGTCTTCCTCTATCAGAGTTTTGGATGTCTGTGAGAGAGGACTACCCTGTGTTGTCAAAGAAGGCAATAAAATGTATTTTACCTTTTGCCACAACTTATTTGTGTGAATCTGGATTTTGAGCACTGAAAGAACTTCAGTCTAAGCACAGAACCCGTCTGGAGGTTGAAAGTGGCATGCGCCTGGCTCTCACTAAATTGAAACCATGCTATGACAAACTAGGCAAGGCAAGTTTATTTATGTAGCACATTTCATACACAGTGGTAATTCAAAGTGCTTTACTTAAAAGGAAGTAAAATAGTCATTAAAAAAAAATAATAATCACAACAATAAAAATAAGTAATTTAAAAGCAAATATTCTCAAGCTTTGTTAAAACTCTTCCACACTAAGTGAAAAAAACCTTCCAAAACACCAAACTATTCCACTACTTCACCCCCTACTTACTAGGACCATCATACCTGACCTATTCGCTAAAACTCGGCCCTGTCTGTAATGGTAAGAATTTAGAGTTGGTAGAGCGATTTACGACTAGAACCCCCTCTTCTAGCGTCTCACATTCACTCGGTATTTCCTATACCTTCAAATGCACTTGTGCCTCTACGGCTCTCAGTGCCTCAAATGCACTATTTGCCTCTATGACTCTTGGTGCCTTAGAGAATGCGTTTTTGTCCCCCCCCCAGACTGTGCACATCTCTCAATCTATAGATGTGCACTCGTACACCTTTACACTTACAAGTGTACCTTAATTATGACACCAGCATTCTTCTGCTGGTGTCCCTCACTCACGTCTGAGTAAGTCCATCGCTCTCCCCCTCCCGCGCTCCCTCCGCTCACAGACAGTCCCTAACCAGAAACCAAACAAATAGAACTCAGAGGTCCTACTTTCAACTGATTAACCAACACACTTGTCTTTCTTTGCCCACATTCTCTTTACCATCACAGCACTTACTTTAGCCTTCTGTTTAAACTTTTAAAATTATATAAAAATTGATTTAAAATGAATTTAAAACAGTTAAGAATAGAAAATGATTATACATAAAATACAGTGCAGTCAGTTCGGATGTAGCACAGTGCTCATTCAATAAATGCACAGCTAAACAGATGTGAGTTAAGTCTGGATTTAAATGTGGCTAATGTTTTAGCACATCTGATCGCTTCTGGAAGCTGGTTCCAACTGCGGGCGGCATAATAGCTAAAAGCGGACTCCCCTTGTTTTGTGTGAACCCTTGGTATTTCTAACTGACTCGATCCTAATGATCTGAGTGGTCTGTTAGGTTTATATTCAGTGAGCATATCTGCAATGCATTTAGGTCCTAGGCCATTGAGTGATTGATAAAGTAAAAGTACTTTAAAATCAATCCTAAATATAACTGAAAGCCAGTGTAAGGATCTGAGGACTGGCGTGATATGCTTAGATTTTCTGGTTCTTGTCAGAATCCTGGCAGAAGCGTTTTGGATGAGCTGCAGCTGTCTAATGGTCTTCTTGGGAAGGCCAGTGAGGAGACCATTACAATAATCCACCCTGCTAGTGATAAAGGCATGAACAAGTTTCTCCAAGTCTTGACTGGAAACAAGACATCTAATTCTTGCAATGATTTTGAGATGATAGTATGATGATTTAGTTACTGCTTTGACATGATTACTATGTACAAACTATGTAGAAGCCACCAAGCTCATCCATCCCATTAGGAGTTTTTGAATCAGTGAATGATTCAAATTGGTTTGATTGTGTTTGTAATGCAAATGCTGTCCTTCAGGTTTAACTTGTCACACTGTAATACTCTGAAAGAAGGTACCCTGTTCAGTTAATGAAAATATTTAGCAATTTTCCAGAAATACAGAGACAAAAAGACCAAAAGAGAGACCCCAGTATGCTATGTGTCCATATTTTGATTTATTGCCCCTCATAAAAATAAGACCCCCCACCCCCTCCCTCCCACCCAAACTGGACACCTGTTTTGTCCACCCCCACCCATCTAAATGACCATCTGTTGGTTACTGTCCAGTGATCCTAAGGAATGTGTGTTTTGGGAAACATGTTTTTGTGTGTGGGCCATTGAAGACTTATATGTTTAAACTTTAAATTGTGAAACTGTGTTAAACTGTGTTAAACGGGACAAAGGGAAGTTTTTATTGGAGTTTTTCACGCACACATATCAACAAAAAACATCAAACATATACGTAAAATGAGCAACGACTGTTTTTCCCTACAAGTCAAGACGTGATAGTGTTGTTAAAACGTTTTTAAACTAGTTAGAGTTCGTTACAAATTAAATAAAAAGAAGCAGAAGTGAGCGTGTTTGTTTATTTAAAACAAAGCATCTGACACCTTAGTTAAAACAATAGCATAACATTACAAGTTAAATAATATAGAGTTGACTCATCTTACCATCTTATAAAAAAAAATGTATCAGAAGCGAACATTAAGTAAGATACTTTACAACGTTCTAACATTAGAAGTTAAAGAAAATAGAGCTGACTTATCTTAAAAGAAAAAATATCAGACCGTTTAGTAAGAGTATAAGATACTCGTCAAAATCTTGTAACATTACAATTTAAAACCTAGCGTTTGTTACAAGTTAGAAAAATTAAACAAAAGAAAAAGAGCCGAGCATCTCGCTGATCCTCGCTCGCTGCTGTAAAAACTCAGAATGAGCTTACGAGCAGGTCAGACCACACCTACTGCCAGCCCCTAACACCGTAAGGAGAGACCGACGCAAAGATTTAAAAGAATTAAAGTAATGTTTTAACATTAGAACGAACGTTATTTTTAATAAATCTTTAGCATTTCTTAATTAATGAAACAATTCGGCACTCATCCTAAAGCTTTTCACTTTAAAATTAGGTTAGTCTAGTTTTTACCTTTTAAACAAACAGTAGGCTACCTAAGCCGCAGGGAAATGTTGCTTATTTTATTTTATTTACTTTAGTTTAGTTATTCGCACTAAATTTAGTAATTCCTTTATTTACACTTCTAATTTTTGTCAATCTTAAAACTTGCAGTGGGGCATATCAGTTTGAAGACCATAGTTACAATATCAAGATGACTCAGAATGGTAACATCCGGGACCCAGTCAAACCACACTTACAACCGCCCCTACACCGGAGGAGAGACCTCAAAGACTTATTTTTAATAAATCTTTTACATTTCTTAATTAATGAAACCATTCAGCATTCATCCTAAAACTTTTCACTTTAAAAAATAGGTTAGCCCATACAAATGTTCTTCTAAACAATCACATCTAAGGCACAGGCTAGTTATTCACACTTAATTCACCTATTCCTTTAATCGGTCTTTGATTTTTGTCAAGTTTAAGACTTCTGACCTGTTATATTACCCAGACTTTTTCACTTTTAAAATGAGGTTACACAGCTTTTTCTTATAAAAATCACCTCTGAAGCCACACGAAAATGTTGTTTGTCTTGTTTTATTTTATTTTAGTAGTATAATATCTTTATTTACTCTTTGATTTTGTCAATCTTAAAACTTCCGGAGGAGGTAGGCCCTAAGCTATATCAGTTAAAACGCATACGTATGTGAGCGGAAACCGGAATGAAAGCAAATGTTTTGGACGTCTTTGGATTTTTCAGCCGTAATTAGACGCCTAAACTTTTTACATTATCGCGCGAAATGTAAATATTTCGTCTCACGCAGTGCTACGAAATGAGAATGGCACTGTGTGTCTGGACGTATGATTAACGTCGCGACCGTATCAGATCAAGAGGGTTGTTGTAAAACATCTAAAGGTGTTTCTGGAGATGCAACTCATTTGCAATCTAACGAGTTTTTGAGGGGATCTAGCATCGTAAACTTTGGCGTTGCTGTTCATTGATCAAACGACATACACGTTAACCATTTTATGACATGCACCTGCTAGTATGAACTTTGTCAAAAGTTTAGACTTAAAGTTCACTGTCCGGTCAAAGGACGTGTGCCCTTTGGAAGATTTTATATGACACATAGCTGGTTAAGTTAAAAGTTTAGGTATAGTTTAGGAAGAAAATACTCAAACATAAACACAAACATACATAAACAATCCCCTACATTTAAACTTTTATGATGTCTCATACAAACCTTTTACAAACTTGTGAACTTTTAGAATCACACAGGGTATCTCTACAAGATGATGAAAAGCAGCATGATTAAACAACTATTGTTTTAACAAATTATAACTATTGTTTTAACAAATAAGTTAAGATTTGTAGTTTTTATATCTCTCAAACCTAAAACCATGAACCTCTAAAGCAAGGATTAGAAGCAGTCAAACGATCCTGTGATGAATACAGAGAATTTTCTTCATGAATTAGACCTAAATTAGACTGAAAATTAATTGTCATAGGTTGTTCGCAACAAAAGTAATTCCTAAACAAGGTGCTACAAATACCTCACAGAATCTTTACAGCAGATTAGACTTTCTTTCTCACTTTAAAATTGTATTATTAACCGTGGTGTTTAAATGCGGCATGTTTATTTTCAAAGTATAATGTTTTATTTATTAAAATAAAAACAACTGGTCTATATAGGTTTATTTTACTAAGAATTGATCAAATAATTGACAGAGGAAATAATTCAAATAAACGATAAGTCCAACTTATCAACCCCGCCTGATGTGTCTGACGGTTTGTGACAAATATCTTACTGATACAGTTGTGTTAAGATGTTAAGTATGTGTAAAACATGTGTAAAGTTCAATATTACTGTTAAAAATAGTATAATAAAACACAAACACTCGCATAAAAAAACAAACACACACACGCACACACACACACACACACACACACACACACACACACTAAAACAACCCTATACAGTTAAACATTTAGACTTGTATGATGTTTCATACGAAACGTTTACAAATAAAAAACCTCACACTGGGTATCTCTACAAGATGATGAAAAGCAGTATGATTAAACAATGATATATCTTTTGTTTTAACAAATAAGTTTTTAGATCTTTCAAACCTAAATCATGATGCTCTAAAGCAAGGATTTGAAACAGTCAAATGAACCTCTGATGAATGCAAGGCAGTTACAGAGATTTTCTTTATGAATTAGAGCTAAATCAGACTAAAAATGAGTTGTCATAAGGTAGTTTGCAACAAAAGTAATTCCTAAACAAGGTGCTACAAATGTCTCACAGAATCTTTACAACAGATTAGACTTTCTTTCTCACTTTAAAAATGGTATTATTAACCGTGGGGTTTAAATGCAGCATTTTTTCACAGTATAATGTTTTATTTTATTAAAATAAAAACAACCGGTCTATATAGGTTTATTTGACTAAGATTTGATCAAATAACTGATATAAGAAACATGCAAATATATAATAAAAAGTCCATCTTATCAACCCTGCCTGATGTGTCTGACAGTTTGTCACAAATATCTTACCAATACAGATGTGTTAAGATGTTAAGTATGTGTAAAATATGTGCAAAGTTCAATATTACTGCTAAAAATAGTTTAATAAACCACAAACACTCGCATGAAAAACAAACAAACACACACACACACACACACACACACACACACACTAAAACAACCCCTGCAGTTAAACATTTCAACTTTTACGATGTCGTATAAATACACTTTTACAAATAAAAACGTTTAGCATCACACAGGGTATCTCTACAAGATGATGGAAAACAGTATGATTAAACAATGATGTAACTTTTGTTTTAACAAATAAGTTAAGGTTTTGTAGATTTTAGATCTTTCACACCTAAAACCGTGATGAGGATCAGAAGTTGTCAAATGATCCTCTGATGAATGCAATGCGCTTACAGAGGTTTTTCTTTATGAATTAGATCTAAAATAGACTAAAATTAGCTGTTGTAAGGTTGTTTACAACAAAAGAGTGTCTTAAACAAGGTGCAACAAATGTCTCATCTTTACAACAGATTGGACTTTCTTTCTCACTTTAAAAACGGTATTATTAACCATGCTGTTTAAATGCAACATTTATTTTTTCACACTATAATGTTTTATTTTATTAAAATAAAAACAATTGGCTCTTTATAGTTTTATTTCACTAAGATTTGATCAAATAATAGATATAAGCAACAATAAAATATTTGATAACTCCATCTTATCACCCAAACTGACGTGTCTTACGGTTTGTGATGACATCAGAATCAGAATGAGCTTTATCGGCCAGGTATGTTTGCACATACGAGGAATTGTTATAGTGACAGAAGCTCCACAGTGCAACAGAAAGACAGCAACAGGACAGGACACAGATAATAAAAGAATAATATACAAATAGGCAATGTACAAAATAGCAAAAACGCTATATATAATATAGACAATTATGTATGTACAGTTACGATATGTGCAAAATTGAAATGAAACAATAAGCATGTGTGGTGATACATTAACATCTTACTGAAACAGATGTGTTAAGATGCACGTTACGCATGTGTAAAATATGTGTAAAGTTCGATATCACTGTTAAAAACAGTTTAAAAGGTCATTTTTAGCTTTCATATAGGATTCACAACCACACTCAGTTGCTTTTTGTGTAACAGAGCCCCCGGGGGCGGATGAAAATAGAATGTATGAAAGACTTTTCTTTTAAGATATTATAATGACAGACTAAAAACTTTAGATTGATTAAAACAACTGAGGTTATGCATTTCTCTTGAATATGTATACAGTAACCAGCGAGTACATGAAACGTTATTGTATAAATACACATCCTTGTAAATTCAGCATGATTCTATCATATTAATCAAAAAAGAACAACCGGTTTGTTGGAAATAAAAAAAATAATAATAATAAAAAATAAAAATAAAGTTGTTTTTCTAAGTTAGAATGTTTATAGTGTGTAGTAAAATCTTAACCTTAACCTAAAGCATTTTTCTTTCAAACTCTCTCACGCACGCACACGGCTTTCCCACAAACTCCCAACAACATACTTAAGTTTTGTTTTATCATCTAGAAACCCTATAATGGAGTTATGTTTTGCATTATTACAACTATAGATGCCGAAAGAGGTCATTAACCTGTTTAAAATGTGAACAATATCACTTAAGACTAGTTTGACAAACAAGGGTACGATCATAAAACAAGCCGTTCTCCAGAATGGTTCTGAATCATTTGTCCCCCGTAATGTAGTTTAAACGTGGGGTCTACGATGTCTTTTACAAAACACGTTTTCCCCTTACCGCAGTCGCACTCCAGTTGCTCATCCGCAGCATAGCCAGAACTCCGGTCACGATCCATTAACTTTTGCGCAGCGTCAGACGACTTTTTCAGAATTCAATTCTTTCCAAGAGATACATTTTGTCCCCTAACCGATCTAGAGCTTTCTCGCCGTTTCCTAGAATCTTGATTGACTGTTTTAATCCACGACGGTCCTGTGGAATTTCGCTTTCAGTTTCAATTTCCGGTTCATGGTTCAGATCCGCCGAAGCGTTATTATTATTAGTAGAAAAATTGCAGAGCGAGTCAAGGCAAGGCAAGGCAAGGCAAGTTTATTTATATAGCACATTTCATACACAATGGTAATTCAAAGTGCTTTACATAAAAGGAAGTGAAATAGTCATTAAAAATAATAAGAAATTAAAAATAATAAAAATCACAACAATAAAAACAAAGTGATTTAAAAATTGATTTTAAAAGAATTTAAAACATTTAAGAATAGAAAGTGATTATACATAGTGCAATCAGTTCGGACGTAGCACAGTGCTCATTCAACAAATGCACAGCTAAACAGATGAGTTTTGAGTCTGGATTTAAATGTGGCTAATGTTTTAGCACATTTGATCTCTTCTGGAAGCGGGTTCCAACTGCGGGCGGCATAATAGCTAAAAGCAGACTCCCCTTGTTTTGTGTGAACCCTTGGTATTTCTAGCTGACTCGATCCTAATGATCTGAGTGGTCTGTTAGGTTTATATTCAGTGAGCAAATCGCCTGAGTCAGGCTCAGGCGATTTGGTTTCTTGAAGCTGATTCTGTCGATCCATGTAGATAACGTTTGACAAGATCTTACAGTA
This sequence comes from Onychostoma macrolepis, assembly GCF_012432095.1. NCBI lineage: Eukaryota > Metazoa > Chordata > Actinopteri > Cypriniformes > Cyprinidae > Onychostoma > Onychostoma macrolepis. The sequence goes on from NC_081156.1 coordinate 406,768, forward strand.
GCTCGCCGTCTGCACTTTCAAACCTGGTAGCGACGTCGTAACTGAGTTTATCGGGGTCGGTCGTCGTTGGTTTTAGCATTCGGACCCACCCTCAACTTGTTGCGTGGTATACAGGGGCGGGGTTGTCATCAGGAAAGCCATAAACGCTGGTCACGCCTAAGATACTTTTTTGTTTGTTATCAATTTAATAATATTTAATAAGAAACGATCTTGTATATCTGATATAAACTATAGGATGATATAATAATATAACGTAAATGTCTCGAACGAAGACGCAATATTTTATTAAATCAACCAAATTCGTAGAACTATTGACGTATATCAACAAAGTGGCCCGCTAACATGACAGCAAAAAACTAGGAGACAAAGCGTATAACGCCATAAGAGTAAGGCCTGACAATTACAATTAGGTGGGAAAATAAGGATGGCGAAACCACTGTAAACAAATTCAAACAGAAAGGGCAAACAAAGTCATGGAAACATAAAATTATTCTGGTTTCAAAGTGTAACGCTACGAAAAAACTTTGCGGTTTATATCTCACAACTAGCGCGGTAGCACGGATAACGTCAAGATATCTCAGAATTTTAGACGTACTTAGCAGGGATCAGTCTGTTGTGTTTTTAGGGTATATCGTACTGATTGTCATTACGAATATTTGTACGCTTATATTCATTTCAGCGTTTTAATGAACACTGTTACATAACTTGCCTTCACGACATTCGTTGGAATATTTTATTAAAAGATGACGCGGTGGACTGTTTGAGTAACGCTCTCGTCTGTCACATTTACTGTCACACTAAGTTTTCACCGCTTACACGCACCCAACTACCCGAAGCCTGTAACCCTATCGTAACTATTTACAAACTCATATAAATCTTTAACTTAAATGAACAAAAGACAATAATCACCAATACGAGTTCACGCAGTTAATTTTATTTAAATGTTTCACTGATATAAAATGACCCCCGAGTTGTTAGAAAAGAAATGTATACTGACAACGCTGCGAGATGACGTAAGGATCCGATGAATCGGTTCTTTGAACCGAATTGTTCGAATGAATCGTTTTTGCAGAAAATAATCGGCCTTTGCATCAGTAACGCAGATCGTAAAAAAAAAAAAGTGTTTGTAACATCACAACACAGAACTTAATATTCTTCACAAAAAGTGTGGACATCTGTGTCTTTTTATATAGGGTATCTGAGCGTGCGTATAATCAGAAGTCCGACGATGTAGAGCGCAGCCGTGTATGAGTATTTTGCGATATGCATCCCCGGTGGCCATGTTTGAAGTCTGAAGTGCATGCTGGGTATTGTAGTTCCCTGACCTGAAAGTCTACAGCGTTTGACTGAGATATTATTTACACGTGTTCAATTGAACATCTTTGTAAAAACAAAAACAAAAAGAAATGTTAAAACATAATTAGACTAAACAATTATATTCAAGAAGAATACCATATGGTAAAACAGACTTGATGCGTATGTTGTAATGGAGCACCCGTTTTTGTGTTATTTCGTGAAATAGCATTAGGATTTGGTTTTGTGTTCTTGAAATCAAATCTTAAGAAAAAGTCAGTCAGTCCTGCTGCAGGTGTCTGAATACCCAGTCGGTCTTCATCGTGAAATTATGAACCCATCATCAGCACCATTCTGGAGAACGTGTGTTGTGTTAGACTGTTTGCTTCATGACCCCCAAGTTCGTTGTGTTCGCTACCTCTGCATGTCTTCATCTAATTGAACGTGACCGGTATTTTTAACACCTGTTAGCTCACGCCTATATTTTCTAGTTTCATCATAAACTAGGTAAGCAGGGACTTGTAATAATACGTAGAACATCTGATAAGTTGGTCAATCACACGTCCAGAGTTTTATCTTACTGCGGTGCTATAATATAAATTTTCCAGTTTTTAAGTTGTCTAACAAGAGTCTCACTGTGTGTGCGAAAGTAAAATACCTTGGACATTTTATCACTGAACGCGTGTCAGATGATGAGGCTATTGAAAGGCTACGCCGTATGATGTATATGCAGGCGAATATACTTTACGTAAGTTTAGTTTCTGTTCAGATGAGGTAAAGGTGTCGCTTTTCAAAGCATACTGTACAACACTTTATACTCATTTGCGGTGTAACTACAGAGCATCTAGTTTACAGAAGCCGCAAGTAGCTTATAATGATGCAAGGAGAATCTTACTACGGAGGCCTAGATGTCATAGTGCAAGTGAAATGTTTGTGAGTGCGAGAGTAATCACTTTTAAAACACTGTTACGAAATCTTATGTATAGTTTTATCTGTTGGCTTAATGCTTCTAAAAATGAGATTATTGTGGGTTTATCAAATATAGGGGTTAGTACTACACGGTATCGGTCAAAGTTGTGGAGACACCGGTATTGCTGTATTTTGTAACTCTTTATGTCTGTGATAGATACTGTGGGTTGTATAGGTGGTCTACTGTCTTTTTTAAATCTGGACCTTGAGTCTGTAATAAAGTTTGATTGATTGGATACATTTTCTGCAATGGTTGTACTTGTTGCTAGAATGCTTCAAATTGGATCCAGGCTTGTTTTATGATCAATATTTTGTCAAACTAGTCTTAAGTGATATTGTTCGCATTTTAAACAGGTTAAACAGGTCAATGACCTCTTTCGGCATCTATAGTTGTAATAATGCAAAACATAACTCCATTATAGGGTTTCTAGATGATAAAACAAAACTTAAGTATGTTGTTGGGAGTTTGTGGGAAAGCCGTGTGCGTGCGTGAGAGAGTTTGAAAGAAAAATGCTTTAGGTTAAAGTTAAGATTTTACTACACACTATAAACATTCTAACTTAGAAACACAACATTATTTTTATTTTTTATTTTTATTATTTTTTTTATTTCCAACAAACCGGTTGTTCTTTTTTGATTAATATGATAGAATCATGCTGAATTTACAAGGATGTGTATTTATACAATAACGTTTCATGTACTCGCTGGTTACTGTATACATATTCAAGAGAAATGCATAACCTCAGTTGTTTTAATCAATCTAAAGTTTTTAGTCTGTCATTATAATATCTTAAAAGAAAAGTCTTTCATACATTCTATTTTCATCCGCCCCCGGGGGCTCTGTTACACAAAAAGCAACTGAGTGTGGTTGTGAATCCTATATGAAAGCTAAAAATGACCTTTTAAACTGTTTTTAACAGTAATATCGAACTTTACACATATTTTACACATGCGTAACGTGCATCTTAACACATCTGTTTCAGTAAGATGTTAATGTATCACCACACATGCTTATTGTTTCATTTCAATTTTGCACATATCGTAACTGTACATACATAATTGTCTATATTATATATAGCGTTTTGCTATTTTGTACATTGCCTATTTGTATATTATTCTTTTATTATCTGTGTCCTGTCCTGTTGCTGTCTTTCTGTTGCACTGTGGAGCTTCTGTCACTATAACAATTCCTCGTATGTGCAAACATACCTGGCCGATAAAGCTCATTCTGATTCTGATTCTGATGTCATCACAAACCGTAAGACACGTCAGTTTGGGTGATAAGATGGAGTTATCAAATATTTTATTGTTGCTTATATCTATTATTTGATCAAATCTTAGTGAAATAAAACTATAAAGAGCCAATTGTTTTTATTTTAATAAAATAAAACCTTATAGTGTGAAAAAATAAATGTTGCATTTAAACAGCATGGTTAATACTACCATTTTTAAAGTGAGAAAGAAAGTCCAATCTGTTGTAAAGATGAGACATTTGTTGCACCTTGTTTAAGACACTCTTTTGTTGTAAACAACCTTACAACAGCTAATTTTAGTCTATTTTAGATCTAATTCATAAAGAAAAACCTCTGTAAGCGCATTGCATTCATCAGAGGATCATTTGACAACTTCTGATCCTCATCACGGTTTTAGGTGTGAAAGATCTAAAATCAACAAAACCTTAACTTATTTGTTAAAACAAAAGTTACATCATTGTTTAATCATACTGTTTTCCATCATCTTGTAGAGATACCCTGTGTGATGCTAAACATTTTTATTTGTAAAAGTGTATTTATACGACATCGTAAAAGTTGAAATGTTTAACTGCAGGGGTTGTTTTAGTGTGTGTGTGTGTGTGTGTGTGTGTGTTTGTTTGTTTTTCATGCGAGTGTTTGTGGTTTATTAAACTATTTTTAGCAGTAATATTGAACTTTGCACATGTTTTACACATACTTAACATCTTAACACAACTGTATCAGTAAGATATTTGTCACAAACCGTCAGACACATCAGGCAGGGTTGATAAGATGGACTTTTATTATATATTTGCATGTTTCTTATATCAGTTATTTGATCAAATCTTAGTCAAATAAACCTATATAGACCAGTTGTTTTTATTTTAATAAAATAAAACATTATACTTTGAAAATAAACATGCCGCATTTAAACACCACGGTTAATAATACCATTTTAAAGTGAGAAAGAAAGTCTAATCTGCTGTAAAGATTCTGTGAGACATTTGTAGCACCTTGTTTAGGAATTACTTTTGTTGCGAACAACCTATGACAATTAATTTTCAGTCTAATTTAGGTCTAATTCATGAAGAAAATTCTCTGTATTCATCACAGGATCGTTTGACTGCTTCTAATCCTTGCTTTAGAGGTTCATGGTTTTAGGTTTGAGAGATATAAAAACTACAAATCTTAACTTATTTGTTAAAACAATAGTTATAATTTGTTAAAACAATAGTTATAATTTGTTAAAACAATAGTTGTTTAATCATGCTGCTTTTCATCATCTTGTAGAGATACCCTGTGTGATTCTAAAAGTTCACAAGTTTGTAAAAGGTTTGTATGAGACATCATAAAAGTTTAAATGTAGGGGATTGTTTATGTATGTTTGTGTTTATGTTTGAGTATTTTCTTCCTAAACTATACCTAAACTTTTAACTTAACCAGCTATGTGTCATATAAAATCTTCCAAAGGGCACACGTCCTTTGACCGGACAGTGAACTTTAAGTCTAAACTTTTGACAAAGTTCATACTAGCAGGTGCATGTCATAAAATGGTTAACGTGTATGTCGTTTGATCAATGAACAGCAACGCCAAAGTTTACGATGCTAGATCCTCAAAAACTCGTTAGATTGCAAATGAGTTGCATCTCCAGAAACACCTTTAGATGTTTTACAACAACCCTCTTGATCTGATACGGTCGCGACGTTAATCATACGTCCAGACACACAGTGCCATTCTCATTTCGTAGCACTGCGTGAGACGAAATATTTACATTTCGCGCGATAATGTAAAAAGTTTAGGCGTCTAATTACGGCTGAAAAATCCAAAGACGTCCAAAACATTTGCTTTCATTCCGGTTTCCGCTCACATACGTATGCGTTTTAACTGATATAGCTTAGGGCCTACCTCCTCCGGAAGTTTTAAGATTGACAAAATCAAAGAGTAAATAAAGATATTATACTACTAAAATAAAATAAAACAAGACAAACAACATTTTCGTGTGGCTTCAGAGGTGATTTTATAAGAAAAAGCTGTGTAACCTCATTTTAAAAGTGAAAAAGTCTGGGTAATATAACAGGTCAGAAGTCTTAAACTTGACAAAAATCAAAGACCGATTAAAGGAATAGGTGAATTAAGTGTGAATAACTAGCCTGTGCCTTAGATGTGATTGTTTAGAAGAACATTTGTATGGGCTAACCTATTTTTAAAGTGAAAAGTTTTAGGATGAATGCTGAATGGTTTCATTAATTAAGAAATGTAAAAGATTTATTAAAAATAAGTCTTTGAGGTCTCTCCTCCGGTGTAGGGGCGGTTGTAAGTGTGGTTTGACTGGGTCCCGGATGTTACCATTCTGAGTCATCTTGATATTGTAACTATGGTCTTCAAACTGATATGCCCCACTGCAAGTTTTAAGATTGACAAAAATTAGAAGTGTAAATAAAGGAATTACTAAATTTAGTGCGAATAACTAAACTAAAGTAAATAAAATAAAATAAGCAACATTTCCCTGCGGCTTAGGTAGCCTACTGTTTGTTTAAAAGGTAAAAACTAGACTAACCTAATTTTAAAGTGAAAAGCTTTAGGATGAGTGCCGAATTGTTTCATTAATTAAGAAATGCTAAAGATTTATTAAAAATAACGTTCGTTCTAATGTTAAAACATTACTTTAATTCTTTTAAATCTTTGCGTCGGTCTCTCCTTACGGTGTTAGGGGCTGGCAGTAGGGTCTGACCAGAGTGTGGTCTGACCTGCTCGTAAGCTCATTCTGAGTTTTTACAGCGAGGATCAGCGAGATGCTCGGCTCTTTTTCTTTAAATTTTTCTAACTTGTAACAAACGCTAGGTTTTAAATTGTAATGTTACAAGATTTTGACGAGTATCTTATACTCTTACTAAACGGTCTGATATTTTTTCTTTTAAGATAAGTCAGCTCTATTTTCTTTAACTTCTAATGTTAGAACGTTGTAAAGTATCTTACTTAACGTTCGCTTCTGATACATTTTTTTTTTTATAAGATGGTAAGATGAGTCAACTCTATATTTTTATGAGGGGCAATAAATAAAAATTTGGACACATAGCATACTGGGGTCTCTCTAACAAACAAAAAACTACAGAATCTACAAATGTTGTCCTTCGGGTTTAACCTTTCATGTGTCTTAATTAGAAAAGGTAATATTTAGCCTTTTTTTTTTTTTTAGAAATACAAAAAGCTACAGGAAATTGTTGATTGTGAGAATCATTCTTGGCTATAGTGAGTTGCCAAATAGTAAAAGAAATTGTTATTAAAACAATAGCTTTTCACATTCCTGTTTATTGAAATATGAATTACAATATGTCTTTACATTATACAGAATTTTAGTTTACATGTTTATGCTTAAAATACATAGTTGACTTTATATTTTAGACAAGGGGGTCCCCTGCAAGGAATCATCATATTTGGGGGTCCCTGGGATTAAAAAGTTTGAAAACCCCTGGTATAGTCTATCTCTTTGGTTCCCAATTTAGGACTCACCAGTCACAGCTCCAGTGCAGATGCCACACAGATGTTGAGCAGTGTGAACGAGGTGAAGAGTGAACCTCTCCAGGCAAATGGAGCATCTAATCACAGTCTACACACAGATCATCTGGACTCCAATGGCTCTAAAGTTACAAACACCCACAACACAGACAGAAATGGCTCATTGAAGCACCAACAGGACTGCCAGGGTCTTGACAGGCCAACAAAAAAGTGCCGGACAGAAACAGACTCACTGGCCCAGGTTGAGATAGACTCTTCAGGTGTAAAAGTAGACTGAACAAGAACAAAAGTCTGGCCAAAATCAGAAACTGGGATGATGGGACAGCGCTGTGACACCTCTCACCTCATCCACCCTAAATCCAAAGCTAAGCTGCTCCAAAAATACCACCCTCCAAACCTAACTACAGCTGATTAATGCGCCTTTTTCATAAAACCATTTTACAGAGAAATGTATATTCTATATGTAATGGAATTTGTCTGCTATTTTTTTACCAACAAGATATTTATATTTTTTTATTGAGACATTTTGACAATAGGTAAAAATGCTGTTTAAGCCATTATGTGTAATACACGAGGATAAATGTTGGTGAGCATGTGTCTCCAGGCACATCAAGTTGTGTTTTGATTTATGTTATATACTAATGGTTCAGTGCTCAGCTTGTTTGTGTTGGAGGCATACTGCAAGCTTGAACAGATGTAGTCAAAATAAATAAGCCAATGGAATCACCCCTCCAAATCTTTGTTTTTATAAAGTGTCCAGGAAATTGGTTTGCTAGATGTATGTTTCTATTAACTGAATGATTCTCATAGAAGAAATGTCCAGGTCATATGGCACATTATTATTATTATTATTATTATTATTATTATTTATTTTTTAAAGTGTAAAGAAAATTAAGCCTATTTTGGGGCGCATTATTTAGCATACTGCAAGGCATCTTATATTTTACATTTAATGTGTTTTTTAGTTATTCTCATGATTCTCATTCAGTTCTCATAGATTACTTTCAGTAATGCACGATATTAGATTTTTGCCAATATCTGATATGCCGATATTTTTCAAATCATTTTGATTTGATAGTTGATGCTGATACTGATATATATATTTCCCTTTTGTTTTGAAATAACACCAAGTCTCTCCTCTGTGGAAACTATAAACAAACTATTTTTAATTCTGGGGCCCGTTGTTCGTACGTTGCTTATTACATCTGAGATGATTTGAAAGATTCCAGATCTTCTAATCCTGATAATTGATCTCTGGCTAATTTGGTTCGTCAAATTTATTTGCGTATTAGATTAAAATATCTGGATTAAGTTGTCTAAGATTACTGTGCGTTCTCGTGTTCCCTGAAAAGGGCAGATGCATCGATATTCCAAACCATGATCAGCAATGCAGCGATTGGCTGGCGGCAAGACAGCAACGTAATGACATCATATCATTAAAAAAGACACCTGACCAAAAACTTGACAAATTTCTGGACCTTTATAAGGGAACAGCCAAGCGAACAAAACTACATAAATGTTATAATAGATAAATGAAATATGCACTGTTTTTAATTTATATTCATGATTTCTTGTATTTGTACAGGCTTTACATTTTTATTTCAATGTTGTAATTAGCAATTCATTTAATTTTATCTTTGAAGCAGATTTCTTATGTGACAGCATTAATTAAAGTTTCTTAGAGATCAAGTTATCTGCATCTCCTGCGCTCCATCAAGCCACTCCCATAATAGCTGTCACCACTCAAATTAATGCACAGCTCAGATTAACTGTATAGCATGTGTGTAAGACTCCAATACAATTATAAAGTAATTATTTCATCACTAATAAATCTTTCAATGAGTATAACTGGGTGTGTCTATAGTATTATAGACTACACGACATTATTTTCAAATTAATTGTTTAATTATTATTATTTTAAATTATTGTCATTACTGCTTAAAAATATGCAATCTAATCCTGGTCACATGAAATAAGCCTGCTCCCGAGCAAGTTTAAACTTACGGACCTGTTGCTATGACAGCAAGTCCGGGATGAGCTTCGAAGAACCAAATGATCAAAGATCAAGTGAAATCGTCAACAATCAAATCCAGCTAACTGAGTTAGCAACGTATGAAGAACAGGCCCCTGGTTAGTTTTGAGCAAAAACTTATTTGTTAGAACTAATAATTTGTTAGAAAATAACTATAATAAAATCAGTCTTTGCTGTTTTTTTTTTTTTTTCTTCATACAGATGCAATTAAAATCTTAACACAATGGTTCCCAACCCTGGTCCTGGAGGCACCCCAACACTGAACATTTTGCATGTCTCCTTTCTCTGACACCAATTTCAGGGGTGCTTCTCATTATCCCTCCTCGTTTTCTCGCTCCTCCGTCCTCCGTCCTCCATCCTCCATCCTATGACCTGGAAATCAATCAATCTCAGTCATCTTGTAGGACATCTAAATTCTCTAATTGCACAGCTAGGATTGAGGAGTGAGGAGGCTTCCTGAGGAGTCATGAGCAGAGATATACAGGTGTATCCTATGCGGAAGTCTTTTTTTGGCAAAAAAACTGACGCACATATAAATTCCCCTCCTCCTTCACATATACCATAATAATTTACATTTATATTTTACCTTTGCAGTTTAAGTAAACCATATATTTCATATATTTCAACAGGGCATCTTGCTTTATTAATATTTATTATGAATGCCTTAAATAACGAATTTTAACAACATAAGGGCAGATCCCTTTAGTGCAGCTGATGACGATTTTAAGTGACGCTTGAGTCACTCCAGTGTTCATCCTTTGATTCCTCCATCTTCATTTATTTTCCTTGCATTCTTCCCTCATATCCTAAGGGGGTGGAGCTAAGATGAGAGGAAAGGAAACAAGGATGCACAAATAAGAAATGAGAGCCCTGCAGAGTTAATGAGGTCCTTCAGACTTATTTGAAAACTACATGGTTTGTGTGTTGGAGCAGGGATGGAAATACTCTGCAGGGCTGTGGCCCTCCAGGAACTGAGTTTAACACCCCTGGTCTAAAGCAAAAGAGCTGTAAAAATTCTAAAAAAATCTTTTAGGGCTCCTTGTAATTAAGTTTTCCTAATCCATTTGAAAAATAAAAATTAAAAATACATACAGTATGAATGAATAAATCTGTATAATTTAATTTATTTAATTTACAAATGTCATATTTATTTTTATTCATGTAAGCTATAGCTTCTGGCCTTTAAATAAAAACGGACTCTTGTTTTTATGACATTGATACTGCTTTATTTATTCAGAAACACAAGTATCTTAAAGTGCATATTGCAGGTTAATTTATTTTTTTCAAATGAATATATAACCTTGTATGAAAATATCATATGAACCGTTATTGCAGGGTTTGAAAATGTTTTACAAGGCGTGAGGGCACAAATTTAGAAGAAAAAGGGACGCATTCCTTGACAGTTCTGAAAAAGCACTTTTTTTTTCAACATCGTGTCATATTACGTCACGAGTCGTGTGCCACGCGAGACTACGGAGCCCGGGAAGTCACCTGCAGGAGGGGGAAAAAAAACAATCCGTTCCCACAGTATATAAACCGTACTCACGAATTCTTAAACTGTTCCCTCGGTTTAACAAATCATGCCCACGGATTTACAATCCGTGCGCTCAGATTTTGTAAACCGTACCCTCGGTTTTTGAATCCGTACCCACAAATTCATAATCCGTGCGCACGCTTTCGCTATCAGCACATCGAGTCCACAGGTTTCCTGACGAGAAATAGGACGGTATCTTCCGAGCCTCGGTGCGTTTGTGCAGCTGAAGAGACTTAATGCATCTGCTTCAAACAACGCGGTGGTGTGTAATTTAGCGATCACTATATACCGGAAGATTATCATCCCGGCGATATGATGCAGTTCGGCATGGGATATCGAAGCAAGAAACGAGTGAAACTCCCCAGCCAACACATCCATGTGGGGCCCATAGGGGTTGCAACTGGGCCCATCTGGGACCCAGCTAATTTTGTCCTCAGTTTCCATGGTGGTCCAACAGGGGTTAGCCCAGATGGGCTGATGATGGGCCCTTGATGGGCTCCACATGGGGCCCATACGGGTTAACCAGGTAGCTCCCATTTGGTGCCTATACGAGTCTGCCTACATGGGTTAGTGATGGGACCCAGCTAGGTCTTATGTAGGTCTCTTATGGGCCACAACAAGTATACACATGGGCTAACATTTGTCTGTTTGGGTTACCTTATTTTACAGTACACCCCTAAATACAAACATTACATTAAATCCACTAAAATGCTAAAGGTATTCAATAAACAGAAACCAGTGCTTTTAAGCAAAGTTTATTTGGAATAATTTAAACATTACTATTATAACTTGTACATTCACAACTTTATAAAACAAGTATAAAAAAAAAAAAAAAAAGTTAATTTTAAGCTCCTGAAAAACTTTATTTCTTGTAAAAATAAAAATCTTCATAACTTGTATTCTGCATACAAGGTTTCGTTGGAATAATTTGAACATGACCATTATGTATTGTGTATTTACAACTTTATAAAACATAAGCATCTTAAAAAAAATTAAAGTGAAGCTCCTGCCAAACATTATTTGGAATAACTTGTATCGTTTGTATACACATCTGAAAACTCTAAAATACATTATTTCACAAACAAACAAACCAACCAACCGTGCAGCCCCTCACACCTCTGTCCTCGCTCTCCCAACGGCCCTTTGAAAAGACAACAATTCATGAACCACTGTGCCACTTTTTCAGTTAAAACAGACGATTCTTGTCTTTTTAAAGATTGTATTTCCATTTAATAATCACAAATATCTTAAGACTTACCTATCTTACTCTCTACTACGTGACTTCGCAGAACGGTTTCCTCCCGTCACCGATTAGCCACTTTGATGCTGACTTTTCTGCCTCTTTTCTGGTAATTTGGTTAAGAGAATTTTTTTCAAGCTTCCTGTAAAGCACATCAAAAGCATAGATAGATAGATAGATTAAATTCCATATTTAAGCCCTTGCAATAAATAAGCAGTCATCTCCATTTTTACATTTTTTCAGGATGTACAATAATGGTATCGGATATAATATTCTATCATAAATGGATTTGTGTAAACAAGGGCACAGGGCAACATTTAAAGGCATAGTTCACACAAAAAAATGTATTTGTCTCATTTAATCACAAAGGTCAAAATCTGAAATTTTCTTTAAAAAATAATTTTTATCAGGCAAATATAGGTCATCATTCAATTCATTGCCATTACAGTGAAGTAACTGAACATAAACATAAGAGCCTGAAAATTTCAGACGGTTTTTGCATCTGATGTCTTCGTTTGTTCTTATTTTATTACCAATTCACTTGTATTAGTATACTTGTCTTTAATAAAGTTTGAATGTTATTTATTATAAACTCTTTTTGTGATCGCTTCACCACAAATGAACAGTTACTTATCACTAAAATAAGCAGTACACCTGGTTCATATTCTCATAATTTTGGGGTATTGCTTGTCCAAATATGGACAATTATTTGCATTCAATCAAACTGATTTGATTCCACTGATTTATGAAGAACAAACTCAACTCTACCAAATAACCTCTGTTTGCACATGAACGTTAATAATCCAACAGCAAGTAAACATACCTTATACAACCTCAAGCGGTCTGAGCCCCTGAAACTCTCACTTTCCATGCCGGCCAACAAAATTGAACTCTCTTGATGCGGGGTGGTCCAAAAGGAAGGCCCTCATTCTTCTCCTGGCTTCATCCACAGTACTGCCACCACAGCAACCTAAGGAAAAACAAGATTATTATTATTGATATATAATTGATATATAATTATTGATATATACATGTATATATAATATACTATGTGTATATTATAGAAATATGTATGTATAATGTATATTGTGTACAACTGTATATTGTTTATTGTATACTGTGCAAATGTGTATATTGTGTAAAGTGTGTATATTCTTGTATATTCTTGTCTATGTATATTGTAAATTTTTTTATATCTTGTTGCTTGTACTGCCATGGCACAGAGTCTGCACCTAAGAATTTCACCATTGGTACACTTGTGTACATGATGTGTGACAATAAAGAGATTTGATTTTGATTTGATTGGGGAGACAACACAAAAAAATTAACCCTGAATAATTACAATTACATTTCCCCCCAGATCTACTGTGTGTATCAAGTCCATACAAGTCTATTACTCACAACTCCTATGGAACACTTCCATAATTCCTATGCAGTTACCTCTGTAACAGACGTTTTATACTTATACTACAATTGTGTTGCCTGTGCTACAAAAATATTCTCTATAGCAAAACAGCTACAGTACTGTGAAAATGTGTTAGGCCACCATTACATTTGTTGTTTTGGAAATGGTATAATGATTATCTCAGAGTTTTTTTATTAGAATACAACAAGAAAATACAGCTAATTTATAGGCAGTATTAAAAAAAATGAAAGAAACAAAATGGTGGCCTAAGACTTCTGCACAGTACTGTAACTTAGGTGCAAAAACCTTAATGTTCAGCCCTGTGAACCTGCTAAATGGTCATGTTAGAACATACCACTTGTTTCTGGAAGGTGGGGTCTGCCAATTTCTGTTCCACTGCATCAACATCCAAGACCGTCCGATTACTTTCTGTAAGAAAAATGCTTATTACTTAAAAAAAAAAAAAATTCTAATTTAGGCAAAAACATTTGTATAGTCATAACAATTTGTATGATTTGTAATAACACCCGAATGCAAACTGTTGCAGATGGCATTAACTCCTGTTTGCATGATAAATATAAAATACAATAATAGTACAACAATATTTAATGTATTGTTAAAAGTACAACCGCCTTGTTTACTGTTCAAATGGAGATCTGTCCCAGGCTAACGTACCTTATTTAACACTAACCTTAGCTTCTCTGCTATAAGCCATTTCACATCGTCGTCGTAATCTTCCTGTATTGTGAGCACACAGCCCATTGCCAAACTCTGCAGTTTGAGCTTTTTTAGTGTTTTTTTTGTTTGTTTGTTTGTTTTAGAGGGCGTAGGGAACATCAATACAGCATTATCGTTTAACGTTAGACATTGGCGCCAGAAATAAGAGGAAAAATATGGCGCGATCTGAGTATGAAGTCTAAATTGTAACGTGACAAAAACCAAGCTATGTTTCGGTTAACATCATGGTTTGAAAACAATGTAATTACATGCTCTACATTTTCAGTTTTAAAATTGTAATTCTTATCTTGGTTACACTGACGGCAAACGTCTTTTTTTACAGCAAAGCAGTCAGAGAGTAGTAATGGCGTCGGCGCGATGCAGCGCGTGCTGCGTGGGGGATGGGAATTGCTGAATGAAATCTCGCGGGATCCACACTGCATGCAGATCGAGGCAGGGCTGCATCTCGCGGTAGTTTGATGTCGTGGGGAATGGGATCTCGATGGAACTCGGGAGATCTCGAGTTGTCAGCACAATTAAAGTGGCAGCATTTTTTTTTTTTTTTGGCTAAATGTCAGTGGAAAATTGGGTAGAATGAGTATTGGAATCATAGACTGTAATAAAAAAAGGAGGGTTTTTTCTTTTTTTTGATTAAAGTAATCCAAGTGTCAAAACAACAACAAAAATAATTTTAAAGACACATATGTGCATATATATACATGTAATCACCCCATGGGATTAATTATTTTTGCACTTGTATATTTGATCAAACAAATAGGGTCCCATGTGCAGCCCATTTTGAGCACATGCACACATTTCCCATTAATTACCCAACTGGGAACCACATGGGGAGTCCACCTGGGTTCACCCAAGTGGGCCCCAGATAAGATGCCCACCTGTTCTCCCATCTGGGTCCTAGCTGGGTCACCCAAGTGGGCCCCAGATAAGATGCCCACCTGGGTTCACCCATGTGGGTCCTAGATGGGCCACCCAAGTGGGCCCCAGATAAAATGCCCACCTGGGTTCACCCATGTGGGTCCTAGATGGGCCACCCAAGTGGGCCCCAGATAAGATGCCCACCTGGGTTCACCCATGTGGGTCCTAGCTGGGCCACCCAAGTGGGCCCCAGATAAGATGCCCACCTGGGTTCACCCATGTGAGTCCTAGCTGGGCCACCCAAGTGGGCCCCAGATAAGATGCCCATTTTGAGCCCATGCCCACTCTGTACCCCTGTAGCCCATGTGAAACCCATGTGGGCCCCACATTAACGTGTTTGCTGGGTCAGAGCTGGTGCGGTTTCATCGGTGCACACAGCAGCTTCGTTGGGTCCGCCGCCATCAGCCTGTTGTTCGGTCGCCGGCGGGAGACGTGATGCTCACGGATCCATCAGAGATGCTGCTCCACGAAAATATCAACTGTGCAGTGTAAGACTTGATTTTTAACATTTGCTAATTACCAAATCAGTGAACTTAATTATTTAAATAATGAGACGCAACGAGATGTATATAAGTTGTTGTAAAGCACCGCAGCTAGCTTGTAAGCGTTAGCAATATCGTTATATTTTTAAAAACCGTGTAAAAACCTTACCATATGAGAAGACCTAGCTGGTAAGTTAACCTCAGTTTGCTAATATTATAACCATCAAGTCTAGTTTAGTAGTGACAGTTTAGTAACATTTTGTTGCACAGCTAATTAGTAATTATTTGTCATGTGGTGTGTTTATAAGGTTTTGGATGATGGGAGTGTGAAGATGTCAGCTGTTATGAACCACCTCTACTGGACTGCAGCTTCCACTCTTAATGGAAATGCAGATGTGATGGAGGCCAAGTGGAAAAGCATGGTCAGCAGTGAATGTGATCTAAACTTTTGCTTGCTTCTCCCAGCATATGCATCATGCATCAGGCCTCATGGAGTCTCTGAGAGTGTTATACTGCAGGTCACCACAGGCTCCACGAGAACGCAGCACTGTCTGTCTTCCACTACACCTGCTCCTCTTTCCAGATCACTCCAAAGGATCAACAAGATGAGGCTGTTGGATTGTGTATCTAGCACAGCATTCACGATTTAACAGACTTCAACAACACATTAGTGTGATACCCAGACTGAAAGATTGTTAAATGTTTTTAAACGGGTCCGATGGTATATTTTTCTTTCGGTAGTATATGTTTGGTGCACATATATATGTGTGTGTGTTTATTAACAGTTGCAGTGTTGTGTTTTTAGTTGGGTATTAACAGTGCTATGAAATAACATTTGTTATGATTTAGTGCTGTATAAATGAAACTGAATTGAATTAACCATAAATGCAGATCTGCTTGATATATATCTAATGTAAACTTCAAGAACAAGTTTTTATACAATAAGACAATTTGTGATTGTGATTATCTTTTATTGATGGTCAAAAAAATGGGGCCATTCAAAACCTTTATAAAGTCCTCCTTCCTCTGTAAACTGTCTTCTAATGTCTGACTCAACACATGCAGGTAAGGGCTACTCAGAACACCACAGGCCCAGAGGACAACTTGTCTGTATGCTGCCAATATTGATTGTCTTATACCAATGGCATCAAAGAGTGTGACTTACAGGTAGTTGTGGCCTACTTAAATATAGGCAACTTGTAATTGAAGAAGACAAAATTATTCAGATGGTTTTAAAATCTTTAATATACTATGTATTTATACATACAAGTATTTAGCTCAGAGTAATAAATGATCTCTGCCCTAAACACACTCATGTCTGCTGGCCTGGAGAGGTCTATACTCCTGTCTGAAGTGCATATAGGCTAGCTGTAGCACATATGGGTTCAGACAGCAAGCCTGGGTGCAGAGTCAGACACTGCACATCAAGTGTGGGGGGTTACATTCTCTCTGCAGCACTGACTTTCCTCAGCTGTGACCATGGCCTTGCATTTACCACACAAGCACCTATGAATCAAAAACGTGTTTATCTCCCTGTCCTGCAGTGATGAGAAACCGCTATATAACGTAACGTTAGTGTTGGATATTAACGAGCGTGACACGCCTGATCAGCGCTTATTAGTTTCTGTTGCTGGTAAGTATCAATACTCATAGATGATCAATACTAGCTTTGCTATAGCCTGATTACATATCGTTAGCTAACACTGGTCTCTCACCAAGACACCTCACACATCAACTCATCTAATCCTGACCTGTTCCTGCTCTCTTGGCTGCATAACAGGCTCATAATTTTATCTGTGGTCCGTCATACGAGTGTAAATAAACATTTAAAATTTCCTCAGCGTCCGAACTGTCGTTACGATCCATTGTTTTCCTGTGGTTTTTTATTTTATTTTTTTTTTATTAATGCAATACAACACAGAGCTGACATTTCAAATAATACTTTTCCATAATACACAAAGTATCATAAGTATACAATGTCAACTGAAATCAAGTACTAAAGATTACATGAGAAAAAGTAGGAAAAAAGAAGAAATTGTTTTCCTGTGGTTAACATGTACCGCTCTCCCTCTCCTTACGTCACTTCCGGTTTTGGCGGTTTTCAGATGCAAAAAGTAAAATTCTCTCACAAAAACGACTCCAGAAGCCTTAATAGTGTATTTTAAAGTATATTTTAAAGAAAATCTAGTTCCTACATTATTTTTCTATACATCGACTCACTGGAGTCTCTAACCTGGAATATGCCCTTTAAAGTCGGCATGAAATCAAAATTTAAAATTCTTATTTTTTAATGGAATACTGTATAAATTATTATAAATAATTTATCCGTGCACTTCATTTTTTTTTTTTTTTTTGAAAATGCATGTGCCTTTGTAATCTTTAATCAAAAATGTTAACCACCCCTCCCCCTCAAAACGACTCCTCTACTCTTCCGGTCACGAGCTATGGCCAAAGGGCGGAGCTAGTTACATAAAGGGTAAATGCTGGGATAAATGACAGGGGGAGAAGCTGAAGCTGAAGCTTCACTTCATAGAAATAAATGCATTGACCAGTGCTGACGTGAGCCATGGGGGAGTACACTACCCTTAAAAATTGAAAGGATATTAGGATATTACCACAACATTACTCTTAGGACATGGCAAACTATTTTTTTTATTTTTATTTTTATGAATATGACTTAACCTGATGGATGATGTGCTCAGTCATTCAGGCAGTCTCTATCTTTCTCTCTACCCTCCACAACTAACTGTAAACTGGCATTCAGATTTGCCTCCATTTTGTTAGCAAAGCTCCAACTTCCAATGAACCAATCAATTTTCGAAGGACGAAATCAAGTCCCGCCCTCTCATTTCAGATGCTGTTTAACTCAGATAGATGTCACAGTAGAAAAGACAATCGCTACTTCTGTTTCACGCCGACTTTAATGATAATAGAGTGGGGGAACTATGACGTCACTTTGTAGGCGGATTGGCGGTTAGCATGAAACTGGTTCCTTTGACAAAAAGCCAATAGGATTTTCCCATAGGCTTTTGGATTATCGCAAAAAATAAGCTCTGTGTTCAACCATAATTCATGAAATTTACACGTTTTGTCCATCAAGATATCTTGACAAGATAATATATCTTTGTCGAATTTTGAAGCCGAAATAAAAGCGCCAGAACTGAAAAGCTAAACTTAGGCTATAAACGAACTACACCACCACGGTCGCTCGCCTTCAACGTCACCACCACCGCGCTCTCGAGAACTGTTTCAAACTTATTATTAACACGTTCAGTGAAGGATTTACTCTATATGAATTTTAATCCACGCTACAGGAACCGTTTCATGAATAAATACAAAACTAGAGACAAACTAAAACTGAAATGAGACATTAGTAATAAATAGTATAGTGAATAAATGAAATAATCATAACTAAAGGACATTTAAATCACGTATTTCTGTACATTTCGAAATAAGGTGCATTAAAAGTCAATAAATCCTTGATTAATGTGAATATTTTAATTAAAAACGTATCCCCGCGTATTTAAATAACAGCAGAGTGAGCAAGTTTTTGGATATGGTAAGTTTAAACTTATTTAGTGAACAAAAGTACCACATTTCAGCTCTCATTTTGTTAAGATTGGTACACAAAATGTTATTTTATCCGTGCTTCAAGGAAATCCTCAGCTATGTTTTCTAACCGCTTCATGTGGCCGCAAACAGTGGCGGTTTTAGGCATGGGCGAACGGGGCAGCCGCCCGGGGCGGCATTTTTTCATGACACGTGGGGGGCGGCACAAGCACTTGGGGGAAAAAAAATCATCTGCGCCGCTAAGCGGTTTTCTATTATCTATCATATAACTGTGCGGGGAATTGGCAAATTGGCGCCCCTGCTTGTTGAGAAGGTACCGAGCACAGAAGCTGTGTGAGAAGTGGAAAGGGGAGGGGGGTGCGGCCGCGGGGGACAGTTCACCTCTCCCAAATTAGTGGGACAAGTGGGCTAAAGTCAGTCACACCCAGGGGCGCGGGAAGTGGGGTGCTGAGGGTGCTGCAGCACCCCCTGTTTTTTTAATGTGGGCAACTGTTTAATTGTTGGGAATATAAAAAAAAAAAAAATCGGAGTGAACATTAACTCCACCCCACAAATGTATGATTGGGATAGTCAAATATGTAAAAGACGGTTACTAGTTGTCAGCTTCAGTGGTGCAGATGGTAAAGTTTGCGTTACACTTCTTTTGACACGATCGACCGGGGTTCGAATCTGCAAACTTTTTTTCTCCCTTTTTAAATTTCAAATCACATCAGAAAAGCATTTATTTTTAATAAAATGAAGGAAATAATCAAAAGTTGAACATAAAGTATCGGGTAGGGTTAGGGTAGGTGTAGAGAGGGCTTTTGTCCCAATAAGGTGGCATCCATTTAATAATTAGAAATAAAATTAAAAAATTACACTCAATAAGTTATTGCATACTATTTTATAATGTATTACAATGCAGAAGTGCAGATAATTACCACTATTTTTGCAATAAGTAATGTTTTTCTCTAATAACGTTTTTCGCCATGTTTTTATTTTATTTTAACATACAGTAGAATAAATAGAATCTAAAGCTATTTGTACTGCGTAAATAACATATCACTAAAGAATACTGCTATTTTCACTTTGTGGTTTAGTCTTGACTTCTGGTCGTGAGTGAAAGTGTTGGGGGATGGGAATCTGTTGATTGTCGAGTGCCAAATAAACAGTGTTTATTATGTATATAGAGTATATTTATTTAAGTTCTGATAACTTATACTGTTTTGTGCAGAATTGTGTTTTTCATGTTGAAGGATTTGTGCAATTGAGAAATATAAGCTTGTCTTACACTTATATTGTTATAGTAAAACTGTTTGTGCAAAAATGTTTAGCAAAAGAACCTACAATTGTTTTTTTCTTTGATTGGGGGCGCTCAGAGGGGGTCTCGCCGGGAGTAAATCAATGTAGAACCGCCACTGGCCGCAAACATTTAATTTTTACATGCCTTTAAGCAATATGCATCATTAAAGTTTAACTTTCACCACGTTAAGCCGGCAAATGTGGTGTTTACATGTAATAATCGTAATATGCGTTTACCTTATGGTGCGGAGAGTCCGTGTCAGTAAAGCGATAAAACCAGCATCTTCCCTCTGAAGACATGTGTCGCATTTCAGGGGCAAAGCAAAAAAAACAACAACAACGAACAACAATATAAAATGCTGTAAACTATTCATTGGTTATCCTAAAATTAATTGAATTACAAATTATACTACAACTGGAAAATACTGTATATTGATAAACTGTTCGGCGTGATGATGTTTAATGTCTCCGACAGCGCCTGTAGTCCCATTTAGCAACTTGTTAGCAACCGTCTTTTTTAAGAAACATAACAGCTTAAAAAAATCACGAGTGGGGTGTAACTGGTGTGTTTTATGTCGTAGAATAAAACGTGAAAGTATCTTGAGCCTGTGTGAACCACGGACCTTATTTTAGGGATTTAACCAAAATCCCATTCAAAAAACCCATTGACTCTGGGACGTTGGAACCGGAAGTGCTAAAATGCTAACTCGCTTCCGGGTTTTCGCCTACAAAGTGACATCATAGTTCCCCCACTCTATTGTGTATTTTACTTTCATTGTATTACAATTAGGCCAACAGCGCCCCCTAAGTAAATAACACGTTTTACTGGACAGGCATTAGGATCCGGGGGAGGCTGCCGCTGCTGCACGTGCTAATGACTGTTGACAACTTCTGTACATGCATTCTCAGATTAAATGCAGCAATCAAAAACAGTGAATACTGACATGATCTTATCGCTAGCACACCTTGAGCACATGTGAGCAATTTGTCTTATCGGCAAGGCATATTGCCTTTTTTTCCCCAAATCGGCCTTGCCAATGTTTACATTTTAAGCCCTTATCGGCCAATTCTGATAACGTTCAGATAATATCGTGCATCCCTAATTACTTTAATACATTAATATCAGCCAGTATTGACACAATGGTTGATTTAAAATTACAACTGCAGTAAATAAAGACACAGACAACAACAACAACAAAAAAGAAACAACAACAACAACAACAACAAAATGTATGTACTGTGTATATATTTAATTTTTACTGTAATAAGATTATGGAGGGGAACTGTGCTTAGTGCCACAAAAATGTTATGGTCCTGAGACAGGCTTTTATTTTCTTTAAGCAAAATATAATTTATTTTGAAAATGAAAACATTATTGAGGGAATGTTCTTAACAATTCCTGTGAGCTTATGATGGGCTGCTTGTGTCATATGATTTGTAAGGTTTGTATAGATTTCTTGCTGCATCCTTTATTTATTTATTTTTATTTATTTTCTTAATATTCACACTGAAAATATCACTGCAAGGTGTTTGTGTGAACTTAAATTCGTCCTAATAACAAAACGCATTTCTATGTTTTGTAGCCAAAATAATAATAATAATAATAATAATACGTAATAATAAGTAACATGTTAAAACAGAGTTTTAAATACAGGCAGAATTAATTGAGTGATATCATCCAAATCAATGCAGATATTTTGTCTATGTATAGTCCAGAGGAATTTACTTAATGTCTTTCACTGAAACAACAATTATCATACTTTTCTTTAAAAAAAAAGTTTGTTTAAACAATATGTGGGCAGGGTTCCCACTCTTCTTGAAAGTACTTGAATTTCAGACATATGGATTCAAGGCCTGGAAAGGACTTGAAAACAAATATAGGTCCTTGAAAGTGCTTGAATTAAATTTGAATTTAAATTTCAAAAATTGTCCTACATGTGCTGTCAAAGACAGCACTAATGATTGGGGCTGGGGTGGGGTAGCGCGAAAAAAACAAACAAAAAAACTTAGCATATGTGTTGATGCGCAGCCTAGAGCCCTGCACGGGACAGTTTTCTTAAGGCCGCTCCTGCTGAATTTCTGACCATTACCGCCCACTCCCGCAATGTGTGTGTTCTATTCCTGGAAACATTCTAATTAGGGGTTCGAGCACTGAAAGTGCTGAAACCGTATTGTATTTGTTAGGATTTTTATTATTATTATTATTCTGCCCTAAAACGAATCGTGCAGCCCAAACCGTAAGGCCTAGAGACTTGAAACTCAGCCAGATCGTAGAGCTCAATTTGGGGAGAACGTATCAAAGTCTCAGCCCAATCGGCCAAACGGGGGCGCTACAGCGCAAAAAACAAAATTTTCAGACATTTTTGGCCGTAGCTTGTACACCGTTTGTCATAGACTCAATATCTTAACATTGCGTCAGCCCGAACACGGAGCCAGATTTTCTCTAAAACGCACAGTTTTTTTCGCAAAATTGAGCTATATCTGGGACCTACTTTTGCGAACTAGTTCTAGGTTTTTCACCACATCGGAACCAAACCACTGCAGAAATATTGGCTGGACACTGAATATTAATAATTATCAAAAAAAAGTTGAAATTTAGATTTTCGCGCGAAACGGTACGTCGATTAGCATCTATGCTAACGTTAGCCAAATGTTATTTGAAGCATAACTCTGGAAAGGAAAGAGATATCTTCACCAAACTCGGTACACATGTGTATGAGTTCAATCTTTGGTCAAATAAAAAAAATTGCGTTGCTCTGCCACTTGGTGGCGCTGTAAGACTGAAAAAACATAAAAACAGTTATAACTACGCGACCGTTAGTCCGATTGACTTAAAAATTGGTATGCAGTGTCTTGGTCCAAAGGTGCACGAGTGTCTATGAGGACATTCGTGTATCTTAAAAAACATGGCTGCCATTGGCCAAATAAGTTTAAGCTCCTATTACACAAGGTTAACGGAGGTCGATCGGAACGAAACTCGGTGGGCATGTTCGACTCATGGCCCTAAAGGTCTGTAAGAATTTTGAAAGAAATCGGCCACTAGTTGGCGCTAACGAGTTTTTTGGCTCTTTAATCACGTGGTGTTTGACACATCCACACAATATGCATATCATTTGATAGATGTTCTCATAATGAGCAACTTTGCCTCAAGAACCATTGCTGTCAATTAAATCGTTCATTAATTATTCAGGAATATGTCAAAAACCTACTTTTGCAAACTAGTCTCTGGTTTTTCGCTCAATCTCGATCAAACCACTGCAGTAATAATCTCTGGACTCTCTAGATCAATAATTATCGAAAAAATGTTGAATTTTGTCCTTTGGTTAGCTATAATTGGCTCATTTAAAAAAGGGGGTGTGGCCTATAGACCCGTTTTCTGTTAGTAAACAATGTGACGTTTTTCTGTAGGCGGGGCTTAGCTGGAGGCAGAAAGATTCCACTGACCGCTTCACTAACTCTAGCTATGAAGTTTGTTTACCTTGTTTTTTTAACAATGGCTGGAGAAAATCCGATTTTACCTGCATATGTAAGGTCACTCACTGCGCAGGACCATTATTGTTATTTAAATAAGTTAACTTTAACGGACAAAGTCAGATTGGCCGACCCTCTGTTCATGGCTGGACGATCTGACAGGATTAACGTTACCTCCGACTGAGTGACTCCTTAGAGAAACCTAACCAGTAGTAAAGAGAAACTCACCTGTGTCTATCTAGTCATGAAGATGTGCATATATTTAAACTTTAGCAAGCTATTTTTACAGCTAATGTTACGTGA
This sequence comes from Onychostoma macrolepis, assembly GCF_012432095.1. Classification (NCBI taxonomy): domain Eukaryota; kingdom Metazoa; phylum Chordata; class Actinopteri; order Cypriniformes; family Cyprinidae; genus Onychostoma; species Onychostoma macrolepis. The sequence continues at coordinate 430,750 of NC_081156.1, forward strand.
GAGTGAACTGGGCCAAAATACAAAAAGTTAAACATTCAATGTGATGATATATTATTTGAAGATGTATCATGGCCAAATAGTTATTTTAACATCCTGTAAATTATGTAAGTTAAATTTACAATACTTTACATACAGTAACGTTACATTGAAAGGAAGATGTGAATAGTTTCTAGAAATAAAAATTCCATAAATTAATTTTGAACTTTCTGTATTTGAATATTCTTTCTTACTGAGTTCTTAGAAAGTCCAGCCACTATCAATCACAACAATTACAGATGATTAAGCATATACATCGTCAGTTTGTCGTTTTACACACATGCACACAGACATTATTTCATAGTTGTGAGATGCATAAGAAATCTTTAGACACGTAACACAAACCATAATCCATAACAACAAAAGACAATACTTTATTTAACCTTTTCTGATAAGAAGTCTGCGCTGCAAACGCGAGCATTTTTGACGATAGTTTCTGTCCAGTCCGCTCGTTTTATCTCGTTTAAACACAGCTGTCGTCGTTTTTTTTTTTGTCTGGGAGTGGCAGCAGGTATGCGTTAAAATTTCAAATTGGAGCCTGTACTACATAGATTCTTGCATCCAACATCACAACAAGATGATATTTTAAGCTCCTTATGTAGCGAAATCTGCGCTGGTTTGAATGGGCCGCCTCCAGTTTTCCCTTTGTTTTGCCTCCTGCTAGCGCGGTGACGTAATCGTAACGTCAGCGCAAAAAGGGTCTATAAAACCTAAACAAAAACTTAAACTTTTATGAAAGTTGGTGAAAACATGTGGCAGATGACTCTTAACAAGCATGAACCTCTGTAATCACGTGGTGTTTCACAAATCCACACAATATATCAATAATTATCAATTTAGAAAAGGGGCGTAGCCAAATATACTCAAAATCCTATAAAACCTAAACAAAAACTCAAAACTTTACGAAACTTGGTGACAACATGTATCAGGTGACTCTTAACAATCATGCTAAGTTTCATAGAGATCGGACCATAGGTGGCGCTATAACAGTTTAAAAGACCTCAAAAACACAATATTTGTATAGAAAATGACCTCAAATTTGAGAAATTATATATTATATATTCACATATACACTAGATCTTCATATCATATGATAGATCTCCTCATAAATAACAACTTTGCCTCAAGAACCATTGCTGTCAATCAAATCGTTCATTAATTATTCAGAAATATGTTAAAAACCTACTTTTGCGAACTAGTCCCTGTTTTTTTGCTAGATCGGAACCAAACCACTGCAGTAATATTCTCTGGACTCTCTATATCAATAATTATCAAAAACATTTTCAATTTTGTCCTTCAGTTAGCTTTAATGGGGTCATTTATTAAATGGGCCTGGCCAAATATACCCCAAAGCCTATAAAACCTAAACGAAAAGAGAAAACTTTACGAAACTTGTTGAAAACATGTGTCATATAACTCTTAACAAGTATGCAAAGTTTCATGGAGATCGGATCATAGGTGGCGCTATAACAGTCAAAAAGGCCTCAAAAACACCAAATTTCTATAGAAAATGACCTCAAATTGTAAAACATATTTCATATTTTCACACAAACACTAGATATTCATATAGTATGATAGATCTCCTCATTCTGAACAACTTTGCCTCTTGGACTAAAGCTGTCAATCAAATTGTTCATTAATTATTCACAATTATGTTAAAAACCTACTTTTGTGAAGTAGTCCCAGGTTTTTCGCTCAGTCTTGATCAAATCACTGCAGTAATACTCTCTGGACTCTCTAGATCAATAATTATTAAAAAAAAATGTTGAATGGTGTCACTTGGTTAGCTTTAACGGGGTCATTAATAAAAGGGCGTAGCCAAATATACCCAGAATCCTATAAAACCTAAACGAAACCTTGAGACTTTACAAAACTTGGTAAAATCATGTATCACATGACTCTTAAAAAGCAAGAAAAGTTTCATGGAGATCAGACTATAGGTGGTGCTATAACAGTATAAAAGGCCTCCAAAAACACAATTTTTCCATAGTAAATGACCTCAAATTGCAATAAAATGTTCATAATATTCACTTATACACTATATCTTTATATCATACAATAGATCTTCTCATTCTGAACTTTGTCTCTAGGATCACTGCTGTCAATCAAACAGTTTTTTAAGTATTTGAGATTATTTAAAAAAAAACCTGCTTTTGTGAACTAGACCTCAGATTTAAACTGAAAATCAATAAAATCAGTGCAGTACTATTCTCTAGACTCTCTAGGTCAATAATTATCAAAAAAAAAAAAAAAAAAAAGAAAAAAAAGTTGATAATTTACATTTGGACAACTATAAAACGTTCATCTTATAATATGTTATAATATGTTAAGGCCTATTATTCCTAAAAAAAAAAAAAAAGCCCACAAATTCTCTCAGAACTGTGTAAAATTATGCATAATTTCATTCTAAACAAGCCTACAAAATTTAAAGAGATTGGGCAAAAAAATACCATAATAGATATTAAGTTTGAAAACACAGTGTTGTATGAGAAATTGCTATTTATAACCACTAGATGGCAGCGGAAGACCACTAATGGGCTTATTAAACTCTCAAACAGAACTGTTCATAGCTTTTCTCATGGAGATATTATAAAATCACTGTTATAACATTTAAAATCACATTAAGTCAAAGTTTACCATTTTGTTCATACAGACATCAGTTTTTACAATTATGATTATGATTACAATGAAACCTGAAAATGACAAACTCTTAAAAAGAGAAGACTTGCAATAAGTTTTGTCAGCTATCATTTATTGCAAATATCTATATCTGCAGCAAAATGTGTGTGCATGTATGTCCTTGTGTGTGTGAGTGTGTGTGTGTACTTGTTTTTCTATTCAGGTGGGGACTTAAACCTGAATACACACAGACTCATGGGGACTGGTGTCACGGTGGGGACCTAAATTGAGGTCCCCATGGGCAAACAAGCTAATAAATCGCATAGAATTAAGTTTTTTGAAAATCTAAAAATGCAGAAAGTCTCCTGTAAGGGGTAGGTTTAGGGTTGGTGTAGGGCAATAGCACATACAGTAAGTACAGTAAAAAAAACATTAGGCCTATGAATGTCCCCACAAGGATAGCGAAACAAGTGTGTGTGTGTGTGTGTGTCTGTGAGCCTATTGTCCATTTTCGATGTGTTTAACTGTCAGCTATACATCCAGGTTGACCTAGACCCTACAATTATACCACCTTAAGGCTCGAACCCCGGTAATCGCTGCTCGCAGCTATATTTGTATATAATTTTCGCACATCAGGGAGCCGCTATAGGCGGGGTATTGAAATCGCATTTGAATGAGCTCTTGCTGTTCACTTTCACTTTCGATTGCGCGATCACGCGCACACTGTGTAAAGTGAGAATATTCTTACAGTGCGTGCAGAATTATTAAGCAATTATTATATTCTGATTATATATTTTTTCCAAGCACATTTTACCAATTCCAAACCACATAAATCTTAATAACTACTATTAATTTTGCATTTAATCATTTATACGTGATATATAATTGCCCATGAAGCTGGAAGTGAAAAACTCCTTATATTCAGGTGTGCAGAATTGTTAAAGGCAGGTTTTCTTTTACAGATGAAATATGCCAAAAAAAGAGATTCAACTCAGACTGAAAAGTCAAAAATTATTAAATCCCCATGAGAAATATTCAAAACTAATTCAATACAGAAATTGCAAAGTTAAGACATGACCACTGGACAGCAAAATGCTCATTGGGTCAGCGGGGTCAGAAAATACAGCTGGAGAAGAAAAGACATATGTTAACTGCAAAATAATTAAGAACTGATGTGAAGAATTAGGTGTGAAACCATCAGGAACCTGTCACGGGATGGTCAAGAGATGAGGCGAGGACTCAAGTGCAGGAGAAGTGGGTCTTTTTAATAATAAAGAGAAACAAAAAATGAACAAAAACCACCCCGAGGGGGAAAAACAGGCAGGTAGACAGAGAGCTGCAATACGTGTAAACCAACCCACACACGACATCAAACATCCAACATTAACAACGAAACAGCACAGGACTGCAGACACCAGGAGACTATATGGGGAGCCAAACGAGGAGGACACAGGTGAAGTAACTGAAACAATAATGAGATAACAAGGAGGGTGGGGTCAGACAATAGACAGGAAAGCACATGGCACAAACAACAAACAATAAGCCATGTGCTAACACACACAGTGACATCTGGTGGCCAACCAGGGCACACCAGCAGGGCCGTGACAGAACCATTTAGTCTCCAGCGCCACCATTTTCCAGAACTGCAACCTTCCTCGAGTCTCCAGAATTACAAGGTGTCAGGTTTTCAGAGACTTTGCTTGGGTAAAAAAATCCTAAATAATGACCCTCACTTAATAAGAATAACATGCTGAAGTGTTGTGAAATACATGATACATTTTTTTATAGGCTTTATTAGCCTTAGTTTTAGGAGCTCCATTTTAGTCAATCTCTGCAAGACAGACTTTTCAGGATAGAGATGGACTATAAATTAACTCTCAAAACTTACTGCGACGTGGAGCTAAGGAGAAAATGTAGAACTTGAAAAATTGAAGAAAAAAAAAACAGCTTAGTGAAAAACGTTTACAGTTTAAAAACAAATAGAAAGTCCTATTTTTTTTTTTTTATTTTCTTTATAATTTTTGCAGATTTGCACATGCACAAGGTTTAAAATATTCATGACGTTTTGAGCAGCTGCATGTTTGAGCAGCTGCATTCCTCTAGGTCAAAGATAAAATGGGATTTGCAATAAAAAGTGATTTACAAAATAATTTTGATTTAGAGATTATTTGTTAATGAGTAACATCTCTATTGAGAGAATGTGCAAAATTTTTTTACGTTAACACGTTTTACCATGTTATTACAACATTTAACCACTTTTTATGAATTAAACAATTGAGAAATTCTTTCAAATTTAAATCTTGTAAAAGAACTACAGCAAACCCAGTTTTATGCATATTTTTTATCAATATTTTAGAAATTGTATTTGAATATTACCAGTACTGACTTCAGTGGATTTCGTTAAATTCCTTTGAACATGACTGCTCAGAACAGTCTAAATTTATGAAACCTACACATTCAAAGTGAAATGTTAAGGAAGGTCTTTCATGACACTACATATACTGGGGAGTGAATTTGATAGGTGCTTGATATAAAATAAATGGTGCTTTAAAAAGTCCTTGAATCTGGTGTTCATGAAAGAGTGGGAACCTGTGTGGGAGTTGAGTTTCAAAAGCTGCACTTTCCTGGAGGCATGTTTATTAGATTTTTATTAAACAAAAGGAGGGAATGATCTTATGGCCAGATATGTCCTTAAAATTCTTTCGACAAGCCACTCTTCCATAGAGATTCACTACATCTCCACTACTCCATTATAAATAGGCAATTGAGTTCACATTTCCATTCATCCGTTGTGCATTTACACTTAAGAAATCATGGTGCTATGTTTGCTCTGAATAGGGTTGCCAACTTCAGAAAAGGAAAATATGGGATAATCACGTTTATATATATGGGCTGCTTTTGGTGCTTGACACTTTTTTTATTGGTCATTTTGTGTTTCAAGAATAAGGTCCAAGGTTAAGAATAGCTATTAGTTACTTAAATGTAAAATGTTTTTGGTTTTTCCTCTTTTACAAAATTAAATAGTGAAAGACGACTTCCCTTATTGATCATGTCTCAGGTAGATTGGATGTTTTCTTGCACGGCTGGATATTGGACTCGTGAAAAATAATCACGTTGTTTGTATTTGCCAAAACTGATTTACTGAAGTTTTGTACGTAACTGTCGTTAGTGGAGCTCCGCTTGCTGAGGTGGGTGAGACCAGATTCTGCATTTCTCTAACAGTTATGTGACGGTTAGCAACCCTACTCTGATTGGTCATATTCATTGGCTTATTTATTGTCATTTTTGATGCTTGTCACCATTTTGTTAGCGACCAGTTGTTTGTCAACAGTAGTTAACATTAAACTGTAGCATTAATCTTAGTTTAAAAGGGACATCAGATACCCTTATTCCATGGTCTGTCTGAATACTGGATTCTGATTGGCTGGCAGGTATGCAGTATAACCGTTTAATGCACAGGTATTTCCAAGTCAGTTTAATCACCGTTCTATATTAATGCGCTTCGCGTCGGGCGGTTGATTATTCCTTACATATTACATAAGTTGCTATGATTCTTTAGGGTCTTCATGAAAAGTCTATAACATACTTTGGTTAAAACTTCTCAATGATAGTGTAAAACAACACCCTTTTTACCTTGTCAAAAACAGCTCTGTTCAGTTTCAGTGCATGTCCCTTTAAATGCTAATGAGCTCTGCTCACCCCGCCCCTCTCTTCAGTGGGGTGACAAGCAGTCCTCTGAGACTGTAAACTTTAGCCATGTTTGTTGTGGAACTTGCTAACTAGTACATTATTAGGAAAGGCAATTTGCAAAGATTCAAAACTTAAGCCTGTACTCACTTCTTCTGTAGGTGTAGATGCATTTAGGTAGATTAGGGGGCGCATTCCCTTCAAAAACAAAAGTAATCCACTGCGTCTTCAGCGGCTTAGATGTCGGGAGTAAATGACGACTGCTATGTTCATTATTACATCCAACAACAAAACACCTGCATCACTTAGAAGACATTCTTGTCTACACCTGCTCTGGCGTCGAAAAAACAATTGTGGACTGTTTACAGCTCACTCAGGGTGGGTCAATGCTAAAACAGCAATGTTCATCAATAGTTGTGGGAGGGGCCTTGGCCTATGTGACGTCACTCTGCCAAGAATCTGTGAATGGCTTGATCTGAGACAGTGCTTATGATTTTTTGGGATTTTAAAAAAGCACAGGGTGGATTTTCATCATTATAGGGTAGTTGTGTACACACACTGCCAGCACACATTTATGTTCAAACACCATGTAAAAGTGAATTTTGCACCTGATGTCCCCTTTAAATGGTCTACAGTAGGATTGATGCACTCATTCTGATTAAATCTTGCATTAAATGCATCTTAAATAGCAGAGATATTGGATTCCACACTGGTAGTGTAGAGAGGTATTTATAAAGTCATGAATATATTTAAGTTGATCCACTGCCATATATCTAATAAATGTTATTGTGAATTAACTCAAAGCAATGGAATTACTGCTACATTATGTAAGGCCTCTCCAATAACGCTATAAGATGCCAGTAGGGTTAAACAAGGTTTCCTGCATCTTTTGTTTGTCCTTCTATGCAAACTATGCAAAGATTCATCTTACTACAGAATCCCCCCCTTCCTTTTTCATTTTTTTTACGTAAATATCCAGATTCAAGACCAAGATAATTGTAATTTGCATCAAATTATGACCTTAGACAGCTTGTTGGAGAACAGAAGTATTTTTGACCGTAAGAGCGAGCACATCCACAACACAAGATATCTCTAAACTCGAAGATCTTTTTTCATGTGTTTATGTACCAGTCACACTAAATCATGTTCATACACTTGTTTATTTCAGGTTTAACAGCATCACGTTGTATCATAATTTATACCATTATGTTAATTAACCAAAAAAATAAAAGGAAAAATTAATTTAAAAAATAATATTTACTCATCCCTCAATTGAAATTGAACAGTCCACCTTGAACTAAAGACAAAGGATAATATTAATTTCATACCATAGCAAAGGAAATAATTTTTCATCTATCCAACATTAAATTAAATCATATCTTGAAAATATTACCAAAAAAAAAAAAAAAATAATAATAATAACAATAAAACATTAGGGTTAACATTGTTCAGTGTAAAAAAAAAAAAGGCACAATGGTAGTTCAGGAAGTCACTGTTTCCATAGCAATAGGAATTGGTTCATAAAAACAAAAAAACAAAACCAAGGTTGCTGGGAAAATTGCTGGTCACTGTTGTGAAATGAGACAGGGTTCTTGACTCCTGTTGTGAAAAGGCCCTGCTGACTGGGTTCTTGACTCCCAAAGGCATTATCGACTTACTTTATTTAAACTTGTTTAAGCATCAACATTTTTCTGTTAAAAGACACAATATTTAACATGTCATCTAAAATGCATTTGATCTTATTAAAAAAAGAAAGGAAATGAATCCATGAAATGAAGGTTTTGAGATGCATTTTAAAAGATCCTCTTTTTGATTTACAAAATCCACATTTTTGTATTGTGCTTACTTTTTTGTTCCTTAGTGAAAGTGATGTGCGAGTACACAAGACTGCCAGCAATGCTATAGGGGAAAAAGGTAAGAAAAGCTATATTTATAGAACAGCTGAAGGAAATATCAAATAAACATTCATGGCCATTCTTAGGAAACACAAAAAGTGACCTTTTTTAAATTTTTTATTTTATTGTATTTTTTCTAAATTTAGATTTTATTTACTTTTCGGTGCTTTAATGTTTTCTCTTATAAATTCTTGTCTTCTGAGAAAATCCAAATATGTTGCTACATCTTAATCATTCGGACATGATGAGGAAGTGACATCACATTTTATGGTTTCTTTTACAGTATTTCAATAAGAATGTCCCAGTAATGTGGGCTATCTTCACTGTCATTTTAAATGAACCTGTTTACCTGATGTTTAGGCCGATAAAATTCACCCATGTAAAGATGTAATCTCCACCATACACCATCCCGATGTATGTCACTAAGATATTCTGTTGGGATGGTTAAAGGAAACAAAGTAAATTCTTAACTGATTTAATTTAATTTAATTTAATTTGATGTAATGTTAATTACCAACCTTGATACAGCCGACAATGGTTGTCGTCAAAGCAGAGTTATAATGGGTGCATAACATAATTGAGTACATGAGTATAAACCTGTCAAAATAACCAATGAGATTATAATCATGAGAAAAAGAAAATGAGAAAAAAGAATATGAATTTTTAACATCTCAAAAATGTACACAATTCACCTTTAGGTAGTCTAAAAAAAAACAAGAAGTACTCCGCTTAAGGACACAGAAAAAGATTGGAAATATGAGGCTCACCCCATGACACATGATAACGCAAACTGAATCACAAAGAAAATGTCAGCCCAACCATCATACTCCAAAGCCTGAAAATTCACAAGAGAATTATTTTATCAAATGTACATTTTCATTTATATAAAGTCAAACATAATTCAGATATAACTTTCTCTTAATCTCTTAATTTTTCAAAACATAATAATATGTAATATTTTTATTAAAATTCTTACTTTTTTAATGTCTCCAGTAAAGCATGCTAAAATCATAGTGGGAATAATCATGAATAAAGCATTGTAATACAGCAGCCCGTATTTTCCCAGTTCCTGAAATGCAGGAAGAAAAAAAATCTGTTAAACTAAATATGGGTTAAAACAAGCAAGTCTGGTTAGCAGGGGCCTCATTTATAAAGCGTGCGTACGCACAGATTTGATCTTAGAGTGTGCGTACGCTTAAATCCACGCCAACGCTCATATTTATAAAAATGGTCTTTGACGTGGAAAAGTGCTTAGCGTCACGTCAGGGTCCAAGCAGACGTACGCACTTTTTATTGTCGGAGTAATGCAGAATTTTTCAAATGTAAGCTGTTCTTGCAGGTCGCTGTTCTAAATTATGATGATTGGTGATATTTTATATGTTAATGATATTAATTAGGAGTCGTTTACAAGGCAGAGAGCTGAAACCATTCAGTTGCACGCAAGTTCAAGATAATTTGCATTTCATAGATTTCACATCTGAAATAGGCGCGTATGCTCGTTTTCTGTTCGTATGTTCATTCTATGAATCGCACGTACGCATTTCTGAGAAACGATCGTAAGATCAAATTTAGGACTGTTTCTGCGCAACATTTTATAAATGAGGCCCAAGGTCTCTATTACCACATGCTTGCAGCTCAGCTCATACATGAGACTAAACACCAAGTGAAGCTGGCAAGAAGCAGCATAAGTAAAAACATCTCAGGTTACAAGTGTAACCTTGATTCCCTAAGAAGGGAACGATACACTGCTTCCTCTAGTGGTTGCTTTGGGGGACGCCTTTGGCGTGAGCGGTGTATGAAGCATACATCTATACATGACAATAACATTGGCTGGCGACAACCTATGACATCATTACTGGCGCGAGCACAGTATTAACCCTCTGGTGCTCCTTATTTGGGAGTCACACTTGTGATCTTCACGGTCAAAAGTGAAGACACCTAAAATTATTTTCTATTACTTTTCAATTATGGCAGTATTTCATGTTAAAATAGAGCCAATGCCTTTAAAATCCAATTTTTTGAAGCCAGATTAGTGCCATCTGATGGGCGTAAAATAAGAAAAACATCTGCAATTCCATGGTTTAGCCCATAGATTCCCACATAGCTCTATATAAAAGGCCTATAAATTCTCTAATTGTTTTTAGGGTCACACTTTATATTAGGTGGCCTTAATTACTATGTACTTTCATCAAAAATAAGTACAATGTACTTATTGTGTTCATATTGTATTGCAAAACACTTCTGTTGCTATTGAGGTGGGATATGGGTAAGGTTAGGGACAGGTTAAGTGGTATGGGTAGGTTTAAGAGTGGGTTAAGGTGTAAGGGATGGGTCAACAGTGTAATTATAAATGTAATTACAGAAATTAATTACATATGTTATTACATAAAGGTGTTATTAATATAAGTACAATGTAAGAACATGTATGTACACAATAAGTGCATTGTACCAAATGATTAATTTAAATGTAAGTACATAGTAGTTAAGGCCACCTAATATAAAGTGGGACCGTTTTTAGACATAAATACTTATTTTATTAAGTTGTGGGTTTGGATATATATTTAGACATTTTCAAAGACAACATTTTGTAAAGTTTTAGATTTTTTTTGGTTTGAAATGTTGATTTAAAGCGTCAGTTTTTGAATTATTATTACTACAGTCAAACCTGAACACAGAGAAAGCATTTTGTTACACAAAATATTAAAATTGGTACCACTTTATTTTAAGGTGTCCATAATACAGAGGAATTACCTAGTTAAGTACTTAGTAGTAGCCGCTGTACTTACAGTCGTGGTCAGAATTATTGGCACCCTTGCTAAATATGATCAAAGAAGGCTGTGAAAATTAATCTGCATTGTTAATCCTTTTGATCTTTTATTCAAAAAAATTCACAAAAATCTAACCTTTCATTGGAGAATAAGAATTTAAAATGGGAGGAAATATCATTATGAAATAAATGTTTTTCTCTAATACACATTGGCCACAATGAACGGCACCCTTTTATTCAATACTTTTTGAAACCTCCATTTACCAGTTCAACATCTCTAAATTTTCTCCTATAATGCCTGATGAGGTTAGAGAACATCTGACAAGAGATCAGAGACCATTCCTTCATCCAGAATCTCTCCAGATCCTTCAGATTACAGCTCCATGACGGTGCTTCTACTCTTCAGTTCACCTCTCTCATTTTCTACAGGGTTCAGGTCAGAGGACTGGAATGGCCACAGCAGAAGCTTGGTTTTGTGTCCAGTGACCCATGTTTGTGTTGTTTTTGAGGTTTGTGTTTGGATTATTGTTCAGTTGGAAGATCCAAACATGGCCCATTATAAGATTTCTAACAGAGTCAGTCACTTGTTGATTTTTTATCTGTTGGTATTTAATAGAATCCATGATGCCATGTATCTAAATAAGATGTCCAGTACCTCCAGCAGAAATATAGGCCCACAACATTAAAAATACAGCAGTATATTTCATTGTACACATGGGGTACTTTTTTATCCCTGTGTGCACTAAACCCATCTTGAGTGTTTGCTGCTAAAAAGCAAATTTTTTAGTTTCATCTGACCATAGAAGCATTTGAAGTTCCAGTCGTGTCTGACAACAGAATATGCTGGAGATTGTTTTTGGATGAGTGAGGAGAATTTTTTCTTGAAACCCTCCCAAACAACATGTGGTGATGTAGGGGCTGTTTGCCAATTTTTTTTTAAGGTTTTCTGACCCCAGCTGTGGTCCTTGAAGAGTCTTTGGCCACTCAAATTCTCCTCCTCACCGTGCATTAGGACGACACATGTCCTCTTCCAGGCAGATTCATAACATTTTCTGTTGATTGGAAATTCTTAGTTATTGCCCCGATGGTGGAAATGATAATTTTCACTGCTCTAGCTCTTTTCATAAAGCCACTTCACTAATTTGTGAAGCTCAATTATCGTTTGCTGCACATCAGAAATCTATTCTTTGGTTTCTTTCTTATTGTGATGGATGATTAAGGAAATTTGGACTTTGTTTTCCCTCCTATTTATATTTCTGTGAAACACGAAGCCATGGCTGGATAATTTCATGTTCATAATTCCCCTGGAGTGCTCAAAATTATGAATGGGAATATACTGCAGAGATATTTTACTCATGAGAATTTATAGGGGTACCAATAATTGTGTCCAACGTGTATTTGTATTTCATAATGAGATTTTCCCCCATTTTCAATTGTTTTAGCTCAATGAAAGGTTAGAATTTTGTGAATTATTATTTTTTTTAAATAAAAAAATCAAAAGGATTAATAATGCAGGTTTATTTTCAGAGCCTTCTTTGATCATGTTTACCAAGGGTGCCAATAATTCTGACCTTGACTGTACATGAAACAAAATGTACTTACCATGTATCTAAGTTACTGTATTTAACAGCCTGTACTTACAGTTTGTAATTATGTAGATGTAATAGGCAGCTACTGTTACACATATGTAAGAGACAGAATCTGTTACACAACTACTTATGTAACCAAAAAATTTTTACATATGTGTTGCAGACTTTATACAACGTAATTATAAATGTAAGTACACAGGCATAAGCTACTTAAAATAAAGTATATCAAGATTGTACTTAAGTGTACTTCATTTGTATATATACTGTACACCTTATCCAGCTGCACCTTTTGGCGCTTTTCCACTGCATGGTATGGCACGGTACGGTACGGTTCAGTACGGTTCACTTTTGGGGGGTTTTCCACTGGGTACAGTACCTGGTACTTTTTTTAGTACCACCTCAGCCGAGGTTTCAAGCGAACCGTACCGTTACCAAAACGTGACGTGTAAACTCAGCTGATCACTGATTGGCGTTGCAATTACATAATATTAAACAGGCATAAGCTACTTAAAATAAAGTGTATCAAGATTGTACTTAAGTGTACAAGTAGCTGTGTAACAGATACAGTCTGTTACATATGTGTAACAGTAGCTGCCTATTACATCTACATAATTACAAACTGTAATTACAGGCTGTTCCATAACTTAGTTACATGATAAGTACATTCTGTTTCATGTAAGTACAACGGCTACTACTAAGTACTTAATTAGGTAATTACTCTGTATTATGACACCTTAAAATAAAGTGTATCAAGATTGTACTTAAGTGTACAAGTAGCTGTGTAACAGATACAGTCTGTTACATATGTGTAACAGTAGCTGCCTATTACATCTACATAATTACAAACTGTAATTACAGGCTGTTCCATAACTTAGTTACATGATAAGTACATTCTGTTTCATGTAAGTACAACGGCTACTACTAAGTACTTAATTAGGTAATTACTCTGTATTATGACACCTTAAAATAAAGTGTTACCTTAAAATTCTATAAAAAATAACAAAAATGAACAGGAATGTTTTATCAGAGCTTAATCCTTCTGGGTCTGATCTGATTTCAACCTCTTATTTCAGTTTTCTGAGTTGTTATGGCTATATGGTTATAACCATATCAATTCATTTGAATGTGTATATATGTGTATGTGTGTGTGAGTGTGAGTGTGAGTGGATGTGCCTGTTTTGCACTCTTGATGTTTCAGAGTGTAACCCCTTCCTTGCGGTCCACTTTTTTACTGCATTGTAGTTGAATTATTGCTTTTATTTCATGTATTTGCTGTGTTACAGTCACATCAGTTCATAGGTGTGTGTGTGTGTATGCGTGTGTGTGTGAGTGGATGTGTTGGTTTTGCACTCTTGATGTTTTAGAGTTTCACCCCGTCATTGCTGTGTACTTTTTTCTGCATTGTGGCAGATTTGTAGATTGTACACACAAAAATTTGCTGAATTTTAGTGTTTTTGTCAATTTCCCATTCATTTCCTATGGTTGGTCATTTTTGACCAAAGAGCACAAGTGTGACTATTTTTTTTTTATGACCACTTAGCCTGCTCAAATCAAGCCCTCAATTTTTTTGTGTGTTCACATTCAAAATGCCATAAAATTCACCAAGTTTCGTACCATTCCGATGAAGCTGTGATTTTTAAAAATTCAAAACAGAAAAATTTTCAGTCAAAAGTGACCGAAGAGCACCAGAGGGTTAAAGGGCATGGCATCCAAAGCATGGTGAAAGGAGAGGACGCAGTGTCTTGTTCCCTTTCTCAGGAAACCAGGGTTACATACGTAACCTGAGATGTTCCCTTTAGAGGGAACTTCAAACTGCATCCTCTAGCGGTCGCTATGGGGAATGGTATACCCATGCTGAGGGGGACTGCATGCCAAACACAAAGGCGATCACTAAGCACCAACTCTACCAAGGTTATGGGTGTTGCCCCTAGGACGCCTTGAAACCTGTCAGTGACACTATCCCCTTCTCAAAGGTCTGAGCTGTTACCTTTTAAGGGCTGGGCTTGAGGAAACCTGAACCCAGGGCAGAGTTCAAAGGCTTGTAATCAGAAACAAAGAGAGCAAGCCAGAGGCGACAGCGGCAAGGAACCAAAATTCCCTCTGTGACAGAATGGAGAAAAAAAACCTTGGGAGAAACCAGGCTCAGTTGGGGGGCCAGTTCTCCTCTGGCCAGACGAAACCCGCAGTTCAAAAGTTTATATTTCTATTTTTTATTTTGTTGCAATTTCTAACAATAATAGTATTATGTAGTTAGATATTTTATTATATTTTTAGTTATTTTGTTATACTTTTAGTTTTATTGTATTTTAATCAAGGTCTTCGCTGGGGATATGTCTCTGGGGCTCATCTGCGTGTCCTGGTCTCCGCTGACGATCAGGGCTGTAGACATCATCTCTTGGTGCTGATCCACCATCTGATCGGATACGGACTGAGAAACAGACAAATATTAGCATAGATGCCATTCTACTTACGATGTAACGAGTACATCGTGTGTTATGGGGAGTGTTCCCGGTTCCGGGTGATCTAATTAATGCAGCCTAAAAATCCTTTAACGGATTTGAATAATAGAAGCGTATTAGTGTGTTATGTGTAAGCCAGGCTAAAGAGATGGGTCTTTAATCTAGATTTAAACTGACGGAGTGTGTCTGCCTCCCGAACAGTGTTAGGTAGATTGTTCCACAGTTTGGGTGCTAAATAGGAAAAGGATCTGCCGCCCGCAGTCGATTTTGATATTCTAGGTATTATCAAACGGCCAAAGTTTTGAGAACGCAGTGGATGTGGAGGACTATAGTGTGATAAGAGCTCACTCAAGTACTGAGGAGCGAAGACATTCAGGGCTTTATAAGTAATTAACAAGATTTTAAAATCTATCCGATGTTTGATAGGGAGCCAGTGCAGTGTTGACAGAACCGGGCTAATATGGTCATATTTCCTGGTTCTAGTAAGGACTCTAGCTGCTGCATTTTGGACCATCTGTAGTTTGTTGATCAAGCGTGCACAACAACCACCCAATAAAGCATTACAATATTCTAACCTTGAGGTCATAAACGCATGAATTAACATTTCTGCATTTGACGTTGAGAGCATAGGTCGCAATTTAGATATGTTTTTGAGATGAAAAAAACACAGTTTTACAGATGCTAGAAACATGGCTTTCAAATGAAAGATTGCTATCAAACAGCACACCTAGGTTCCTGACTGATGAAGAAGAATTGACAAAGCAGCCATCAAGTGTAAGATAATGTTCTAGGTTATTACATGTGGGGTTTTTAGGTCCGATAATTAACACCTCTGTTTTTTCAGAATTTAGCAGTAAAAAATTACTCGTCATCCAGTTTTTTTATATCGACTATGCATTCCGTTAGTTTCTCAATTTGGTGTGTTTCACCGGGCTGCAAAGAAATATAGAGCTGAGTATCATCAGCATAACAGTGAAATCTAATACCATGTCTCCTGATAATATATCCCAAGGGTAACATGTAAAGCGTGAAAAGTAACGGCCCTAATACTGAGCCTTGAGGTACTCCATACTGCACTTGTGATCGATATGATACCTCTTCAATCACTGCTACGAACTGATGGCGGTCAGATAAGTACAATTTGAACCATGCTAAGGCACTTCCACTAATGCCAACAAAGTTTTCTAGTCTATTCAAAAGTATGTTGTGGTCGATAGTGTCGAATGCAGCGCTAAGATCCAGTAGAACTAATAAAGAGATACAACCAGGTCATTTGTAACTCTAATGAGACCAGTCTCAGTACTATGATACGATCTAAGTCCTGACTGGAATTCCTCACAGATATCATTTTTCTCTAAGAAGGATTATAATTGTGAGGATACTACCTTTTCTTGTATCTTTGACAGAAAAGGGAGATTTGAGATCGGTCTGTGATTAACTAGATCTTTGGGGTCAAGTTGTGTTTTTTTTAATGAGAGGCTTAATAACAGCCAATTTGAAGGTTTTGGGGACACATCCTAATGACAATGATGAATTAATAATAGCCAAAAGAGGATCTATGACTTCTGGAAGCAGCTCTTTTAGTAGTTTAGATGGGATAGGGTCTAACATACATGTTGTTGGTTTAGATGATTTAACAAGTTTATACAATTCTTCCTCTCCTACAGTAGAGAATGAATGGAATTGTTCCTCAGGGGATCTATAGTGCGCTATCTGATGCGATACTGTAGCTGACGGCTGCAAGGATACAATTTTATCTCTGATATTATCGATCTTGAAGTAAGGTAGTTCATAAAGTCACTACTGCTATGCTCTTGGGAAATGCCAACACCTGTTGATGCTTTATGTTTCGTTAATTTAGTCACTGTATTGAATAAACACCAAGGGTTATGTTTGTTTTCTTCTAGAAGAGACGAAAAGTAATCAGATCTAGCAGT
Source organism: Onychostoma macrolepis (assembly GCF_012432095.1). Lineage (NCBI taxonomy): Eukaryota > Metazoa > Chordata > Actinopteri > Cypriniformes > Cyprinidae > Onychostoma > Onychostoma macrolepis. Next base: position 447,739 of record NC_081156.1, read on the forward strand.
TTTTAATGCTTTTCTGTAGGATAGGGTACTTTCCTGCCAAGCTAAACGAAATACCTCTAGTTTAGTTTTCCTCCAGCTGCGCTCCATTTTCCAGGCTGCTCTCTTTAGTGCGCGAGTGTACTCATTATACCACCGTGTTGGACTCTTATCCTTAATCTTCCTTAAGCGTAAAGGAGCAACCGTATCTAAAGTGCTAGAAAAGAGAGAGTCCATAGTTCCTGTTACATCATCAAGTTGTTCTGAGCTATTGGATATGCTGAGGAACTGAGATAAGTCAGGAAGATTATTTATAAAGCAGTCTTTTGTGGTAGAGGTAATGGTTCTACCGTATTTGTAACAAGGAGTTGGCTTTACAGCTTTAGCTATATGGAATATACAGGAGACTAAATAATGATCTGAGATATCATCGCTCTGCTGCCAAATTTCAACGCCACTGACATCAATTCCATGTGACAGTATTAAATCTAGAGTATGATTTCGACAATGAGTAGGTCCTGACACGTGTTGTTTAACACCAATTGAGATTAGAATGTCTATAAATGCTGATCCCAACGAATCTCTTTCATTATCAACATGGATATTAAAATCACCAACGATTAGGACTTTATCTGCAGTCAGTACTAACTCCGATAGAAGATCAGAAAATTCTTTAATAAAGTCTGTATGGTGCCCTGGTGGCCTGTATACAGTAGCCAGTACAAACATCACAGGGGTTTTATCATTAATAATTGTTTCTTTGGATAAAGTTATATGAAGCACCATTACTTCGAACGAATTATACTTGAAACCCGACCTCTGAGAGATACTGAAAATATTGCTATAAATTGTAGCAACACCTCCCCCTTTACCTTTTGGATGCGGTTCATGTTTGTAACAGCAATCTTTGGGTGTAGACTCGTTTAAAGTAATGTAATCATCTGGCTTTAGATGATTACAATACGAACTCTAAGACTATGTGCCATATTTCTAGAGAGAAGAGCGGCACCAACCCAGGAGGGATGAACGCTGTCGCCTCTGGCTTGCTCAGTTGGGGACACTTAATTTCTAGCGATTATCGCCGATTTGATTGCACAGATACTATTTAAACTAAACTGAGCTAGACAATGACATCTCTGAATTCAATAATGATGCCTTTAACTGAAAATTGAGTGTTTAATCTTATCATTATACATTACTGACACTCTATCCCCCAATTTGATACTGTTAAGTGCTTTGACACAATCTGTATTGTTAAAAGCGCTATATAAATAAAGGTGACTTGACTTGACATGAACACCATCTCTTTTCAACAGGTTAGGTCTGCCCCAAAAATTCTTCCAATTGTCTATAAAGCCTATGTTATTTTGCGGGCACCACTTAGACATCCAGCCATTGAGTGACGACAGTCTGCTATGAATCTCATCGCCACGGTAAGCAGGGAGCGGACCAGAGCATATTACAGTGTCTGACATCATACTTGCAAGTTCACACACCTCTTTAACATTATTTTTAGTGATCTCCGACTGGCGAAGTCAAACATCATTAGCGCCGACGTGGATAACAATCTTACTGAATTTACGTTTAGCATTAGTCAACACTTTTAAATTTGCCAAGATGTCAGGCGCTCTGGCTCCTAGTAAACAATGGACTATGGTAGCTGGTATCTCTATTTTCACGTTCCGTACAATAGAATCGCCAATAACTTGAGCACTTTCATCAGGTTTCTCAGTGGGTGCTTCACTGAGTGGGGAGAACCTGTTTGATGTTTTGATCGGAACGGAAGAGTGGTGTTTTGACCCGCGACTAGGCCGCCTCACAGTCACCCAGTTGCCCTACTGCATGGGCTCAACCGAAACCAAACAATGTACAGGACTCCCTGAGCTAGTCGCATCCAAAGCAGTATCTACAGCCCTCACATTCTTACTATCCTCAACTAAAGTTTGGATGTGTCTCTAGTTCTAAAACCTTCTCTGTCAGCCTAACTATTTCCCTGCATTTATCACATGTGAATCCCTCGCTGCTGACAGAGACAGATAAACTGTACATGTGGCAAACAACAATAGCAGGAGAAGAAGCTTACTCACCATGATTGATAAATGATACCAACTTAACTTACCACTTACCACTGTTGTTTGACGAGCTTGTGAAAAACGGAGCGGGAAAAAAAAGAAAAAGAAAACAATAATAGGCGCGAATAGAAACACAAGTGGAACCGCGAGTGACCAGCTAACTGGCTAACAAGCTGCACTCACGGTTTTAAAAGCGAACGGTCAAATTAGTTAGATTAGTTTAAAAGATAATACCAGAAATATGGTGGGCATTAAGTTATATATTATCACTTTAGACAAAAGGGAGTGAAAGTAAGGTAGAGATTCAATAAAAAGCGAAGGTACACGGAGCTACAATCACAAACCTCTCAGCAGCACAACAGACTAAAGCAATGGAAAGGTATCACAAAGGATACATCAGTAGAGTGGGGCCCAAAGTGAGAACTCAGAGAAAGGGTAAAGTATTTTAGAAAGTGTGCAGAATGCTTAGCGTGCACACTTATCATGATATAAATTTTAGAAATTGCACAGAAGCTCAGTGTGTGCACTTGCCTTAAACATGGATTTTAGAATCACCATCGTTAAAGGGTTACTGAGGCTGATACAGGCCTAGGAACCACATGTGACTGTGACACACTCAAGCAGATACTTAGTTCAGCGGAAAGCCTACATGCTCAGAGCGCATGTGGATTGGAAATGGCATACCTCATAGAAAAACCCTCCAATTGAGGGGCGAATCACCAAATCAACCACAGTAGTCACAGGACAGGATTAGGCTCATACATAACTTGAAGAAGCGAAGCACCCAACTCTCAGAATGAGAAGGGGACACAGACGCTCAACTTGGGAGCAGTCTGCTCATAGATGACCCTCTAGTGTGAGGGGAGCACCAAAAGCTCAACCATAAGAGCAGCCTAAGGGGGAGGGCAGCGAAAGGCCTGACCCCCTGACATGGCTGCCCAATGGAGCTTCACAGAGTGGAGATCTCAAATCTCAGGATGAGAACGGAGGAGTGGAGAACTTGACTCACAGAACGAGAGGAGAACTCAATGCTCGTTTGGGAGTGGCATGCGCATAGGTGACCCTCTATGGAGAGGGGAGCACTGCTAGCTCAACCAAAAGCAGCCCACCAGGGAGGCAGAAGGTGGCCCAACAACCTGGTGTGGCTGCAAACCAGAGCTCCAGAGAGCGGAAACTCAGATCTCTGAATGGGAGAAGAACTCAAAGACACTCACAGAGTTCCCACTCTTTCACGAACACCAGATTGAAGGACTTTCAAGGACTTTTTAAAGCACTATTTATTTTATATCAAGCACCTATCAAATTCACACCCCAGTATATGTAGTGTCATGAAAGACCTTACAGTACTTAACATTTCACTTTGAATGTGTAGGTTTCATAAATTTAGACTGTTTTGAGCAGTCATGTTCAAAGGAATTTAGTGAAATCCATTGAAGTCAGCACTGGTAATATTCAAATACAATTTCTAAAATACTGATAAAATATGCATAAAACTGGGTTTGCTGTAGTTCTTTTACAAGATTTAAATTTGAAAGAATTTCTCAATTGTTTAATTAATAAAAAGTGGTTAAATGTTGTAATGACATGGTAAAACATGTTAACGTTAAACATTTGCACATTCTCTCAATAGAGACGTTACTCATTAATAAATAAACTGAAGTCAAAATTATTTTGTAAATCACTTTTTATTGCAAATCCCATTTTATCTTTGACCTAGAGGAATGCAGCTGCTCAAACATGCAGCTGCTCAAAACTTCTATATTTTTTTTGAAAATATTTCATGAACATTTTAAACCTTGTACATGTGCAAATGTACGTTCCTGCTGGTGTCGTTAATCTGGCAACCTGTGTGTCTGAGGTGCAGGGGCCAGGTGAAAAAAAACAGTCTCCAATATTTTGAATTTGGACTGCAATACCTAGTTCAACCGCTAGGTCAATCCTACATACAGCACCTTTGTAGGTGCTGTATGCGCAGGACAGTTTTCTTAAGGCCACTCCTGCTGAATTTCTGACCATTACCGCCCACTCCCGCAACGTGTGTCTCCTGCTCCCAGAAACATTCTAATATTGTATATAATTTTCGCACATCAGGGAGCCGCTATATGCGGGGTACTGAAATCGCATTTGAATGAGCTCTTGCTGTTTTCTGTGTAAAGTGAGCACATCTTACAGTGCGTGCAGAATTATTAGGCAATTATTATATTCTGATTATATATTTTAAGCACATTTTACCAATTCCAAACCACATAAATCTTAATAACTACTATTAATTTTATATTTAATCATTTATAAGTGATATATAATTGTCCATGAAGCTGGAAGTGAAAAACTTATATTCAGGTGTGCAGAATTATTAAAGGCAGTTTTTCTTTTACAGATGAAATGAGCCAAAAAAAAAAGATTTAACTCAGACTGAAAAGTCAAAATTATTAAATCCCCATGAGAAATATTCAAAATTAATGCAATACAGAAATTGCAAAGTTAAGACATGACCACTGGAGATCAAAATGCTCATTGGGTCAGCGGGGTCAGAAAAAAACAGGTGGAGAAGAAAAGACATGTTAACTGCAAAATAGTTAAAGGTGCTGTATGTAGGATTGACACCTAGCGGTTGAACTAGGTATTGCAGTCCAAATTCAAAATATTGGAGACTGTTTTTTTCACCTGGCCCCTCCTCCTCAGACATGACGCACACGCAGGTTGCCAGATTAACGAAAGGAACGAGCGCACATGCCGATGAATGAAATTAAATACGTTGTGTTTTCCGCCAACTGGCAACCCGCGGTGCCGAAATACAATTGGGTAAACTGGCAGTGGGCGGGTTTCACAAACCATAACAAACACAGACATTCCGGGCCGGAATGCACATTTTCAAAGGAGAATAACTGACTGTAGCATTGTTTTTCAGATAAACAAGTATGTTAACTTAGCATGTTTCTTAAATATCTGCAAACATATTATGGTATTTTTATGCTTTAGTAGAGTCAAAATCCTACATACAGCACCTTTAAGAATTAATGTGAAGAATTAGGTGTGAAACCATCAGGAACCATTTAGTCTCCAGCGCCACCATTTTCCAGAACTGCAAACTTCCTCGAGTCTCCAGAATTACAAGGTGTCAGGTTCTGGGAGACTTTGCTTAAAAATGGCCCTCACTTAATAAGAATAACATGCTGAAGTGTTGTGAAATACATGATTAATTTTTTTATAGGCTTCATGGTGGACAGATAAGTTGAAAGTGACTCTTGAAGGACCAGCACCACATCCTCTGGTACCACTGTTTGAAGAATTTATCTTCTAGAATCTGGCAGTAAGTTTTAGGAGCTCCTTTTTAGTCAATCTCTGCAAGACAGACTTTTCAGGATAGGAGATGGACTAAAAATGAACTCCCAAAACTTACTGCGACATTGGAGCTAAAGAGAAAATGTAGAACTTGAAAAACTGGAAAAACAGCTTAGTGAAAAACGTTTAAAGTTTAAAAGCAAATAGAAAGTCCTTTTTTCATTTTTTATTTCTTTTCTTTATAATTTTTGCAGATTTGCACATGTACAAGGTTTAAAATGTTCATGAAATATTTTCAAAAAAATATAGAAGTTTTGAGCAGCTGCATGTTTGAGCAGCTGCATTCCTCTAGGTCAAAGATAAAATGGGATTTGCAATAAAAAGTGAGTTACAAAATAATTTTGACTTCAGTTTATTTATTAATGAGTAACGTCTCTATTGAGAGAATGTGCAAATGTTTAACGTTAACATGTTTTACCATGTCATTACAACATTTAACCACTTTTTATTAATTAAACAATTATGTCTGTGTTTGTTATGGTTTGTGAAACCCGCCCACTGCCAGTTTACCCAATTGTATTTCGGCACCGCGGGTTGCCAGTTGGCGGAAAACACAACGTATTTAATTTCATTCATCGGCATGTGCGCTCGTTCCTTTCGTTAATCTGGCAACCTGCGTGTGCGTCAAGTCTGAGGAGGAGGGGCCAGGTGAAAAAAACAGTCTCCAATATTTTGAATTTGGACTGCAATACCTAGTTCAACCGCTAGGTGTCAATCCTACATACAGCACCTTTAACTATTTTGCAGTTAACATGTCTTTTCTTCTCCACCTGTTTTTTTCTGACCCCGCTGACCCAATGAGCATTTTGCTCTCCAGTGGTCATGTCTTAACTTTGCAATTTCTGTATTGCATTAATTTTGAATATTTCTCATGGGGATTTAATAATTTTTGACTTTTCAGTCTGAGTTAAATCTTTTTTTTTTTTTGGCTCATTTCATCTGTAAAAGAAAAACTGCCTTTAATAATTCTGCACACCTGAATATAAGTTTTTCACTTCCAGCTTCATGGACAATTATATATCACTTATAAATGATTAAATATAAAATTAATAGTAGTTATTAAGATTTATGTGGTTTGGAATTGGTAAAATGTGCTTAAAAATATATAATCAGAATATAATAATTGCCTAATAATTCTGCACGCACTGTAAGATGTGCTCACTTTACACAGAAAACAGCAAGAGCTCATTCAAATGCGATTTCAGTACCCCGCATATAGCGGCTCCCTGATGTGCGAAAATTATATACAATATTAGAATGTTTCTGGGAGCAGGAGACACACGTTGCGGGAGTGGGCGGTAATGGTCAGAAATTCAGCAGGAGCGGCCTTAAGAAAACTGTCCTGCGCATACAGCACCTACAAAGGTGCTGTATGTAGGATTGACCTAGGATTGACCTAGCAGTTGAACTAGGTATTGCAGTCCAAATTCAAAATATTGGAGACTGTTTTTTTCACCTGGCCCCTCCTCCTCAGACACACAGGTTGCCAGATTAACGACACCAACAGGAACGAGCGCACGTGCCGATGAATGAAATTAAATACGCTGTGTTTTCCGCCAACTGGCAACCCGCGGTGCCGAAATTCAATTGGGTAAACTGGCAGTGGGCGGGTTTCACAAACCATAATAAACACAGACATTCCGGGCCGGAATGCACATTTTCAAAGGAGAATAACTGACTGTAGCATTGTTTTTCAGATAAACAAGTATGTTAACTTACGCCGGTTTCACACCGCAAGCGGCAGCTTCGCGGCAGCGTCACGTCAGCCTAACTACAGCGTCACTGCAGCTGCAGACTCGCCAGAGTATTCACACTGGAAGCGTTTGTTCAGCGTCACAGCAGCGGCTCCAAAGCGACAACTATAAATTTGTTTTTAGAAGTTGGTCAGTTATAAACTTGAAAGTTTTGAAGTCTTGGGGATTAGCGTGTAAATGGTCAACAACAAAAACATCTCCTTTCATGTTGTTTCAGTCATACTCAAATATAGAAAGTGCTGTTTATACTGTTTTTTTTTTTATTTATTATTATTATTTTTTTTTTATAATATATACTTTTACCCATAATCTCCATTTCTTATAGAAGCTGTCAATAATGAATGAATAATGAATTTCTTATGTAGGCCTACTGTATATACTCCATTGTAAATTAAGATCCTGAGCAAGATGAATTGTTCCTTGTGAGTTTGATAAAATGCTTTAAGTTATAATTTGCTTATGGCAATTAAAAATGAAAAACAAGTTAAAATGGGTAAATCTTCTATAAATATTTTTGATTGTTCATTTTCTTTCCTGACATACTCCAATTCATCTTAAAACACACTAGACATGCTTATTCTGTGCATTTTAGCACGTTTTGTGTTAAATTTATTTTGTCCATCAAAAGTGTGCTGTCACTTTAATTGAGCGTGAGCGGCGCGGCAAAAATAGACTTGGGGCCGAAACCATCGCTGCAGCACTGCTCACGCGACGCTCCTGCTTGACGCTCATGCGCTGCTCCTGCTGCCGGTGTGAATGCGCTTATTTGTTAACATGGGCGCCAAAAAAAATATGCGCTGCTCATGCGCTGCTCACGCGCCGCTCACGCTTGCGGTGTGAAAAGCATGTTTCTTAAATATCTGCAAACATATTATGGTATTTTTATGCTTTAGTAGAGTCAAAATCCTACATACAGCACCTTTAAGAATTAATGTGAAGAATTAGGTGTGAAACCATCAGGAACCATTTAGTCTCCAGCGCCACCATTTTCCAGAACTGCAACCTTCCTTGAGTCTCCAGAATTACAAGGTGTCAGGTTCTCAGAGACTTTGCTTAAAAATGGCCCTCACTTAATAAGAATAACATGCTGAAGTGTTGTGAAATACATGATTAATTTTTTTATAGGCTTCATGGTGGACAGATAAGTTGAAAGTGACTCTTGAAGGACCAGCACCACATCCTCTGGTACCACTGTTTGAAGAATTTATCTTCTAGAATCTGGCAGTAAGTTTTAGGAGCTCCTTTTTAGTCAATCTCTGCAAGACAGACTTTTCAGGATAGGAGATGGACTAAAAATGAACTCCCAAAACTTACTGCGACATTGGAGCTACAGAGAAAATGTAGAACTTGAAAAACTGGAAAAACAGCTTAGTGAAAAACGTTTAAAGTTTAAAAGCAAATAGACAGTCCTTTTTTCTTTTCTTTATAATTTTTGCAGATTTGCACATGTACAAGGTTTAAAATGTTCATGAAATATTTTCAAAAAAATATAGAAGTTTTGAGCAGCTGCATGTTTGAGCAGCTGCATTCCTCTAGGTCAAAGATAAAATGGGATTTGCAATAAAAAGTGAGTTACAAAATAATTTTGACTTCAGTTTATTTATTAATGAGTAACGTCTCTATTGAGAGAATGTGCAAATGTTTAACGTTAACATGTTTTACCATGTCATTACAACATTTAACCACTTTTTATTAATTAAACAATTGAGAAATTCTTTCAAATTTAAATCTTGTAAAAGAACTACAGCAAACCCAGTTTTATGCATGTTTTATCAGTATTTTAGAAATTGTATTTGAATATTACCAGTGCTGACTTCAATGGATTTCACTAAATTCCTTTGAACATGACTGCTCAAAACAGTCTAAATTTATGAAACCTACACATTCAAAGTGAAATGTTAAGTACTGTAAGGTCTTTCATGACACTACATATACTGGGGTGTGAATTTGATAGGTGCTTGATATAAAATAAATAGTGCTTTAAAAAGTCCTTGAAAGTCCTTCAATCTGGTGTTCGTGAAAGAGTGGGAACTCTGTGAGTGTCTTTGAGTTCTTCTCCCATTCAGAGATCTGAGTTTCCGCTCTCTGGAGCTCTGGTTTGCAGCCACACCAGGTTGTTGGGCCACCTTCTGCCTCCCTGGTGGGCTGCTTTTGGTTGAGCTAGCAGTGCTCCCCTCTCCATAGAGGGTCACCTATGCGCATGCCACTCCCAAACGAGCATTGAGTTCTCCTCTCGTTCTGTGAGTCAAGTTCTCCACTCCTCCGTTCTCATCCTGAGATTTGAGATCTCCACTCTGTGAAGCTCCATTGGGCAGCCATGTCAGGGGGTCAGGCCTTTCGCTGCCCTCCCCCTTAGGCTGCTCTTATGGTTGAGCTTTTGGCGCTCCCCTCACACTAGAGGGTCATCTATGAGCAGACTGCTCCCAAGTTGAGCGTCTGTGTCCCCTTCTCATTCTGAGAGTTGAGTTCTTCGCTCCCCAGAGCTCTGGTGAGGCAGCAATACCAGGTTGTTAGGCCCTTTTCTGCCTCCCTGATAGGCTGCTCTTGTGGTTGAGCTTTTGGCGCTCCCCTCACACTAGAGGGTAATCTATGAGCAGACTGCTCCCAAGTTGAGCGTCTGTGTCCCCTTCTCATTCTGAGAGTTGGTTGCTTCGCTTCTTCAAGTTATGTATGAGCCTAATCCTGTCCTATGATTACTGTGGTTGATTTGGTGATTCGCCCCTCAATTGGAGGGTTTTTCTATGAGGTATGTCATTTCCGCTGAACTAAGTAACTGCTTGAGTGTGTCACAGTCACATGGGGTTCCTAGGCCTGTCTCAGCCTCAGTAACCCCTTAACGATGGTGATTCTAAAATCCATGTTTATGGTAAGTGCACACACTGAGCTTCTGTGCAATTTCTAAAATTTATATCATGGTAAGTGTGCACGCTAAGCATTCTGCACACTTTCTAAAATACTTTACCCTTTCTCTGAGTTCTCACTTTCGGCCCCACTCTACTGATGTATCCTTTGTGATACCTTTCCTAAGCAGGGTGTTTGCTACCAAGGATCTGTTGCCTCAGTTCCTTTTGAGCAAGCTCTTGAGAGACCTGGTGGTAGCCCCTGGGTGACAGGCCAGGCCCGGCCATATCCCCTTAAAGGAATCTCTTTGTTTCTGATTACAAGCCTTTGAACTCTGCCCTGGGTTCAGGCTTCCTCAAAGCCCAGCCCTTAACAGGTAACAGCTCAGACCTTTGGCCGAAGGGATTAGTGTCACTGACAGCTGTCAAGGCGTCCTAGGGGCAACACCCATAACCTTGGACTGTAACACAGCAAATACATAAAATAAAAGCAATAATTCAACTACAATGCAGTAAAAAAGTGGAAGGGCAAGGAAGGGGTTACACTCTGAAACATCAAGAGTGCAAAACAGGCACATCCACTCACACACACATACACACGCACACATACACAAATATACACATTCAAATGAATTGGTATGGTTATAACCAAATAGCCATAACAACTCAGAAAATTGAAATAAGAGGTTGAAATCAGATCAGACCCAGAAGGATTAAGCTCTGATAAAACATTCCTGTTAATTTTTGTTACTTTTTATAGAATTTTAAGGTAACACTTTATTTTAAGGTGTCATAATACAGAGTAATTACCTAATTAAGTACTTCGTAGTAGCCGTTGTACTTACATGAAACAAAATGTACTTATTGTGTAACTAAGTTATGGAACAACCTGTAATTACAGTTTGTAATTATGTAGATGTAATAGGCAGCTACTGTTACACATATGTAACAGACTAGAGCCCTGCATTTCGGCCCGGGCTTTTACGGGCCCCGACTTTTTTACGTTCCTAGGGCCGGGCCTCGGGCCAATTTTCACATCCTAGTTCAGACGCGGGCTGGGCCTCGGGCCTGTTTTAGGCTTCTCCTTATTTTTATATTTTAGACATCCATCAATTAGTGATGGAAAAAAATAGCCACGCTAGTGGAAACAACACGAGACCGTGACGCGACCGAGAGCGGCTCGACGGTGTTTAGTGTCCCGCAGCCGCAGCAGCAGCAGCGAGTGCCGTCAGTGCAGCTGAAGAGTTATGCGTTCAAATACACGCAATAAAGCTTGCCGTAAAGCCCCAGCAAAAGCTAATTATCGTGAATGTGTTCGGGGGAAATAGTAAGGAGATATTTGAATTATTTACTAATAAACTAGTGTTTTCTGTGTCAGTGTCACAAAGATGAAGATGATGATCCTGACTCGCCATCTCCTCATTAGACGCGCCTTTGGAGAGAATTGCATCTTCGCGGATTATGATTATAATGAAAGAGTTTTTGTTTTCGATTTGATTTATTCCATTAAGTAGTAATTTAAATCTTTCTATAGATATATTTATCATGTCTGTGACTTTCGGTTCATTTTTGTGAAGCGCTCCTGTTCAAGACAAGACGGCAGAAAGCGCATCGTTTTCTTTATTTTATAAAAGCATGACGTTTTGTTGATATTGTAAGTGCACACAAATAAAAGTAGACCCTTTACAGTTCCGAATGATGTATTACTCATCTCAATTACCTTTATGAGCCAGAATTATTTTAAGTTGTTTCCATTGAAAAAAATGCAAGTGATTGTGCTGGTGCCTCCAAGTCCTGCGCTTTAGCTTCCACTCTCCGCACAAACTATTGGATGCGGCGCACATTTATCTAGGTTTAATGTTTAAACATTGTTATATGCTTGAACTGTTTCAGTATATCTATAGATTTTATTTTAGGCAAGTCGTGATGATTTGAGAAGGCTAAATTCATCAAATATAAGCTATGATCAGCCTGCCGGTCTGCCGCTGGCCGCTTGGTCGTTACCTTACGGAAAAACTTATTTAATGAACAAAAAATGCTCCAAACATTTTTCTAAATGAACTTAATAAAAAAAATAAATAAATAAACGAAATATAAATCACTTTGCCATTACAAAAAAGGGGGGAAAGACGGGCTCGGGTCAGACTCGGGCCGGTAATTCTGATAAGCTGTCGGACATGGGCCGGGCTAGGGCCTGAGCGTCTCGGGCCAGGGCCGGGCTAGAGCCTAAATTTGAGGCCCGTGCAGGGCTCTATAACAGACTGTGTCTGTTACACAGCTACTTGTACACTTAAGTACAATCTTGATACACTTTATTTTAAGTAGCTTATGCCTGTTTAATATTAGGTAATTGCAATGCCAATCAGTGATCAGCTGAGTTTACACATCACGTTTTGGTAACGGTATGGTTCGCTTGGAACCTCGGCCGAGGTACTAAAAAAAGTAACAGGTACTGTACCCAGTGGAAAACCCCCCAAAAGTGAACCGTACTGTGCCGTACCATGCAGTGGAAAAGCGCCAAAAGGTGCAGCTGGATAAGGTGTACAACATAGATACACGTGAAGTACACTTAAGTACAATCTTGATACACTATTTTAAGTAGCTTATGTTTGTGTAATATTATGTAATTGTAATGTAATTAGAAATGTATTACATGTATTTAAGCTGTGTACTGGTGGGTTAAATCAAACTAAGGTGCAGCTGGATAAGTTGTACAGTATAGATACAAATGAAGTACACTCAAGTACAATCTTGATACACTTTATTTTAAGTAGCTTATGTCTGTGTACTTACATTTATAATTACGTTGTATAAAGTCTGCAACACACATGTAACAATTGTTTGGTTACATAAGTAGTTGTGTAACAGACTCGGTCTCTTACATATGTGTAAAAGTAGCTGCCTATTACATCTACATAATTACAAACTGTAAGTACAGGTTGCTCCATAACTTAGTTACATGGTAAATACATTTCGTTTCATGTACAGTCGTGGTCAGAATTATTGGAACCCTTGGTAAATATAATCAAAGAAGGCTCTGAAAATAAACCTGCATTATTAATCCTTTTGATTTTTTTATTTAAAAACAAAAAAAACAAACAAAAATCACAAAAATCTAACCTTTCATTGAACTAAAACAATTGAAAATGGGGGAAAATCTCATTATGAAATACAAATACACGTTGGACACAATTATTGGTACCCCTAGAAATTCTCATGAGTAAAATATCTCTGAAGTATATTCCCATTCATATTTACAATTTTGAGCACTCCAGGGGGATTATGAACATGAAATTATCCAGCCATGGCTTCCTGTTTCACAGAAATATAAATAGGAGGGAAAACAAAGTCCAAATTCCCTTAATCATCCATCACAACAAGAAAAAACAAAGAATATATTTCTGATGTGCAGCAAACGATAATTGAGCTTCACAAATTAGTGAAGTGGCTTTAAGAAAAGAGCTAGAGCAGTGAAAATTATAATTTCCACCATCAGGGCAATAACTAAAGAATTTGCAATCAACAGAAAATTGTATGAATCTGCCTGGAAGAGGACATGTGTCTATATCGTCCTACTGCACGGTGAGGAGGAGAATTTGAGTGGCCAAAGACTCTTCAAGGACCACAGCTGGGGTCAGAAAACCTTAAAAAAAAAAAATTGGCAAACAGCCCCTACATCACCACATGTTGTTTGGGAGGGTTTCAAGAAAAATTCTCCTCACTCATCCAAAAACTTTCTCCAGCATATTCAGTTGTCAGACACGACTGGAACTGGAACAGCAAACACTCAAGATGGGTTTGGTGCACACAGGGATAAAAAAGTACCCCATGTGTACAATGAAATATACTGCTGTAGTTTTAATGTTGTATATATATATTTCTGCTTGAGGTACTGGACATCTTATTTAGATACATGGCATCATGGATTCTATCAAATACCAACAGATAAAAAATCAACAAGTGACTGACTCTGTTAGAAATCTTATAATGGGCCATGTTTGGATCTTCCAATTGGACAATAATCCAAACACAAACCTCAAAAACAACACAAAAATGGGTCACTGGACACAAAACCAAGCTTCTGCTGTGGCCATTCCAGTCCTCTGACCTGAACCCTGTAGAAAATGAGAGAGGTGAACTGAAGCACCGTCATGGAGCTGTGAATCTGAAGGATCTGGAGAGATTCTGGATGAAGGAATGGTCTCTGATCTCTTGTCAGGTGTTCTCTAACCTCATCAGGCATTATAGGAGAAAATTTAGAGCTGTTAAACTGGCAAATGGAGGTTTCAAAAGGTATTGAATAAAAGGGTGCCGTTCATTGTGGCCAATTTGTATTAGAGCAAAACATTTATTTCATAATGATATTTCCTCCCATTTTAAATTATTATTCTCCAATGAAAGGTTAGATTTTTGTGAATTGTTTTGAATAAAAGATCAAAAGGATCAACAATGCAGATTAATTTTCACAGCCTTCTTTGATCATATTTAGCAAGGGTGCCAATAATTCTGACCACGACTGTAAGTACTACGGCTACTACTAAATACTTAACTAGGTAATTGCTCTGTATTATGGACACCTTAAAATAAAGTGGTACCAATTTTTATATTTTGTGTAACAAAATGCTTTCTCTGTGTTCAGGTTTGACTGTAGTAATAATAATTCAAAAACTGACGCTTTAAATCAACATTTCAAACCAAAAAAAATCTAAACCTTTACAAAACGTTGTCTTTGAAAATGTCTAAGTATATATCCAAACCCACAACTTAATAAAATAAGTATTTATGTCTAAAAACGGTCCCACTTTATATTAGGTGGCCTTAACTACTATGTACTTACATTTAAATTAATCATTTGGTACAATGCACTTATTGTGTACATACTTGTTCTTACATTGTACTTATATTAATAACACCTTTATATAATAACATATGTAATTAATTTCTGTAATTACATTTATAATTACACTGTTGACCCATCCCTTACACCTTAACCCACTCTTAAACCTACCCATACCACTTAACCTGTCCCTAACCTTACCCATATCCCACCTCAATAGCAGCAGAAGTGTTTTGCAATACAATATGAACACAATAAGTACATTGTACTTATTTTTGATGAAAGTACATAGTAGTTAAGGCCACCTAATATAAAGTGTGACCCTAAAAACAATTAGAGAATTTATAGGCCTTTTATATAGAGCTATGTGGGAATCTATGGGCTAAACCATGGAATTGCAGATTTTTTTCTAATTTTACGCCCATCAGATGGCACTAATCTGTCTTAAAAAATTGGATTTTAAAGGCATTGGCTCTATTTTAACATGAAATACTGCCATAATTGAAAAGTAATAGAAAATAATTTTAGGTGTCTTCACTTTTGACCGTGAAGATCACAAGTGTGACTCCCAAATAAGGAGCACCAGAGGGTTAATACTGTGCTCGCGCCAGTAATGATGTCATAGGCTGTCGCCAGCCAATGTTATTGTCATGTATAGATGCATGCTTCAGACAATATAAGGAATTATAAACAACAGGAAATTACTGACAGGGAAAAGATTTCCTGTCAGGTCCTTTCCATGCTCTGACCATCAACTGCGAACCACGGGCAATTGGCAGACAATTCTCACCGCAACACACAGCATGCATTCACTTTTACTTTACTTTTTCTAAGCAGAACACACACACATGCTCTTGAGTGGATGTCTCAAGCATAAATCAGGCTTATGAGATAACTTACCTTGGCGTCCAGTTTTTGTTTCATATAAGCCCCATTAGTAGCAGTCAGAATGTTGTTAAGTGTAATGAACACATATCCATGGAGGTCAAAAGATAAATCTGTACTGTGAAAATCAGATGAAGGCAAATTAATTGAAGATAGATAAAAAAAAGTAAATAATATAATTCATAATTATACCAAAGACTATACCCAAGACATGTCACTTGTATAGTTTTGAATGGGGAAAAATGCAATGCTTAATGTAGGCGCTTTATCGCAGGAAGTCCCACCTTCTGAATAAAATAACCAATCAAGGGCTGGGCGATATAGCTAAAAAATTTATCAACGATATATACATTGTAAGATCTTGCTAATTACCTATAAGGCCCTGAATGGTTTGGCACCTCAGTATTTGAGTGAGCTCTTATCGCATTATAGTCCTTCACGTCCGCTGCGATCTCAAAAAACCATTTGATAATACCTAGAATATCAAAATCAACTGCGGGCGGGAGATCGTTTTCCTATTTAGCACCCAAACTCTGGAACAATCTACCTAACACTGTTCAGGAAGCAGACACACTCTGTCAGTTTAAATCTAGATTAAAGACCCATCTCTTTAACCTGGCTTACACATAATACACTATCGCATTTCTATTATTCAAATCCGTTAAAGGATTGTTAGGCTGCATTAATTAGGTCAACCGGAAACGGGAACACTTCCCAAAACACCCGATGTACTTGTTACATCGTTAGAAGAATGGCATCTATGCTAACATTAGTCTGTTTCTTTCTTATTCTGAGGTCACCGTAGCCACCAGATCCAGACTGTATCCAGATCAGATGGTGGATCAGCACCTAGAGATGACCTCTACAGCCCTGAACGTCAGCAGAGACCAGGACAACTAGATGAGCCTCAGAGACTGATCCCCAGTGAAGACCCTGTCTCCTAGACGGCCATTGGGACAAGACCACAGGAACCAGATGAGTCCTCTGTACAATCTGCACAACTGCTGATTTTGTCTGGCCAGAGGAGAATGACACTACTTCGACACACTATTTCCCCGTCTAAATACTGTAAAGCTGCTTTGACACAATTTGCATTGTTAAAAGCGCTATACAAATAATAGTGACTTGACTTGACTATAAAGTTTCATATCGTTCGGCATTGATAATTATTAAAAAATTTTTTTTTACCTTTTTTAAAGCAAAGAGCAATAGAAAAAAAAAATCTTTAAATTAAACCACTGTTTTTTTTAATTTACCCAATTTAAGACAAACAACAAATCTTTTATGTTTTGATTTCAGTTATTTCAAAGGTCCGGCCAACAATAGCAAAAGAACCAAAACACACTGACCAAGCAAACAAATGCAGTAAACAAGAAGATAAAAACAACAAATTTCCATGTTTTTGCTACAAAATTACGTTTTTTTTTTATTTTTACAAAAGTACACTCTTTCTGCTGCTCTCTCTCCTTTACAAACACACACACACACACACACACAGTCATGTGAAAAAGTTAGGACACCCTATTGAATTCCGTGGTTTTCCATATCAGGACATAATAAAAAAAATTATCTGGTCCTTGGCAGGTCGATACGATGCATCGATGCCACGCGTAAAATATAGATATCTGTAGTATAAATAGGCACCTTTATTTTGGCGCTGTCCACATTTTCACATAATATCTGTCTATGCATTACCGCCAATGCATGCATACCCGTTCAAACTCACGTATCAGGACTCGATACAAGGACTTCCCGAAGGCACAAGGTGAGCATAAAAGTCGCACGCCATATGTGAGAAGTTTTCTGCGCACACATCTGAAGCGCCTGAAGTGTCTACACCGCGCGAATACTGAATTGAGCTCTCTTCCACTTTTTTTGTGCATTAATGAATAAATACAGACAAAATTACATCAAAATGCGCGTTTTGGTGTTAAAATGAACATCCTTCCTCGCGTTCATTTCTATTCATCTATGATTCCTCTACCCCCACCTGCTGGCTATTGGAAAAAACTTGATTCAGTGATCTCTCAATATATTTGGAATGGTAAATGCCCCCGAATTAAATTATCTACTTTACAGCGTAACACATCAGATGGTGGCTGGTCCTTTCCAAATTTTTAATTATACGCTGACTCCTTTACTCTTTGTGCACTGTCAGCCTGGTTTAAACCAAATGTGTCAACCTCATGTTGGGACATTGAAGAATCTCTTGTTTCTCCTCACAATGTAGAGCATTTGGTTTTTGCTGGTGTCTCACTTAGACAATGTAAACTTCGTTTTGGCCCTATCATAACACATTTTATTTCTACTTGGAGAACGGTGTCCAGGAAGATAGGTGTCCTTTTTCATGCATCTTCGCATTAGGTCTGCGCTTCGCGCATATGGAGTTCCCTGGGATGCACAATTGCCTGTACATCCCTTGCGAAAAGTAATCCTTCCCAATGATAATTTTGTTATTTCTGCTTCAATTATTTACTCTTTTCTCCTCAAACAATCATACAAAACATTATACATAACAACTATCTGGTCTAAGGATATCAGTCGTGACTTACAAACTTTATTTTCTGATAAAATTTGATCAAATCACATCATCCTCAAAAAACCCAAATCATCAGATGATCCATTGGAAATTACTACATAGACTCTATCTGTCCCCTTTAAAATGTTTCTATATGCATGTGTCACCTTCCCCAAATTGCAGTTTATGTCCACAGGGGGCGGTACATATTTACATTTTTTTGGGAATGCTCTGCACTTTCTCCTTTCTGGACTCAGCTTGCTCATGACATATCATTCCTATTAGAAAAGGATGTAGTTTTGACTCCAGATCTTTTCTTCTTAAATTATTTTTCTGAATTGGCTCTGTCTCCGCAACAGAGAAACTTACTTTTAGCTGCGATTACTGCTGCAAAGAAAATGTTAGTCAGTTGCTGGGTTCCTCCCCATTCAGTGACCAGACGTGTATGGGGCTTATCTTTGCTGGACATTGTTTCTATGGAACTATCTACAGCTCATATTCATGGGGCAAAGACAAAAACTTTGAAGACCTGGAGTGCCACTTTTGACATTGTTAAATCTTTTGTTTATTCTTTTTGATGTACAATTTATTTATTTATTTTTAATTTTTTTCTCTTGTGATTGAAATATTACACTTTGTACTTTTCTCCACTGCAATATTTTGTATTTTCCTCAGCACAGTGTGCCTAGTGGGTTGGTGGGTGGGGGTATGACTGCAGTCTAGATTGGAATTGGTGTGTTATGTTTTGTGCTATCCTGAACTGACTGCCAATAAAATAATTGTTCACACACACACACACACAAAAAAAGGAATCTATGCTTTCGTTCTTGAAGTGAAAGCAAACTAATAATAAATCTAATGCTGTCAAAGAAAAATACAAGTGCTTACTACTCCTGACTAAATAACTTTTGTAACATCAAAAATGATTAATCTATATTTAACTTATACATTGAAGACTACGCAGTTATTTTACATTTGAGTATTACATTTCTGTAGTGTATCTGAAAATTTATTAGACTGAGCTGAAAAACCTGAAAAGCACCGTTTATTGAACTTGTACTGTATCTTTGTTCTATTGTATTTATTTTCTGCTATTGCTTGTAATTTGGTTATCTGTAGAAAATATTTTTTGGACTGAGCCCATAGTAGCAGCCAGAATAGATTTTTAAATAGTTTATTTTCTTAACCATTTAAAAAAAAAAAAAAGAAAAAAGAAAAAAAGTGTAGGCCTATTTTTTTTTGTGAATGTCCCAATTGAGGTACAGGATGTGAACATTTCAGATAAATGTTCATGTTATATATTTTGGTTGCATTTGTGAGTTAAAACAGCATTTAAATAGGTATATAATATCACTAAATTGCATTTAAATAAGTATATAATATCATATATATTGTTACGAATCCGGTTCGTGGCCTACCGTCTGATTGCCACCAGAGGTCACCCTTCCATCATATTGACTCTCACACTACACAGACTGTTTCACATTACCTTGCACTACAATTCCCATCAGCCATTGCACTGATCACACTGATCTCACACCCTACATAAACCATGGACTTCCTCTTCCTCTTTGCGCAGTATTGTATAGCGTTTATCACTCTCAAAGCGATAGCTACTCTACGGAGCCCAGTTTGTTGTCATAGTCTTGCCTTGCCTGTTTTTCTCGTGTTTTGATTCTAGCCCGTGTTTCCTGGATTAACCCCTTGCCTTGCCGTTCGGACACTGTTTGCACCTCTCTTGGATTATAGCTCGTGTACCTGGATTATCTCTCTGCCTTGCTCCATTGGATATTGTTCGCCGATCGAAGACCCACACTTGCCCTAGGACTACTCTTTGTCTTGTCCCTGCCATTCCTGTTTGCCGTTGTTTGACCCTGCCTGTGATTCGACTATGTTTATTAATAAAAGTTTGCACTTGTCTCCACATATATATATATATTTATAAATAAATAAACCACAAAAAATAAAATAATAATAATTATAAATTGTATGTACATGTGTGCTATAGACAAAACAGAATAGAAATAGAATTAAAAAATAAGAAATAAAATGTAGGGTGATGAATTAATACGGTTATTGCACATTTTTATTGCACAGTGGGAGAACATTTAACATTTTCCTCAGCTGGCGAAGGAAGTACAACCTTTGTTGGGCCTTTTTAGCAATGGAGTCTATGTGAGTGCCCCACTTCAGATCCTGAGAGATGATGTTGCCCAGGAACCTGAATGTCTCCACTGCAGCCACAGTGCTGTCCATGATGGTGAGTGGGGGGAGTGCAGGAGGGTTCCTACTGAAGTTCACTATCATCTCCACAGGTTGTTATAACTGCACCAGACAGCCAGCTCTTTAACCTCCTGTCTGTAGGCAGACTCGTCACCGTCCTGAATGAGGCCAATGACTGTAGTGTCGTCCGCAAACTTCAGGAGCTTGACAGAGGGGTCTTTAGTTGTGCAGTCGTTTGTGTACAGGGAGAAGAGGAGGGGGTAGAGGACGCAACCCTGAGGGGCACCAGTGCTGATGGTGCAGGTGTTGGGTGTGAATTTATCAGTTCTCACTAGCTGTTGCTTATCTGTCAGAAAACTGGTGATCCACTGACAGATAGAGCTAGGGACAGAGAGCTGGGTTAGTTTAGTCTGGAGGAGTGTAGGGATGATGGTGTTGAAAGCGGAGCTAAGGTTCACAAACAGGATCCTCACATAAGTCCTTGGTCTGTCCAGATGTTGCAGGATGAATTGCAGTCCCATGTTGACTGCATCATCCATGGACCTGTTTGCTCGGTAACAAACTGCAGGGGGTCCAGTAAGGGTCCAGTGATATCCTTCAGATAAGCCAACACCAACCTCTCAAAAGACTTCATGACCACAGACGTTAAAGCGACAGGTCTGTAGTCATTAAGTCCTATTATCTTGGGTTTCTTTGGGACGGGGATGATGGTGGAGCGTTTGAAGCAGGCAGGGACTTCGCACAGCTCCAATGATCTGTTGAAATATCTGTGAGAAGATGGGGGCCAGCTGGTCAGCACAGGTTTTCAGACAGGCCGGTGTCACACCGTCTGGGCCTGGTGCCTTTTTTCTTTTGTTCTTTCTGAAGACCTGACACACATCATTTTCACCGATCTGAAGTGCAGGTGTGGGGGAGAGGGGGGTTGCTGGAGGTGTTAATGGTTGTGTGGAGAGATGATCAGAGCGGGTGTAGGGTGTTAGACTGGGAGTTTCAAATCTATAGTAAAACTCATTCAGGTCTTCAGCAAGTTGTTGATTGGCCGCAGTGCTGGGGGATGATGTCTTGTAGTTGGTGATGGCTTTCAGACCTTTCCACACCGATACAGGTCATTGGCAGAAAATTGGTGTTCTAGCTTTTTAGTGTAGTTCCTCTTAGCCACTCTAATCTCCTTATTCAGTGTGTTTCTGGCCTAATTGTACAAGACTCTGTCCCCCCTTCCTGTAGCCATCCTCTTTGGCCTGACGGAGATGTCTGAGTTTTGCTGTGAACCATGGCTTGTCATTGTTGAATGTTAAATGAGTACTGTTAGGGATGCATATATCCTCACAGTAACTGATATATGAAGTTAAAGTCTCTGTGAGCTCGTCCAGATCACCACGTCGTCGTTGGTGGCAGCTTCAAAAACACTCCAATCAGTGAGATCAAAACAGGCTTGTAATGCCCGTTCTGTTTCGTTAGTCCGTCTCTTTGCCATCTTTACTGCAGATTTAAGTTTTTGCCTGTAAGTCAGTATAAGATGAACCAGGCAGTGGTCATAGAGTCCTAGAGCTGCTCTGGGGACGGAGCGATACGCATCCTTTATTGTGATGCAACAGCATGTTACATATCCCACCAGAGACAGTAATATATTGGATATTACTGTCTCTGGTGGGACATGTAACATGCTGTCTGTAGTTTGGCAGTTCACGGGAGAGATTTGCTTTATTAAAGTCCCCGAGAATGATAACACCAGAGTTCAGGTGTTGTTGTGCATTATTCAGATTTTAAAATAGGGATTAAAAAAAAAAAAAAAACACTGGGTGGATTTTTATAATTATAGGATGGATGTGTACACACACTTTCAACACAAATTTATGTTCAAACAACTTGTAAAGTGAATTTTGCATCCGATGACCCCTTTAAGCCTTGCCTGTGAAACTGGGGGATAGTCATTTAAATGATTGTTATAAAAACTTGTTTATATTCTACACAAATGTATAGGCAAATGTATTTATAATTTTGGTGATATGATTAGATGGCTTTGGTAAATGTCACGTAACTGACACATTCTTCACAGGCGGTTCTACTGATGATTTCCCTGGTATAAAACCGCTTATAGGCACAGAAATAATGTGTGATTGTAAATTGTACTTTATTTTTCAACATATCCTCAGATGTACATTCATGTTATAACTTGTATTAAAGTGAAGAATTGTTCATTTAACTTGTGCTCCGTGCTGCCGATCTATCACAGACTACATTAGACTTTGGGAACTTTAATTTTTTCCAAATTTGTTAATAAAAAATGCCTTTAATTCAAGGACACAGAATTTAGTAGGGACACAACTGAAATGTTCCTAGCAATAATTTTGATCAATTAAAATATATTTATATGTAACCACTGTCGTCATTATACCACGGACATTACCTGAGATGTTAAAGTCCACATGAAATCAAAATTTACAATATTTATTTTGATAGCGCTAGTCTTAAGGTCAACAATTAATCTGTGAAAGTTAATCCTCTGAAAAAAAGTAGTGTTATTTGGTAATCTTTAATCAAAATCTGATAATTTGCTTCAGGCATGCCTTCTCTGATGATGTCAGTTTGACGGCTTGGGCAGAATATGCTTAACCACACCCCTCCGACCATTAGTTTGCTGTGAGTGAGAGATGAGGAGGAGCGCAAATATAAAACCCTGCCCTCTACTCAATATTCCGTTTCAGCTGGAAATACGCCGCCACACACAAAAATAAAAAACAAAACAAAAAAAACAAGAGCACCCTTAATTGAAACTGTAATAATAACATATTTGGCAAACTCTTCTGTGCATATTTGCATTTGCGCTCTGGAGAGCATCAGATGTTCTTATTTACAATGTTTGTAGCGTTGAGCAATGTAGCTAATCACAGACACGTCCATTGAACCGATGAACTGAAATGAGTGACAGGCTCAGTGCATTTGAAATTAGAAAGGGAGCACTCTTTGCACACATACTAGACTATCTGTAATGCATTCAGAATTTGAATTAAAGGTTTTTTTTTTTATCATGATGCTAAGTGGAACAATGTCCCCTCACTAAAGTTCAGCTATAGTTTAGTTTTTCTATATAAATGCTAAAATGAATCTCAGACATGAACATATTTGCTTTGCTTAATCCATTCATGTACAAATTAATTCTAAAAAGAAATTAATTTGTACATGAAAAGTTTAAGCAAAGCAAATAATATGTTCACGTCTGAGATTCATTTTGGCATTTATCTCTCTTATTCCCAGTCAGCAAACAAATTTGGCCCAGATTTGGCATGCATCTGGCACAGCTGGCATTCATCCGGCACTGGCATACAGCATGTGGGCCAAACATGGCCCGGGTTTGGCAGAGATGGTACCGGGTTTAAGACGGCACACAAGACATGGGCCAGATGTCAAATGTAGTATTTGGCCCAGATGTCAAATATATATATGTGGGCCACATAAGTATTGCCGATCTTGACCCACATTTAAAATCCATTTAAAATATTTTTGAGTAAAATGCCAATGTTTTCCCATACAGAAAGGTAATATATTCACATATATGTGAAACACTGTTAAATATATTTTGAAAATGCATAACATAAAGCTCATGTTTTGTGTGCTATTATGTGTTTACTTGTATGCAAAATTATATTCATGCCTCATATGATATTATATAATATATGATATTATATAGTATATTATAGAATAGTATATTCTGTTGTTTTGTGTGTGTGTATATATATATATATATATATATATATATATATATATACACACACACACATATACATATATACATACATACATTCATCTGCCATTCATCCGGCACTGGCATACAGCATGTGGGCCAAACATGGCCCAGGTTTGGCAGAGATGGTACCGGGTTTAAGACGGCACACAAGACATGGGCCAGATGTCAAATGTAGATATGTGGGCCACATACAGTAAGTATTGCCAATCTTGACCCACATTTAAAATCTTTTTGACTAAAATCCCAATGTTTTCCCATACAGAAAGGTAATATATTCACATATCTGTGAAACACTGTTAAATATATTGAAATACATTTTTAAAATATATTTTTAAAATGCATAACATAAAGCTCATATTGTGTGTTTAATTGTTTACATGTGAAATTATATTCATGCCTCATATGATATTATATGATATGATATTATATGTTATATTATAGAATAGTATATCCTGTTGTTTTATTTATATACAACTGACTTCAAACAATGTTTTGCATTCACTGCTTTCATATTCTCATTCAATTTACAGTTTGATGTAGGCCTACTAAACAATACATGATGAAGTTTCAGGACATTTTATTTGACTTTTATGTACTATTTATGTAAATACATAACTTTGATGTGTTTTAGGCCATGTTGGCCAATCAGAAGCCTGAAAAAGTTTCCAGTAGGCGGAGATAACAGCGCAGGCTCCGACGTCACAAGCCAAAAATCTTCACCCTGGCAGGAGTTTTCAAAATGTTCGGTTTCAGTGACCTGGTGCAGCGTTTGCGTGAGGACGAACGGCCAAACCGCATAGAAAAAGCTGCGGTTTTGAAAATAACCGCGTTCGTGTGGACAGAGCCAATGAGCGCGCGTTGAGCATTCAAATTGCATTTAAACTGGAGCGGAGGAGCTTACCGTGGTAACGGTGTCAACTCACTCAGCTGACAAGTAGCGAGAGGCTGTCTCTCTGTTGTTTTAACTGCTTTCAGGTAAGTTTAGTCCCTAAAGTTACACAAATAATACATACAACCGTTCCTGACACTTTCTTACATGTAATTGACACGTTTCTGTTGAATCTTTACTTTACAGGAGTGGTTTAGTGTCTTCAAAAAGACTGTTAGCTAGCATCAGAGACTAACAATTAGAGGTAAGCTAACTTATAGATTTGAGCTCTTATTAATGAACGTTTGAGTTTTTAAGCACCTTTTATGTGTAGATGAGCGGCTTTGATAGTTTTGTAAATGTTTTGCTGATACTTTGTCAATAGATAAATGGAAGTCACTATAAGCTAATTAATTTAACCTAAAAGTCTGCACTGTGGGGTCAATCGGTGACGTCACTTACATGAACAAATATTGATAAATTGTACTGTGATATCAGGAGCGTCAGAAAAAAATACCTAAAACAGGGGAAGTTACAAGAAAATTTGTAATGGGAGCTGCTGACAGAGATGCAGGAAACAGGTGATCTGAGAAATCTTATTAAATAACTTTATATGAATTTTTCACTATATATTTCAATTATATCATCATGCATCTGTAAAACCTAAAAATATGAATTCTGGTATCTTAAGATTTTTTGTATGTTTTGTATATTATTATTATTATTATTATTATTGCATTTCACCTCTGCTGTAGTTTGTTTATTTCTAATAATCCTGACATTATATACTACATTTTGTTGGCTATGTGACATATTGTTCCTATTCTTCCATGCTGATGGCAGCACGCAGAGCTGGAGCGGATCTTCTGTCGAAGAACATCTCCAAAGCGCCATGAACCATCTGACTAGTAAGTAAAACCTCACACATTCAAAAGTTTATCAAATATTCAAAATATTCAAAATAAAAAATAAAATATTTCCCAGACAGCAAGCAGTGTCGGCCCAGATCTGGCCCACATCTGGCCCGCATGGATTTCACGAGGGCCGGATCTGGGCCAACACTATGTTGCTGTCTGGGTTCCTGTATGTCCTACAAGGCCATCTTGTTTAACTCTGTTCTGAGAACACTTCATACACAACAACCTACAGAGGGGTCAATCATAATTCAAAAAAAGACAGATGATAATAAAAAAGTTCTTTGAAATTAAAATTAACAATGGTAAGACGGAACCAGAGTACTATGAATGCACCTCTCTTCAAACTGTAACGGTCTGTATGTATATTATTTTTTTAACTTTAAATGAAGTGAAGTTTTTGTTCAAACAGACTTTGTTGCTTGTGGAAATCTCACGCGAGCCTGAAAGATACTTAAAATATTATTTGCACTCTTGAAAACTGTTCACCAAAGACTAAATTTCAGTCCAGCAGAATTTTCTGCAAACTTCACCATTGAGGCCAAAATGAGCATTGTGAATGTAAGAGCCTCAAACTACATTGTTTGTTTGAATTGTATTTCAGGGCAGTTCGTGAAGACTGATAACCTGGACAGAAGTCAGTTCAAGATCCAGCCTCCACACCAGACTTCTCACTCACAAGGATTGCTGTCTACTAGATATTATGTGTACTCTTCAGACTTAGGTTCATGCAGATATTATTCAAGGACATGAACACTTGAATATTGCAAAAATAGAGAAACTACCTTATTCAAGAATTTTGGGTTAATTGCGTGAACATTAAACAAATATATATTTCTTTTAGTGTTTTTTGTTTTGTTTTCCAAAGCACCTAAGAGCCAATTCACACTGCCATACTCCAACAGGGTGAACACACTGACAAAGCAAAACAAATAAGCATGTTTTTGTAATAGTTTTTTGTAGTTTTTGTGAAAGTGTGAACTGACCATAATGCTGTATGTTAGGTGTGAGATTCATTCAACTTGGTTTGCAGATTAAACATGATTAAATATTTGTTCAGAATATTGTTGTTGTTGTTGTGACTATTCATCTGGGAGGGGTGTGTATCAAGTGGCTTGGTTATGGTTTTGTTGAGGCTGACATGTGGAACTCATCTGGTCTAGCATATAGGACCAGAATAGGGCCAGCTATGGTCATACAGGTATGGTCCCACATAGCAATTTTGCTCTGGGCCAGCTCTGGCCCACACAATCAGCTTTTGCTTGGCCCACATACCGCAATGAATTACGGTCCTAGTGTGGACCAGGTCTGGTAATTAACTTGGCTGAGACTTGGGCCAGTTATGGCCCATGTGTGGTCCTTGTCTGGAATCCAGACTTGGTACACACTAGGACCATAAGTCATTGCGGTATGTGGGCCAAGCAAAAGCTGATTGTGTGGGCCAGAGAAAAATTGCTATGTGGGTTATATATATATATATATATATATATTGTGATGAGTCGGCTGCCTCCCCCCTTATTATCATCACCACCCCGTCCCTTATTCGCCGCCCTTCACAAGGCTCCCGACGGGAGTGGGTGTGTGAGAGAGGAGGGGCGCTGAATTTGCTAGGGCTGGCAGCGTGTGATGAGGCACATCTGAACTGAGTGGAGCCTCATCACCGCTGCTGTTTAAATGCTGAGCGCGCCTCTCCTCGAGAGACCGGTCTCTTCCCCCGTGCATACACGCTGGTGTCCTCGTGGGTCCAGAAAGGGAGCGTAGAGGGACTTCCGCACCATCAGAGATGTGAGCTGCCGAACCTGTGGTCCGGACGAAAGCCGCACCCGTGTTACGGCCGTCGGGCCAGGATGCCGGGCCGAACAAGTCCCGCTGAATGCCGTGGACCGAGAGGAAGAGGAAGAGGAAGAGGAAGAGGAAGACACTGTGGACGCTATCATGAAGCCGCCGCCCCTCGCGCCCCGGACCCGAGTGGGAGCGCATGCGGCCGCTGGACTCCGCCCCTTACCTGGACCCTCCCTTCCAGAACACTGCCCTCCTTCACAAGCCCCGCAGCACGACGAGGACACCAGACCCCCTGTTTATTTTGGACACTTTTTTCCCCCTTGGACACTTTTTTTATTTTATTGTTTTTGTTTAATAAAAGCCCCTCCGAGGCCTCACGCCACACCCACTGTGTCTGTCGTTGGCTCCACCCGTTACAATATATATATATTGGGTGTAATGGTACACAAATATGATAGTTCGATACGTACCTCGGTTTTAACGTCACTGTTCGGTATGATTTCGGTACAGCAGGGGGAAAAACGTAACTTTTTTTATTATTATTAAATAAACAGTGATTTACTGAACAAGTTACTCTTTCTTTAAATACATTCAGATATAGTTTAAATTTCCTTATTGATAAAAATCCACCTCAGCTTATGCTTAAAACTGTAGGGAGCCCTTTTACATTATAAGATTACAATTAGGCCTAACAACTTAACCCAAACTTAAATGTAATTATTATTTATTTGTAAAAAGATGATCAATACTCAAAAACAACAACAAAAAAATTGCACATAATGCAGATGGTCTTTAATTTTATCAGCGCAGCTGTGGTCTGGGCGATCCTGTCGAGTATCTCAGGTTTGGACCCTTCGTCTGTGATGATAACTCCCAGGTATTTAAAACTGTTTATACACTGTCTAGCTTCTCACTGCCAATCCTGATGTCAGTGGTGAAGCCACTGATGTTGTTAATCATCAGTTTAGTCTTCTCTGCATACCACAGGATGTAGAGATCTTGTCAAGGTGCTCCACCAAGTTAGCCAGCTCTTCTTCCTTCCCTCCCAGGCCAACTATATCATCGGCAAACCATAAGTTTGTGATTGTCCTGCCACCTATGCTAACTGTCCCCTCATGGACTTCCAATGCATCAACCATGATTAGTTCTAAACAGATGTTGAAGAGTGTGGGGGAGAGCAAGCAGCCTTGTCTTACTCCAACTGTGGTTCTAAACCAGTCCCCTATGTTGCTGTTGCAGAAAGCCCGCTGGTGGCCTTATCATAGAGGTTTTTTATCATTTTGATCAGGTTGGCATTGATGTTGTACTGCCTCATGGTGGCCCATAGTGCTGCATGCCATACTCTGTCGAACGCCTTTTTGAAGTCCACTAAGATGTGGTAAAGGTTTTGTTGATGTTGTAGGCAGGGGCGTCATTCACTCATGAATTTTGAGGGGTACGTGGGGGGAGGGGGGATATAGGCTTATGATATAGCCTTATGTTATTTATTTTTTTCCTTTTTATTCGAAATATTTCCAAACGTGTTAACTATATCAGGAAATATCTCGATTCTCAAATATGTGTAAGTATAAGCGTTTTGCACCTTTATATAGTGTTATTTGATCAATAAACGGTGATGAGAAAAGTAGACTAACAGTGTAATCTAACTACATATAAAAACCTGACTTTTTACTTAAGTAGGCTACCAGATATGGGTGTCATGCCATAAAATATTTTTAATACGACCGACTTTGTATTTAATGAGAATTTAATAACAATATTGTAAGTTACTAATTATAACACTTTCATTTTACAGAGAGCAAAGAACATTTTCATTCAGTCTACCCAGACTTCAGGCGCTCTCAAAAACTCCCATTAAAATCACTGAAGCTGTTTACACTGTGAAATGAATATCTTACTTACAATTCAGTCAGCGAGCACGCTCAGTGAACAAAACACCGCGTTTCAGTGATGACTCATCTGAACACCTCTGATTGGTCATGGCATTCATAAGCTCAACAGAATTGTGTGTGATTGGTTATAATGCAGCGCTGTATGAACGCATCTGTCTCTGGCTCAGCGCCAGCCAAAGCACGGATGCAAATTTGAATTTAGAAGCTGATGAACATATCAAATAGAAAAATGTTATTCAGCTATTTTTTTGTCTTTTGGAAGCTGCATTCAAAATCCACTTGGCTCAGAAATCTGACTTTGAATGGGCATGGTGCCTCTGGTTGTAGGAATCTCTCACATATTATCCTAAGGTTGAAGATCTGCTCTGTTGTGCTGCGCCCTAGTCTGAAGCCCGCTTGTTCTTCAGCGATGATCTTGTCCGCCTGCGGCTTCAATCGATTCAGTAGGATCCTTATCATGACCTTGCCTAAGTTAACCTAAGTTAAAAAAAACTTGTGTGAAATAAAAAAAATGTTAAAACGTGTGCTCTTATCATTCTGTGGACAAAATCCCATGAATTTCGCCCGCATCGGGAGCTTTATATGCACATGTGCGCTCATCTGTTTTCAATGCAGCTAACCTCGTTCCCACTCATTAAACTATGACAGATCCTTTACTGCAAAAAGACGGTCACTGCGACACCCTAAAGTGATGAAACTATGGCACCATGTGCCATATACAATTTTTATAGGCTTCACGTTATATTGTCGCTTGTCGGCTCATAAAATATGTAAATGCACATGCCCAGTAGCTGCAGCTGTATCCCTTCTAGCCTTAACCACAAATCAGACAGGAGAGTAGATAAACTTCGATGGACTTACACACGTGGTCAGAATTGTTAGTACCCTTGGTAAATACGATCAAAGGCGGCTGTGGAAATAAGTGAAAGTGACGTGACGTGACGTGGTCAAGTATGGTGACCCATACTCGGAATTTGTGCTCTGTATTTAACCCATCCTAAGTGCACACACACAGTAGTGAACACACACCCGGAGCAGTGGGCAATCCTTTTGATTGATTATTTAAAAAAATTCACAAAAATCTAACCTTTCATTGGATGATAAGAATTTAAAATGGGAGGAAATATCATTATGAAATAAAGGTATTTCTCTAATACACATTGGCCACAATTAATGGTACCCTTTTATTCAATACTTTTTGAAACCTCCATTTGCCAAAATAGTATAGTAGTTTTCTCCTACAATGCCTGACGAGGTTAGAGAACACCTGACAAGAGATCAGAGACCATTCCTTCATCCAGAATCACTCCAGATCCTTCAGATTCCCAGCTCCATGATGGTGCTTCTCCTCTTCAGTTCACCCCACTCATTTTCTATAGGGTGCAGGTCAGGGAACTGAAATGGCCATAGCAGAAGCTTGGTTTTGTGCCCAGTGACCCATTTTTGTGTTGTTTTTAAGGTTTGTTTTTGGATTATTGTCCAGTTGGAAGATCCAAACATGGCCCATTATAAAATTTCTAACAGTCAGTCACTTTTTGATTTTTTATCTCTTTGTATTTGATAGAATCAGTGATGCCATGTGTCTAAACAAGATGTCCAGGACCTCCAGCAGAAATATAGGCCCACAACATTAAAAATACAGCAGTATATTTCATTGTACACATGGGGTACTTTTTATCCCTGTGTTTACCAAACCCATCTTGAGTGTTTGCTGCTAAAAAGCTATTTTTTTAATGACATCTGACCATAGCAGCCAATCCCATTTGAAGTTCCAGTCGTGTCTGACAACTGAATATGCTGGAGATTGTTTTTTGGTGAAAGCATTTTCTTTTCTTGATTTGTTTCTTGAAGCCCTCCCAAACAACATGTGGTGATGTAGGTGCTGTTTGATATATTTTTTAAAGGTTTTCTGACCCCGAAACCCAACCTTTTTCTGCAATTCTCCAGCTGTGATCCTTGGAGAGTCTTTAGCCACTCAAATTCTCCTCCTCACCATGCATTAGGACGATATAGACACACGTCCTCTTCCAAACAGATTCATAACATTTTCTGTTGATCGGAACTTCTTAATTATTGCCCTGATGGTGGAAATATGAATTTTCACTACTCTAGCTCTTTTCTTAAAGCCACCTTCTAATTTTTGAAGCTCAATTATCTTTTGCTGCACATCAAAAATATATTCTTTGGTTTTTCTCATTGTGATGGGTGATTAATTCGGAATTTAGGCTTTGTTTTCCCTCCTATTTATACAGGTGCTGGTCATATAATTAGAATATCATCAAAAAGTTGATTTATTTCACTAATTCCATTCAAAAAGTGAAACTTGTATATTATATTCATTCATTACACACAGACTGATATATTTCAAATGTTTATTTCTTTTCATTTTGATGATTAGAGCTTACAGCTCATGAAAGTCAAAAATCAGTATCTCAAAATATTAGAATATTACTTAAGACCAATACAAAGAAAGGATTTTTAGAAATCTTGGCCAACTGAAAAGTATGAAAATGAAAAGTATGAGCATGTACAGCACTCAATACTTAGTTGGGGCTCCTTTTGCCTGAATTACTGCAGCAATGCGGCGTGGCATGGAGTCGATCAGTCTGTGGCACTGCTCAGGTGTTATGAGAGCCCAGGTTGCTCTGATAGTGGCCTTCAGCTCATCTGCATTGTTGGGTCTGGTGTCTCTCATCTTCCTCTTGACAATACCCCATAGATTCTCTATGGGGTTCAGGTCAGGTGAGTTTGCTGGCCAATCAAGCACAGTAACACTATGGTCATTGAACCAGCTTTTGGTACCTTTGGCAGTGTGGGCAGGTGCCAAGTCCTGCTGGAAAATGAAATCAGCATCTCCATAAAGCTTGTCAACAGAAGGAAGCATGAAGTGCTCTAAAATTTCCTGGTAGATGGCTGCGTTGACTGTGGACATCAGAAAACACAGTGGACCAACACCAGCAGATGACATGGCAGCCCAAATCATCACTGACTGTGGAAACTTCACACTGGACTTCAAGCAACATGGATTCTGTGCCTCTCCACTCTTCCTTCAGACTCTGGGACCTTGATTTCCAAATGAAATGTAAAATTTACTTTCATCTGAAAAGAGGACTTTGGACCACTGAACAACAGTCCAGTTCTTTTTCTCCACAGCCCAGTTAAGATGCTTCTGACGTTGTCTCTGGTTCAGAAGTGGCTTGGTAGCCCTTTTCCTGAAGATGTCTGAGTGTGGTGACTCTTGATGCACTGACTCCAGCTTCAGTTCTCTCCTTGTGAAGCTCTCCCAAGTGTTTGAATCGGCTTTGCTTGACTGTATTCTCAAGCTTGCGGTCATCCCTGTTGCTTGTGCACCTTTTCCTACCCAAATTCTTCCTTCCAGTCAACTTTGCATTTAATATGCAAATTTTTATCAAATGCTGTGTTGGTTTTACGCCAGATGTAACGGGACACAAACCTTCCAAAAAGTTCAACTTTTGTCGCATCAGTCCACAGAATATTTGCCCAAAAGTCTTGGGGATAATCAAGATATTTTTTGACAAATGTGAGACGAGCCTTTGTGTTCTTTTTGGTCAGCAATGGCTTTTGCCTTGGAACTCTCCCATGGATGCTGTTTTCGCCCAGTCTCTTTCTTATTGTTGAATCATGAACACTGACCTTAATTGAGGCAAGTGAGGCCTGCAGTTCTTTAGATGTTGTTCTGGGTTCTTTTATGACCTCCTGGATGAGTCGTCTTTGTGCTCTTGGAGTAATTTTGGTAGACCGGTCACTCCTGGGAAGGTTCACCATTGTTCCAAGTTTTCTCCATTTGTGGATAATGGCTCTGACCATGGTTTGCTGGAGTCCCAAAGCCTTAGAAATGGCTTCATAACCCAGACTGATACATGTAAACTATTTTGTTTCTCATCTGTTTATGAATTTCTTAAGATCACGGAATGATGTGTTGCTCTTTAAACATGCTTCACTTTGTCAGACAGGTTCTATTTAAGTGATTTCTTGATTCAACAGGTCTGACAGTAATCAGGCCTGGGTTTGGCTAGTGAAATTTAACTCAGCTTTCTAAAATAATGTGGTTAATCACAGTTCTTTCATGATTTAATAGGAGGGGGCAATTAATTTGTCACGTAGGGCTAGGTAGGTTTGGACAGCTTTTTTCCCTTAATAAATGAAATCATCATTTAAAAACTGCATTTTGTATTTACTTGCATTATCTTTGTGTAATATTAAAATTAGTTTGATGATCTGAATCTTTTACGTGTGACAAATTTAAAAATCAGTAAGGGGGCCAAAATTTTTTCACACCACTGTATTTCATAATGACATTTCCCCCCATTTTAAATTCTTATTCTCCAAAGAAAACTTAGATTTTTGTGATTAAAAAAAAATAAAAGATCAAAAGGATTAACAATGCAAATTTATTTTCACAGCCTTCTTTGATCATATTTACCAAGGGTACCAACAATTCAGACCACGTGAGTAAACCTGAAAAATGGTGTTCCGCGGTTGACATAAAATACTTTCTGATGTTTATTTATGTTCATTTTGTGCTTTATGTAAATATGAAAAGACGATCGGTTCACGTGTTTGAACTGAGGCAATACAGTGATCTGTCACGACACATTGAA
Source organism: Onychostoma macrolepis (assembly GCF_012432095.1). NCBI lineage: Eukaryota > Metazoa > Chordata > Actinopteri > Cypriniformes > Cyprinidae > Onychostoma > Onychostoma macrolepis. The sequence goes on from NC_081156.1 coordinate 482,009, forward strand.
GAGCCACAAAATGATGTTTTATTAACAAAGTTTGGGAGGAACGCATCAGATACTTAATTAAGACAAGAGGAGCGAACTCAAGTTAATCAACACCATAGGTATAAATACAGCTGACATACCTCTATCCTTTGACGGTTAATCAGCATTCGGTTTGCACCTTTTGACTCAACTTGTTCCATTCTAAACAACGAGACCTATACTGGGGATTTTTCGGATCCTCCGGCCCCAGGATCACACATTCTCCGCTAGACACAGCCGCTGAGCTCCAGGCTTCGTCGCGGCTGCTGCTCTCTGCTCGACCAGCCACACGCTCTCCACGACGCCGAGGCTTAACCTCGCCTCCACCGGTGTCACTTCCAAACTTCTTCCCCGGCATCCTCTTATCATTTGGATGCACGGATACGGAGCGGATTTGCACGGTCTATTCGTCACCCCGCAAACCAGTCAACCTCACTCCTAAATCTACTCCAGCCGCCAAGGCGGCCAATAGAACTCACCTCGCTCAACACCACCATTGTCCCGCACAAGACCCACCCCAGTTCTCACCGCAGGAAAGCCTCACTCGCTTCCCGCTTTGGCTCAGCCTTTCACCGCGGCTCTTCCGGCTCAGCGCCGTATGCAGCCAGGCCTCTAGCTTCTGTTTCTAGACGCTAGCGCGAGTCAAATAATTTTCTGGTAAAATCACTAAAGGCAGGTCATTTGTTGCTAAAAGATGTTAAAGGATGTCGCGACATCATTGGACATTAATGTCATTACGTAACCATGACGCAAAGTGCCTAGAATACACACTGGAATTACTCAAACTTTCCGTATTTTCACCAGAATTTTACCTGCATTTAATTTACACTTTGCATTTCGATAAATGGATAGATAAGAAGGATAAGATTAATTTTTGTTTTGTGGATAAGATCAACAGTGGAAGAGGAAAGTTTCACTGTTGATCAAGTGGACCAACAGTACATGATTAACAATCATAGGTACAAACCAAAAATTAAGGCGCATCATAAGCAATTATTGAACAAGTGCAACCTGCAACTTAATTCATATGCGAAGTGCGTACCTCTCCCAAAGTGTCTAATGTTACTAACCAATGTGCTGCTTGGCTGGCTAGCTGTTTCAATATTTTCTTCCTTTTGTGTGGTTAAGAGAAAAACGCATGCCTTTTATCATTTTATCACTTTTTAAATGTTGCCAAATAAATTAGTAAAATAGCTACTTTTGTTGCTAGTAGCTTGAAAAACAAGTTGCTAGGGTAGTCTGAGAAATGGCTAATCTAGCAACAAAATGGCTGAGTCGGCAACACCGCAGGCTACCTGGACATTCCAGCATGTCCCGCTAAAAGTCACAAACCATTTTCCCGTGGCATACAGCTTCAGCAGCAGAAGCAAGCTGAGGCTGCCTCCACAGGCAACACAGGCCCTCACATCTCAGTCTTTTTCCTCCCGCTACTAATAACCCCTTTTTCCTTTTCAGTGGCCTCCAGCTCCCATAGCAGACATTAGCGTGAGGCTACCTCCGCTAGCAGATTCTTCAGGACTCCCTTCCTGTGGTCTACATCTACAGCAGGCAAAGCAAGCGCGAGGCTGCCTCCGCTCGTAACACAGACCCACACATCTCTTTCTTTTACTCCTTTTTCTCTTACGCTTCTATCAGTTTTCCACCTCAAGCCCCAGAGGCCGATATTAAGCGTGAGGTTGTCTCCGCTGGAAATTGCGGCCCCTGCTCCTCTCCCTCACAGCTCTCTACTTCATTGAAGAAGAAGAGAAGCAGCAAAAGGGTGCTCTTCTTCAGAGGTGTAAAATATTTGAGTAATTTTACTTGATTACTGTACGTACTTAAGTATTATTTTGGGGGATTTTTACTTTATTCAAGTACAATTTAAACTGACTACTTGTACATTTATTTGATTACATTTCTGGAGAAAAAAAAAAAACAGTACTTTTTACTCCTTACAATTTTATTTCAACTTAAAAAGTACATTACATTTTTATTTGATCTTATACACATTAAATATGGGAAATGGAAGCTCAAACGTGCGTGCTTGACATGAGAACCAATGATCATTGTTTTCACGCATCAAGCACACACACAGTTCTACTTCAGTTATGACTTTCATCAGGTAAATGTCTGGGTTCAAAAGTTCACCATCAAATCTGAGGAAGCATGTTGAGGTAGCAAAGTTGCGTCCCCCCCCCCCCTTTAAAACTTTAAAAAATAAAGTTTATTCATTATTCTTTGTTTTGACAGAGCCATTAGCTGTGTAATACATTGGCTGAATGCACAAGATTGAGTGCAAATAAAATCAATGATACATTTTTTTAAATATAATTAATATTTTTGTGGGAATTATTATTTTGTTCAATGTATATATTTTTTAATCTTAATCTTAATAATTACACGATTTGCTCATTAATTCATATAATTAGTCACAAATAATTATGTAGCAATATTTCCTGAGAAAAAGCCCGCATAAAAAAATGCCCCAAATAAACAATTAAAAGATTAATTATCCTTTTAGACAGTGATGTAGACAACAAAAAAGTGGCCATTCAAAACGTTAATATTGTATGTTTTAATTCTATGACTCTCCTCATTAATTCAACCCATTCTTGCATTCTGTCTGGAATATGTTTCTAACCTCTGCATCAAATTGTTATTAAAAGTGATATTTCACCCCAAAATTAAGATTCTCATGTCACCCCAGATGTTTATGACTTTCTTTCTTCAGATGAACACAAGCAAAGATTATTAGTCCGTATAATGCAAGGGGACAGGACCACTTCAGAACCCACACAAAGTGAACACGACGGTCAAGTTTAAAATATTAGTATTTGTAATTTTCATTGTTTCACTTAAGACGACACTGATTCATTAACAGGGTTGTATGAGTTACTGTCATATTCACTTTGTGTAGTTTTTGAAGTGTCATTTTTGGACGTCCCATACTTGTTATATGAAAAAAGATGATTTAGTTTAGATGATTTAGATCTTAGTTTGTGTGTTCATCTAATAAATGAAAGTCATATATATACAGGTGCTGATCATATAATTAGAATATCATCAAAAAGTTGATTTATTTCACTAATTCCATTCAAAAAGTGAAACTTGTATATTATATTCATTCATTACACACAGACTGATATATTTCAAATGTTTATTTCTTTTCATTTTGATGATTAGAGCTTACAGCTCATGAAAGTCAAAAATCAGTATCTCAAAATATTAGAATATTTACATTTGAGTTTGAATAAATGACCATCCCTACAGTATAAATTCTGGGTATCTCTTGTTCTTTGAAACCACAATAATGGGGAAGACTGCTGACTTGGCAATGATCCAGAAGACGAACATTGACACCCTCCACAAAGAGGGTAAGTCACAGAAGGTCATTACTGAAAGGTGTGACTGTTTACAGTGTGCTGTACCAAAGCATATTAAATGCAAAGTTGACTGGAAGGAAGAATTTGGGTAGGAAAAGGTGCACAAGCAACAGGGATGACCGCAAGCTTGAGAATACAGTCAAGCAAAGCCGATTCAAACACTTGGGAGAGCTTCACAAGGAGAGAACTGAAGCTGGAGTCAGTGCATCAAGAGTCACCACGCTCAGACGTCTTCAGGAAAAGGGCTACCAAGCCACTTCTGAACCAGAGACAATGTCAGAAGCATCTTAACTGGGCTGTGGAGAAAAATAACTGGACTGTTGCTCAGTGGTCCAAAGTCCTCTTTTCAGATGAAAGTCAATTTTACATTTCATTTGGAAATCACAGTCCCAGAGTCTGAAGGAAGAGTGGAGAGGCACAGAATCCATGTTGCTTGAAGTCCAGTGTGAAGTTTCCACAGTCTGTGATGATTTGGGCTGCCATGTCATCTGCTGGTGTTGGTCCACTGTGTTTTCTGATGTCCACAGTCAACGCAGCCATCTACCAGGAAATTTTAGAGCACTTCATGCTTCCTTCTGTTGACAAGCTTTATGGAGATGCTGATTTCATTTTCCAGCAGGACTTGGCACCTGCCCACCCTGCCAAAGGTACCAAAAGCTGGTTCAAAGACCATAGTGTTACTGTGCTTGATTGGCCAGCAAACTCGCCTGACCTGAACCCCATAGAGAATCTATGGGGTATTGTCAAGAGGAAGATGAGAGACACCAGACCCAACAATGCAGATGAGCTGAAGGCCACTATCAGAGCAACCTGGGCTCTCATAACACCTGAGTAGTGCCACAGACTGATCGACTCCATGCCACGCCGCATTGCTGCAGTAATTCAGGCAAAAGGAGCCCCAACTAAGTATTGAGTGCTGTACATGCTCATACTTTTCATTTTCATACTTTTCAGTTGGCCAAGATTTCTAAAAATCCTTTCTTTGTATTGGTCTTAAGTAATATTCTAATATTTTGAGATACTGATTTTTGACTTTCATGAGCTGTAAGCTCTAATCATCAAAATTAAAAGAAATAAACATTTGAAATATATCAGTCTGTGTGTAATGAATGAATATAATATACAAGTTTCACTTTTTGAATGGAATTAGTGAAATAAAATAAACTTTTTGATGATGTTCTAATTATATGACCAGCACCTGTATATATATATATATATATATATATATATATATGTATGTCTGTCAGGAAAAAAAGTACTTCTACTTTTTTTAACTCTTTCAACGCCATTGACGAGATATCTCGTCAATTAAGAGACAACGCTTCCCCGCCATTGACAAGTTTTTACGGCAATCCGTGTTCTAGGTGTATTATGGTAAGGAAAGCCCTAGCGCATGTCCTGAATGAGTTACGGGACTTCCGGGTCTTTAGGGTGCGAATAGAAGACGATCGGCATACATGGAAGGATCAGAGAAAATGTAGATCATATATAGATCATAGCCTATGTAGATCATGCTTTGACCATTTTGAATCTGATCGGGATGATGTAGTCAGTGAGAGAGATGCATTTACAGACACAGAAACATCTGTAGTTATAACCGATCCGTCGATCTGAATAGGGGTGTGTGTGTGGTGTGTGTGTGTGGGCTCTATCTATCTATCTATCTATCTATCTATCTATCTATCTATCTATCTATCTATCTATCTGTCTGTCTGTCTGTACAGTATATGTATGCATATGTATGTATGTAGCCTGTGTGTGTGTATAATCATATGTATGTGTATGTTTGTGTGTGTGTGTGCACGTGTTTGTGTGGACGTGTGTGTGTGTGTGTGCATGTACAGTATATGTATGCATATGTATGTATGTAGCCTGTGTGTGTGTGTATATAATCATACAGTATGTATGTATATGTTTGTGTGTGTGTGTGTGTCTGTTTGTTCTGTTTATTGAATGCAATTTAAATTATTCATATAATTATTTACAGGTGAAAGAATATGACATCTGAATGTATTTTGCATTAAAATGCACTACTTTGATAAAAATGCATTTTTCTCAGTTTTTTGTCCAAAATGTTGTATTTTTGATGGTACCCACCTGTATTCAAATGGTCATAAAACATGAACACATGAAGATAGAATAAAATAGTTTGTTTTTGTTTAAAAGCTGAGGCTTTGTTCAATATTTTGATATATAATATGTTCTTATATTCATAGCAGAAAATATTCTGAGGGCCGTCAAAGTTAGGTGAAAATCATCAAAAACGCTGGCGGTGGCTGGAAACTTTTTAAAAAAACGGTACAAGAGTTAATACTTGAGTACAATTTAAAGTTGTACTTTTTTTTACTTTTACTCAAGTATGTTTTTGGCCAGATACTAAGCAGCAGAGAAGAGCAGCATGCCCCTTTAATGCAGTACAGCATATCAGGGGTGCAAACTTGTCACCTTTCGGCGAAATTCGCCGTTTTCACCTTGAAATAGGTCATTCACGTGAATCGTGTAGATCTGTTAAAAAAAAAAACAATTGGGGGGGTTGGGGGGATTGGGTGTGGGTCGTCGTATCTGCGAGTCATCTGTGTCACGTCACCTGTAGCGTTTCTTTCCCTGTTGGCAAAGGAATGGACCCGCCCTACTCTGCCTCTGATTGGCTTACCTTAAATGTTCTTTCCCTCATTGAACCAATCTCACTCCTGAAGCCTAACTTTTAGACGCTGCAGGCAACTGTCCATATTTCCAGAGGCTACGTAAAACGTGAAGGAACAAGCTAACGGTAAGCAACTTATTTTTGAAGTAATTGGGCTATGTTGATGGTTAGATTAGCCTGTCTGTAGCTAGCTAAATTAAGTTTGCTGTAGAGCAGGATGGAATGCATTTGTACCTGCTGTAAATTATTGTGTTCCAGTTTACATGGTGATTACCGCGTGAGGCTGCTGTTTTTTTTTTTTTTTTGCGTGAGGCTGCTGTTGCGATAGCCATGAAGTTGTAAGTTACGTTATCGCTACATTAATTCGCTACCCTTTGCAAAAATGCTCCTCAGTCTCAATCTTAACATTTGCGCTAAGCCATAGCTAAGTGTCAGCCTGTAACAGCCTGTTTCAAGATGGAGAAACACCTCGCGTTTAGCCCGTCAGCTGCTTCAAAAATTTGAGTGCTGAAATGAAGATTTACAGTGGTTTATTTGCCCTGACTAAGTTTATGTAACATCTTAACAACAATTCTTGTTGATTGTAGACCATAGTTGTCGCTCAAACGTCTTTTAATCATATAAAAGGTGTTTATCCTTGAATGGTGCACTGCAAAAAATGCTTTCCTACTTAGTGTTTGTCTTGTTTCTAGTCCAAATATCTAAAAATTCTTAAATCATTTTTACAATTATTGTAAAAATTATTGTCTTGTTTTCAGAAAAAAATAAATCAAAATTAAGTAAGTTTTTCCTTAAAACAAGCAAAATAATCTGCCAATGGGGTAAGCAAAATAATCTTATTTCAAACTGAAAACAAGATTATTTTGACACTTGATTTTTTTTCGAAAAAAAAAAAAAATATGATTTGATTTAAGAATTATTAGATATTTGGACTGGAAACAAGACAAAAAATGTAAGAAAAGCATTTTTTGCAGTGTGTAACATATTCTCCCTATAAAGCAGATTGACTTGCCATTGTGTGAAATGTGCTATGTGAATTAACTTTGCACTGATGAGTTTGCACCCCTCCATAAGCTTGATAAACTGTAAGCATTTACGCTTACCTACAAAACACCCACTGGCTCCACACCCCTTTATCTAAATTAACTACTTCAGATGTATGTGCCCCCCAGAAGCTTGCGTTCTGCTAGTCAACAGTGCATTATAGTGCCATCCCAACGAAGCACAAAATCACTTTTCACAGACTTTTTCACAGACAGTTCCCTGCTGGTGGAATGACCTGCCGAGCAGAACTCGAGCTAAGCAGAGCTCGATCCAAGCAGCTGAGTCTTTAGCCATCTTCAAGAAACAGCTAAAGACACATCTCCTTCGTCTACACTTGACCTTCTAACACTAGCGCTCTCTGTTCTATTTCTATTTTATCTACTTGTTTTATTTTTATTTATTTATTAAAAAAAGTAAACAAACAAAAACTTGACGCTTTAATGCTAGCGTTCTCTATTCCTTTTCTATTTACTTATTTTGATTTCGATCTATCTGTCTTTATCTATTTATCTATCTATCTATCTATCTGAAGAAGTACTGATTATGTGCTTTATTTAGTGTTAAATGTTAATGTGCGTTTGAAAATTATTTTGTGACCTTTATAGCCATACTGCCAAAACTGTGAACTCAGTGGGAACCAACAAGTGAATTCCATGACAAAGATTGTATCAATCACTCTGGGTTTTTCATCATTTTAAAATGGTTTAATAAGTAAGGAATAAGTGACGATGCGCCGTTGAATTATTAGAAAATAATGCTCAATGAGAAGCGGAGTGGTGGTTAAACCTCGTGTGTGCATTATTTGTTATTCCCCATTTACTTGTTCTATTTTTAATTCTTCTTTTTATCATCTGTGTTTTTGTTCTGTCACTGTCACTCTGCGCTGTGGAAGTTTCTGTCACAAAAACAAATTCCCCGTATGTGTAAACATACCTGGCAATAAAGCTCATTCTGATTCTGTAATAATTAAACGGACCTAAATTGTACTATGGTTACCACACGAGACATTGTTTATAAGGATGCACAATATTTTGCATGCGATTGTCATACATTAAATGCCGCTCCATTTGAAAACAGGTGATGGAGATTTAGTAATAATCACATAACCGGCTTTACTGACGAGATGCGCATGACAATCGCATGCGTTATATTGTGCAGCCCTAATTGTTTAGATGTTATATTTTTAGGGCTGCCCTCGACTAAAGATTTTCATGGTTGACTAGTAGTCGTTCATTTTAAGCATTAGTCGACTAATCGCACATTTATTAATTTAAATAATTTAAATCATTATAATGAGCCTTTAATTGCCTACATAGCCTATAAGCGCTCAAGCAAACGCATAAAGCTTGCCACAGCGCACCACAGAAGCTAATGATTATGAATGTGTCAGGGAAAAACAGTAAGGAGACTGTATTAACTTTTTAATAATTCATTGATCAACTAGTGCTTTCTTTGTTTTCGGTTTAAGAGATGAAGTCAGCGACACTGACTCGTCATCTCCACAGTAGTGACTGTGCCTTTGTGCATGTTTCATGCAGATTACATCATCGGAGATTATTTGTTTTCCATTTGAATTGGTTTATTTTAAAGTAGACCTTTCACTCTCTATAGATATTTTTTTTATGTCTGTAAGCAGGGCCTAAAACTTTTTGCCACACCTGCTAATGGCCGGTGACGATAAAATTTACCGGCCAAAATATTTTTTTACCGGCCATGAAACTCTTTTTGCAAAAACAGGCAGTCATTACTACTACAATGACTAAACATATTTACAATTTTTTAAATTTGTCCTTTACTTTACTTACAAGAAAAAAAACAAACAGATTTATTGATTTATCTTTTCTTTTTTTTTTTTTTTGTCCCTCAAAAACGTTGAGATTCTTGTTCGGCAAACAGAGCAGGCCATCGTGTTATGCCTGTTTCACACACACTCAGTTTGCAGTGCGAATGTGGTGCGTATTTTTTCCACACCCATGTTTACTCAACATTAGCTTCACTTGAGGGTCATATTGAATTTAAAATTCAAGGGGGTAGGAGCCGTCCCAATCTCTTTTTGGGGGGACCTATAAAATTTGAAATTAAATTGAAATCTAAAATCTATAAAAGGTTAACATTAGTGCTTTCTGTCAATCGATAAAATTAATTAATCATTGTAATTAATCGCATATTTATATTGTCATAATTTCACATTGAACCTCCAAATTAATGTAGAAACAACATAAAGATAGTATATTTTAAATATGTTTTTAATGGCATCTTTTTACTAAGTAGCCTATTATTAATGAAGTATTGATACCAATACTGCTACTGCATGGTGTCTCTATTAAATGCATTTTCCCTCAATTTTCCTATTAATTATAGCCATTCAACATAACAGTATAATTGAAAGCCATTATTTTTTACATTTAATAAGCTCTGAAATATTAAGTGATTTTAAAACAATCTTCACATAATAATATGCACAATAATTGCATATGCGTAAACTATACAGATTAATCTGTATTAATCAGCGACTAGAGCAGTCGAATGATTTCTCTTTTTCTTTTGTTCCTTGATTTACATCAATGACAGACCTCAGCTGTCACTGTCTCTTTAAAACCTGATGCACATGACACGGATCTGACACATATCCTATTTTCTCCAAACTCTTTATGGTCATTTATATGACTTTATAACACATTTAAGACTTCGTTTACGAGGTAACTGGCCAAAACCACGTATTTTGACATAATTGTGTGTGTTTTCATTCGTTGAAGCGCTACTGGTGCGCTGTGTACTGCGGCTCGGTGTATGTGTACAGACCATGGTACAGCCAAACGTAGCCTACTGCACCATTTAGGCGGCGTAACCCCAGGTAGGGTTAATCTTCCGAAATGAAGCAGCAATATCTTCTCAGGTAAAAGTTGTTAGAACCATGTCTAGGGACAAGCTGGCCATCACACTGCTGCTGACCTTATCAGCCCATTTGTATCCTATTATTTGATTCACTCTTGTCGCTTATAACAGAACAGCTAACCAATCACGATGAGCTCATCTTCGGAAAATGAGTGAAAAAATTATTTTATTCACTTGCATCAGAAACAGTGAATCCCTTTTAAACCTGGCAGTTGTTTTCACTACATTGCATTGCTATATTTTGGAAAAGTTTTACCCGCCAACTGGCGACTGACACTGTTACATTTACTCGCCAACGTCAATTTTTACTCGCATTTGGCGCTTGGCGAGTGTTAATTTTAGGCCCTGTCTGTGAGGCAAACATTCACGGAGTTTCGCGCTCAAGTTTTTGTTCTGGGAAAAAATACGGCAGAAAGCGCATCCTGTTGCTTTCATTATTTTACAAAAGCACAATGTTTTTTTGTTATTGTGAGTGCACACAAATAAACGTAGAGTCTTTATAAATTCGAAAGATGTATTTCTCTTATATGTATAAGCAAAAATTAGGAAGTATTTTAGGAGTAAGTAAGCGCACCGGTGCCTCTATCTGTCCTGCAGTGAGCGCGCTACTGGTCAGCTTCCACACTCCGCACAGACACTTCAATAGCGCATATTTCTCTAGGTTAACTTTAAAGCGAGTGGCCATGTAAAGTTGCTAATACTTACATCTTTCAGATGAAAAACCACATTTGAGGTCGATGAATGATAGGCAAGCATTTTGGATGTCCTGCCCGATGTACTGAATTACCATAGACCAGCCGTTAACAATCTGCGTGACTTCACCTGTGGATTTTTTTTTTCTGCGACTAAGTGACCAAGCCTCTTCTGGTCGACTAACGGTTAGTCGACTATTAGGGGGCAGCCCTATATATTTTAATACATTCGTCAGGTTTTTGTCCTTAAAACACTCTTGTGCATTTGATTATTTTCTTACACATATCATCCCACTCTTCCGTTGCTAATTCCGAGAGAGAGAGCGATTAAGCATGTGTGAATTACCTTAGAATTATCTCTGTGCATCTCGCAGCAGTCTCCACTAATAACACAAATCTGTAAGTTCATCTGCTTCAAAAATGCCATTATTACCTCGCTAGTGAGAAATGACAAGTAGCTTTTAAGTTGCTAAACTATTTTACTGATAAAATTGTCAGAGCAGCACTGTCAATATGTTTCTGTGTGGGTGTGTCTGTAGTAGGGCCGCACAATATATCGCATGTGATATTTAATGCGCATCTCGTCAGTAAAGCCGGTTCTGTAATCAGCGGTAATTTACTTCACGTGTGTGATTTCACATGGAGCAGCAATTACTACACAGCGCCGCTGTTCACTGACAGGCTGTGCAAATCCACATTGATAATGAACGTGGATTTGCGCAGCTTGTCAGTGAACAACGGTTCTGTGTTTTTGAGAAACAAAGGACAAATATTTAATTCGATCGCTCAGGCATGACACCGAAATGAGGCACCAAAATCTGCGTTCTGATTCAGTTCTAGTACATATGGTTACATAGGTACCGGTGCCATACTGGACACACACAAAACATCCAAAAGAACCACGTGGCACAGCCCAAATGGAGAGCATCATAATCAGATAGACTACATCATGGTGCAGAGGCGCTTCTGGTCCAGTGTAAACATTGCCAGAACACGAAGCTTCCCAGGAGCTGACATCGGAAGTGATCACGATCAAATTCGACCTTGAAAAGCTGAAAGACCGCAAAGTAGCACAAGTCTTCCAAGCAATGATAGGAGGGAAATTTGCAGTGCTCAATATTCTAGATGCTGATGGCACAAACAGACACAGTGGTGGATAACTTCAACACAGCAGTGTTTGACTCAGCCAATGAAATCTTTGGCGAATATCGCCCTGTCAAGAAGCCCTGGGTCACAGCTGATATACTTGATTATGCGACAAGCGTAGGGAGCTGAAGAAGATGGAAGATGCAGAAGGAGCAAAGCAATAAAAAGCAGTTAATCAGGCAATCAAGAAAGGCTTGATAAAAGCAAAGGAGAACTGGATTGAAGAGCGGTGCCAGGACATTGAAGATAGCCTGAAGAAGAATAACAGCAAGAAAGCATACCATCTGGTGAAAGACCTGACCAACACAAAGCAAGGCCGAACACCAACCATACAAGACAAGGATGGTAATTGACCATTCGCAAAGACCCGCCCCCTTAGTTACTGTTGCTATCCCCAACAAACAATGCTGCTCTCACACTACACATCATGTTCTCACGCAGTGAAAAATGCATCGCAGTGCAAAGAGGAAACTGACAACGTGCAGATAGACAATACAGAGCAGGTTACTTCTGGTATGAAACAAGGTCTCAGGACTCTCAGTTTTAAAATTGTCATTTTTAAAGAAATTCAAACAATAAATAATGTTTCATGAGTTCATATTTACATATAGTTAGCTGGAATATAGTAATGCGTATTTGGTGTGCTGCCCGGGAAGGGCTCAGAGCTCGGGAATGGCCCGAACCCAGAGTACCTCACAAAAAGCAATTGAGTGTAGGACAGCCGCCAGACTAAAGAACCCCCCCAAAATACGCACTGAGATCTGGCAGGGGGCTGGTTTCAAGAAGCCGCCTGTTTGGTGGGCCGGAAGAGCCTACGTGCCCAGCTACGAGCCGGGAGAACTCTCGCCAACATCTGACGAGAGATCAAGGCTCACTGCATCAGACGGGTAAGCCTTACCGGGCGGGTAGAGAGAAAAGGAAAACCTGACTGGGAGGGCTCTTACAGCATCCAATGGGAGATCGAGACTCAGGACATCGAACGGGTAAGCCTCGCTAGGTGGGGGGAAAAGATGTGAGGTTTGGCTGAGAGGGTTCGGATAGTGTTCGGCGGGAGGTTGAAACCCATGGCTTCGGACGGCTGAGCCTTGCCGACCGTCCGACGGAAAGGTAAAGTTGGGTGGCTGGGAGACTCTCACCGACATCCGACGGGAGGTCAATACTCACTGCATTGGATGGTTGAAAGGCCAAGATTGCTTGACCGGAAGGCTGTAGTAGCATTCGACGGGAGTTCAATACTCGGGGCACGAACGGGTAAGCATCACAGGTAGTCGAAAGAAAAATGTATCCAGAGGGCTCTTGCCGCGGTCGACCGGAGTTCAATACTCGCAGCATCGGACGGATGAGCTTTGCTGGTAGTTGCCACTTTGCCGGAGCATTGCCACTCCCTCGCATATAGTCTTTTGATCACAAAACATGTATTGAAAAATTTAAATCAATATATTGTTTTCTGTGAATGAGTAAGCAGAATTATTTTCACATAATTTTGAAGTAAATATTCTAGCCTACAAGACTGATTACTCAAAAGTCTTATTCAGAACTATTTAGTGTGGGTTTTAAGGCCTTATTTCAGCTACATTTTTTTCCCAAAACTTACTAACCATGCATAATATTTTTTTTCTAAAAAATGCAAACATGTACATCCATCTTGGTCACATATTATTGTATATTGTATATTATTGTAGCACAGTTTGTACTGAATACAAAAAAAAAAAATACATTATTGGTCAATAGTACGTTTTAAGTAGCTGAAATAAGCACAAATATCAGGGCATGTCAAAACATCTCAAGGGCCCCAAAATGACCTCAGACCCCAGAGGGTTAAAGGGCATGCTGCCCCATGTTATTTCAGAAGGTCTTTGCTTTAAAGCTGTTAGGGTATTGGGATGTTGCTTGCTTTTAGGGCTTATCTAGTGCTCAGTATCATGTTTGTTGCTAGACCTGCTTGTTGCTTTAAGCTATTGGTTGTTACTGCAAGAGCTGGTACTTGGTTAAATTTGCAACAGCAAGAAGCTAATGTTTAAGTTGTTGTTTAGGCCAGAGGTCCCCAACCCCCGGGCCGCGGACCGGTCCCGGTCCGTGGGTCATTTGGTACCGGGCCGCACAGAAAGAATAAATAACTTATTTAAAAAAAAATTTAAAAAAAAAAAAAAACTGACTGTTCTCTGCTTATGTAATTAGTATGAAATGTGCATGTGTGTATGAAATGTGCATTTCTCTCTGGCGCGTTCACTACTGCGAAGATCGCGAGTCAGCATCTCAACTTCAAATTCTCTCCGTTACATCCGTCTATGACTCACTCTTGGCGCATAGCAACGCTTGTTTAGGTCACGTGATACGTTACCGCTAAAAATAAACCCACAAGCTACCAAAATGAGTAAGAAACAAACGTCTCTGGAAAGCTTCTTTGCGAAGGGGAAACGGCCCAGTGAGGAGACAGAAGAAGAGCCTACGACTTCCAAGAAAAAGAAAGCTGCATTTAACAGACAATACCAGGAGTCCTACTTGAAATATGGATTTATCGCAACAGGTGATTTACACGCACCAAGCCCGCTCTGCATAATATGTGGCAACCAGCTCTCTAATGAGGCAATGAAGCCTTCAAAATTGCTTCGCCACTTGGAGACCAAGCACCCCGCATTAAAAGACAAGCCTTTTGAGTATTTTGAAAGAAAAAGTGTGAACAAGAAGGCCAGAAGCAATTACTGAGGGCCACCACATCAATAAATGCGAGTGCACTGAGAGCATCATACTTGGTGGCTAACCGTATTGCTAAGGCTAAGAAGGCATTCACTATTGGTGAAGAATTGATCCTTCCCGCCACAAAAGACATTTGCCGTGAACTTCTAGGAGACGCTGCGGTTAAAAAGATAGCACAGGTGCCTCTTTCGGCTAGCACCGTCACTCGGCGCATTGACGAAATAGCAGAGGACATTGAAACACAATTGTTGGAGAGGATAAATACATCACCGTGGTATGCACTCCAGGTTGACGAGTCTACAGATATTGACAACAAGGCAATACTACTTGTTTATGTGCGATATCTTTATCAGGAGGATGTGCATGAGGATATGTTATGTGCACTATCGTTGCCAACCAAAACCACAGCCGCAGAACTATTCAAGTCGCTGGATGACTATATATCAGGAAAACTGAAATGGTCATTTTGTGTTGGCATATGCACAGACGGAGCTGCTGCCATGACTGGACGGCTGTCTGGTTTAACTGCTCGGATTAAAGAGGTTGCACCTGAATGTGAGTCTACGCATTGTGTAATTCACAGGGAAATGCTGGCTAGCTGAAAAATGCCACCGGAACTTAACAGTGTATTGAATGATGTTGTTAAAGTTATTAACCACATCAAAGCACACGCCCTTAACTCGCGTCTTTTCGAGCAGCTTTGTGAGGAGATGGACGTGGAGCACAGGCGCCTTCTCTTATACACAGAAATAAGATGGTTATCCCGAGGGAGATCGCTGGCCAGAGTGTTTGAATTACGAGAGCCGCTGCAGAGATTTCTCTCAGAAAAAGTCACCGCTGGCAGCACATTTTAGTGACGAGGAATGGGTCGCAAAACTCGCTTACTTATGCAACATATTCAGCCTGCTTAATGAACTCAATCTGTCACTTCAGGGGAAAATGACAACAGTCTTCAAGTTGGCTGATAAAGTAGCTGCATTTAAAGCCAAACTGGATTTGTGGGGACGTCGCGTGAACAGAGGTATATTTGACATGTTTCCAACATTGGCGGGGATTTTGGAAGAAACTGAGCCCGAGCCTTCATTCTCCCAGCTGGTGCACGATCACCTGTCTTCGCTTTTAAAAGAGTTTGAGCGCTACTTCCCAACCACAAAAGACCCACGGACTGCCAAGGAATGGATTCGTGACCCATTTGTCAACAAACCAGGTGAATCCAGCATGTCTGTGCAAGAAGAAGATCAACTGCTGGAGATCGCAAATGACGGCAGCCTTAAAAGTATGTTCGAGACAACAACTCTGCCGATGTTCTGGATAAAAGTCATGACAGAATACCCTGAGATCGCCACAACAGCACTGAAAACCCTGTTGCCATTTCAGACATCCTATCTGTGTGAAGCGGGGTTTTCCGCAGTGACAGCAACCAAAACAAAACTACGGAGTAGACTGGACATAAGCAACACACTTCGGGTGTCCTTGTCTCCCATTAGCCCTAGATGGGACCGTCTCGTTACAGAGAAACAGGCTCAGGGCTCCCACTGATTCAGCGTTATAGTGAGTTGTATTTTTCATGCCTTTTATAATTGTTTTTGTGGTGTATCTTATTTTGAAGGCATGTTTTACGTTGCCATAGCGACCAGAGAGCGTTAGGGGCAGAGAGGATGTTACTCATGTTATGTTGTTGGCGCTGCTAATAAAGTTGCGAGTAAGCCTACACATTGGATTCACGTTTATTATAATATTTAAAAAATACCCCAGTTTTTATGCTGGTCGTATCATTTTATTTTGTTGTTTTTATCCGCCACACCTTAAAGGCCGGTCCGTGAAAATATTGTCTGATATTAATCCGGTCCGTGGCGCAAAAAAGGTTGGGGACCGCTGGTTTAGGCCATCTGATTGTTCTCGAAATATGCTTGCTGTTTCTGGCTCATCTAGTTATTGGGACTGCTATTTCCTTAAGTTTCTCTGACTACTGCAACATGCTGTGATTAAGCAAGGAACATGCTTGTTGCAAAGCTGTCGAGTGTATTGGTAAGGGTTTCTGTCTTCATTCATGTGGGTTGTCAGATTGAGGACACGTAACATAACGAGCACAATGTCAATGGGAGACGACAAACCTGTAAACTGATGAGTTGATTTGAGTTATTATATGCTGTTTTTAAATGGATGCTGAAGCTTTTAGGCCAGGTAGAACCTGCGATCTCTCTGAACCGTTCATTGCTCGCTTCTATGGCTGCAGTATGCTGTGTTTGCTGCAAATTAGGCTGCCAATTTTAGTGGGTTTTCTGCATCTTTTTCAGGTATTGCATTAAAGGGGCTTGCTGCTCTTCTTAGCTGCTTATAAAGAAGAACACCCCCTTCATTGCCTTCTCCTGTAAGGGGCTGCTGCCCCAGTCTCTGCTATTTCAGAAGGATATGCTTCTTTCAGAATGCCATCAGTTGTGGTTTGGGCGGTTCTGGCCTATCGTTTGTGTTGGTGGGGTTATTATTGCTGCTCTCCCTGCTCATTCATGATGGGCTGCGTGGATGGGCAGAAACTGTTCAGTTTTTACACAGAACAGAACCATACTGCCCAAACCAAAACTTTATGCTAAATATCTATCATTTTAACGATTAGTTAGTTAGTTCTGGCAGGTCACGTGAGTCAAGCTTGCATCGGCTGATTCTCAGTTGATCACATCTACCTATAGAAATACGACACCTATCGCGGCATTCCTATATAAGCTCTATTCAGAATTAATCAGCAGTTTTTTCTGCTTACTCAGAAGCAAATCACCCTCCTCCATCCCCAACTCCTCCTTTCGCACAGTCAGGACTTGGCTTTCTGATATTCCTTGCTGAATCAGACTTCTTTTCTTGAATAATGTTACACTTAAATATCATTAAGTACATTAATGATATCTGCTTTGTTCTATTCTCTATATATCTATATATCACCATATAGATGTTTAGGTGAAACTCCTTCCGGGTCGGGAACGCTGTGCGCGTTTGGCTGCCGCTCTGTACCTGGACTGCTTTTTCTGTATGTTTTCACCCCTCTGCTGGACTATTTTTGTTTCATGTACTCCACCTCTTATTGTTGGCGCTGGTGACTGGTACTTTTAAGTTCTGCCACGGGCCGCTGCGAGCTCTCTGCCCTGTTACGTCTTCCACGGCGTCTGGTTCATCGGCTGGGTGAGTTGCCGCTCGCTCTGTCAGTTGTGGTGTATACTACTGCTCGCTATTTGGGTATGCTGCTTCCCATTTAGTTTGCAGTTTCTGTGATGTGACGTTCGGGCTTGGCTAATGTGGCTTTCACTCTGGTTGGCAATACCTGTTAGTACCATAATGCCTCGGGCAATAGCTTTCCTTTTTTGCTTTGTCTCTTTCCTTTTGTCTGTAATGGAGTTTGAATATACATCATCTCAGTTAAGAACTCTGAATTGTCGCTCGCGCCTCGACCCGGCGATGAATGACTACTGTCGGCGGCTAGGGATTCTCCGACGCCCTCGATATTTACATCGCTCCCCACGTATCTTCATTCATAGCTCTCGCTCTAAGCCTGATGCTCTTCCGTGCATCTGGTCTGACCGTCGGAAATCATCCAAACCAAGTGCATCCCCTACTAACAGCTCATTACATCGCTCTCTGATTCATCTCACTGGTAATAACTGTCAACTAACATCGTCGTCAAATTCATCTGCCTCATACTGTCACGCTGCTCTTTTGAACTGTCTTTCCATCTCGGATAAAGCCCCTTACCTCAACGAACTCATAACTGACAATACGCTTGACTTTTTGTTTCTCACAGAAACTTGGCAAGTTCCTGATGACTTACTGCAGTTAAATTTACTCACGCCATATGGATATAAGCAGTTGTCCAGGCCAAGACTGCATGGTAAAGGGGGTGGTCTCGCCTGTCATCTACCATGATGATCTCCGTATCACACAACTCGACTTCCACGACACCGATACATTTGAATATATGGTTCTGAAGGCTGACTCTCTTACTATCATCCTACTCTGTCATCCTCCTAAAGCATTTTCAAACTTTTTTTCCCAACTTAGTGAACTGTTATCCCTTGCCTGCTCCATGTCTTCTCCTGTTCTCCTGCTTGGTGACTTTAATATACATGTTGATGTTGTTTTCTCTAACACCACTCAACTACTGTCTGTTTTTGATTGCTTTAATTTGTCTCAGCATGTTAATTTTCCTACTCATTCTCATGGTCATATCCTTGATTTGATCTGTACCTCAGGGGTTGGTATTTGTTCCATCTCTTCCTCTGATACTGGTATCTCTGATCATAAACTCATAGACTTTCACTTTAGTTTGCCTATACATGATAAATCTGTAAAGACTGTTATATCCTACCGTAATTGTAATAATGTTGATGTCACATCATTTTGTTCCTCTATTGCTTCCTCTAATCTTTCTGATGTTTTTGATTTATCTTCTCCTTCACTGATTCTTTCAAATTTTAACTCCATATTATCTGATATTTTGTCTGTACATGCTCCTGTTAAGACTAGAACTGTTCCTTCTACTCATACTTCTCCCTGGTTTACCCCCGACCTTCACATCCTCAAGAGCTCCGGTCAACGGCTTGAGCGTCTCTATAGGAAAACTGGCCTCACTGTTCATCACCAAGCCTTTCTTGAACATCTCAAAAGTTACAAATCTGCCTTACACTTAGCGCGCTCTAGTTTTGTTTCTGCCATGATTAATAAAGCTAGTAACAGGCCAAAAGCACTATTCGACACAGTAAATAAACTTACCAAACCCCCACCTAATGATATTCAGCTGAATTCTGCTACTCCTTTCTAAATCATCTTCTAGACAAGACGGATGCCGTCCACCAGGGCTTTTCGAACAGCACTATCAATTTTAACTTTGAGCCTAATCTCTCTGGTCATTCCCTATCCTGCTTTTCTCTTACTAATCCATCCTCGGTCTCTGAGCTTATTTCAAAATCCAACTCCTCTTCCTGTCGACTAGACCCAGCTCCTACTTCTCTCTTAAAACAGTGTCATTCGGTCATTTCTGCACCTATCTCTCATTTCATAAATGCTTCGCTTGTCACTACTACTTTTCCTCAGTCACTTAAAATCGCTGCAGTTATCCCAGTTCTCAAAAAACCAACCAGGGTTCTGTTCTGGGGCCTTTGCTGTTTATTATTTACATTTTACCACTGGGTCAGATACTACAGCGTCACGGCTTTAGCTATCATTTTTATGCTGATGACATTCAAATCTACACGTCATTCAGGCCTTCCCTATCCACCCAAATCAACAAAATTTCTGTTTGCGTGCAGGATATTAAAACTTGGCTTAACTCTAATTTTCTGAAACTAAATATGGAAAAAACATGAGATCATCATCATTGGTACTCCAGCACTTACCACCAAAGTTCCCGCTGACTTTACTTGTGATATTACTGGCACTTTAATTACTCCATCTAGTATCGTTAGAAATCTCGGTGTTATGTTTGACCCATCTCTTTCATCTCAGTATCATATTAACTCTCTCTCTAAATTGGCATTTTTTCACTTACGATGAATAGTCCAGCTCCGTCTTTTCATTAGTACCAAAGATGCAGAAACTCTCATTCACGCTTTTGTCTCATCTCGTCTCGATTACTGTAATGCCCTTTTCATTGGCTTGCCAGCTAGGCAGCTGGGGAAGTTGTGGCCTAATGGTTAGAGAGTCGGACTTGTAATCCACAGGTTGCGAGTTCGAGTCTCAGGCTGGCAGGAATTGTAGGTGGGGGGAGTGAATGTCCAGCGCTCTCTCCACCCTCAATACCATGACTGAGGTGCCCTTGAGCAAGGCACCGAACCCCTAACTGCTCCCCAGGCGCCACAGCATAAATGGCTGCCCACTGCTCCGGGTGTGTGTGTTCACTGCTGTGTGTGTGCACGTTGGATGGGTTAAATGCAGAGCACAAGTATGGGTCACCATACTTGGCCGTATGTCACTTCACTTTCACTTACCACTATTGCTAGATTACAGTATATTCAAAACTCAGCCGCTCGTATTCTCACTCGCACCAAGCGTTCAGCCCACATCACCCCTATTCTAGCTGATCTGCACTGGCTACCAGTGGCCTATCGTATCACGTTTAAAATTATCCTGCTTACTTTTAAAGCTTTGAATGGTCTGGCCCCTTACTATCTTTGCAATCTGCTCCTCCCCTATTCTCCACCACGTTCATTGCGGTCCTCTGATTCTCGTCTTCTCACCATCCCTCGATATCGCCTCTCTTCCATGGGGGGCAGATCGTTTAGTGTTGTTGCCCCTAAATTATGGAACTCTCTACTAGGGCTGGGAATCGATTCCAAAAAGAATCCTCGATTCCGAGGCGTTGGGAATCGAGAGTCGATTCCAAATGTTGGAATCGATTCCATCAAGGGAATCGACTCCAAAATCCATCCCGTAGCAGATTTAATTTGTCAACTCAATCACGTAGTTAACCTTGAATAAAAAAGACTTCGAAAATTACAAAGATAGGTCCAGTTGTGACACACATAATGCCATCAGAAACTTCTACAAACGTAATGTTATGGTTTATGGTAGGATAAGGAGTTTTTAGTATTTATTTCAGCATTGCGTAGGAAATTCTCACTGATACTGACATGACCAATGAAATCTTTAGAATCGGTTGCTGGGCGGGATTTGCTCTTAACTGGTTGTGGTTAGGAAAAGAAATCTGATCTCTCTGTCATCATTCATCACACGAAGAAGAATGCCGCCAAGGTCAACATCAGCAGTCTGGTGATATTTTACTTAAGAATCAACAAAAAATGAAGTTAAATGCCAAATTTGCGATAAAAAGTTAGCATATAATAAAACAACATCACCAATGATTAAACATCTTAGGGCTGTCCAGAAAAAGGAGGTGACAGAGGAGGATCAGGTAACAATTAACGTTAGCTAATCTGATGCACCATTTTAAATCAGATTTGGGATAGTTCACCCATGAAAATTTGATTACTCACCTTAAGGCCATCCACCATAAACGCACATCAAGGAGCACAAAATTAATATCCGTGGCTCCTGGAGTTATATTTTTACAGCGAAATCAGATTATTTTCCGCGAACTGATTCAGTTCGTTTCAATGAACTGGTTCAATTAACAATTTCGTTTAGTAATCACGCAATGACGTAACTAATATGCAGTTATATTATTAAATCACCCAATAATAATGCGAACTGTTTCAGAAGTTTCAGTCCGATTTGGTGAACTGATTCACTTAGTTCCCCAAAAGAACCGGTTAAAAAAAGCTTAATTCGTGAACCTGACATCATTCTAGACTGTTTGCCTGAGAAGCTATGGATTAGGCCTACATGTAATAATGTTGTAACTAATGTTCACTTTCTTGCACAGATGGCCAGTTTTGGTGTATAAGACCTCAATATATTGTCAGTATAGCAGTGCTGGGCTGTAACTAGTTACAGTAATGATATTACTTTATATTATTTATGGGGAATATACAAAATTACAACTTCTTTGTGGCATGAAAGAAAAGTAAAATAACTAGTGTAACTTATTCCTGTTGCCAGAAAGTAATAAGTAAAGTAATAATATTACTTACTTTTGAAAGGAGTAATTCGTAATGAGTAATATATTATATTTTTTGCGTAACTAGCACAACACTGGTCAGGAGTCACAGGCATTCATTTGTGTTCTCAAAAACCAGTAGCTGCTGATATGCATTTTATGAAGCACCAAGGACCAAGGTTTCAGCTAAAAAGAATTCTTTACTGTTCTACCGAAGAAAAAAGTCAGTTACATCTTGGATGGCCTGTGGGTGAGTAAATTAACAGTAAATTTACATTTTTGGGTGGACTTAAGCAGATTAATTTGAAGATTTAAAAGACAGATTTAGGTAGCCTTATTAACTCTGGAGGGATTTCATTTTTCCAAATCGCTATTCCCTGGGAAAAAAAAAAAGGATGAGGAGGGAGCAACTCCGCCTGCCTCGAAGAAGTTTTTGGTTCAGACATCAATTGAACAACAGTTTGGTGCCAAGATTCCGTACCCTGGTAAGTGTATAAATCAAATGATACAGTAGTAGTTAGTGTTGTCAAAAGACCCGGTACTTCGGTACCAAGTCGGTACTAAAAAAGTGAAAATGTCACGGTACCAGGTTTTTTTAAGTACCGGTGGTACCGAGTACCCGGTCAACCCGGTTCTTGACGCCAGACGTTCGATGATTTCCGCGATGCAGAAAACGCGGACGGAATCTCGGAATCCAGTTATAAAAACGGAATTTACAGTTTAGCACGGAATGTCACGGAATTTGTCAAAGTTTGGATGAATGAATCAAAAGTAGGTCATTGCACTTAAATCAAGTCGCGACGTGGATTAGTATCTGTAAATATCAAGCCGCAAAAGTCGATTCAAATATGAATCCCGCATGTTCTGCGAGTCTCTGTGTGAGTGAATGAATGGCAGAGACGCGCGTTTTTTTTCTTTTTTTTACTACATACACTGAAGCGCGCATGACGCTCGCGGTGATTCAACATCTGCCGTCTCAATGAGGACATAAATACATAAACAACATCTACAGAACTGCTCTGAGAGTCCCCTCGCGAGCATTTTACCGTTTCATTGAGTAAAACCAGCGTCATATCATATAGCTACACACAGAAATGTAAAGGTATTCACGGCAACCCGTCAAAATAAAAGTTAATCTTAAAGACATTGTGCCAGAAATATAATTTTATATATATATATAATTTATTTATTTTTTTTTAAAAAGAAGTCACAATATTTCTTCCATATTTTAATTTTAATAGTAAATCCCCTTTATTTACCAAAACAATATAATGTGTTTAAATTTAATTAAAAGACAAATTAAATTTGGGTGAAACTTGTTTACTGTTTTTCATACTTTTATTACTTGCGGAAAAAGTTGAAACACAATTTAAATAAAGTATAAAGAATGGCATTGATTTTTGTACATTTTTATTTTTGTTTGACTTTATTAAAAATAGTGTGTTTTTTTTAATTAGCATGTGGTACCGAAATTGGTACCGAGAACCGTGGATTTTGACTGGTATCAGTACCGAATACTGAAATTTTGGTACCGTGACAACACTAGTAGTAGTCTAAATGATGTAGGGTGTGCAATATTGACAAAAAAGGATATCTCAATATTTTCTGGGATTTTATCAATAACGATAATTAGACAATATTTTGCTGAGTGTTATTGTGCTGATATCTTAAGGACTACCGTGGACAGATGACTCCTGGATTTTTTGATATTCTTCATATTCGTGGTCAGTTCATAGCAATGATAGAAATGAATCTTTTACAATAAGTTTTAATATATTTTTACCTTTATGAGCATTTTTACCTTTATAAAGCAATTATTTCTAAAAGTATGCATCATCTTTTGAGTCAAATTCTTACATTTATCCAGTTAGTTAGAATAAGAAGACATTTGGGCTGTTACCAAGCAAATGAAATCAGTATAAACAAAATTCATCTTTGCAATGCAGAGGAAACACAGAAGATGCATCTGAAGTGGCATTTAGATGCATTTACTCACTGTTTAATGCAGCTTGAAGGGACATGAAATGCTTTAACCTGCAGTACGTTACAAATACATACATAATGTTTTGATATGTTTTTTTTACATTAAACGTGGAATATTGATATTTGAAATTATTTAAAAATGAAAAGATACTTTAAATGTGAAATTAAACCCACCAGTAGATGGCAGCAAGTCACTGTTAATAAATGAGTCATTGCGATTGAACCGAATCATTTAAACAGTTGATTCATTTAGGAACGAAACACCTTCATGTTGCTCAGAGACGCAAAACAGTGCTGTAGCTGTGTTGGAATTATTTTTGTTGGCGAAATAGAACAAAAGCAGGAAATATGGTGTCTAAAACGTAAGTGTCTTAATATAAACTAATTGTTTGAACTGTTGTATAAAATCAATATCACATTTAAAATCATGCTAATTTTTGGATAAAAAAGGCACTCTAGCTTCGTGTGATATTGATTAACTATATGAAATTATATAAATATATACATTTTCTGACCCCATGTCTTCAATTATGTGATCATTGTAAAAGCATTTTTAATAGACTGAACCATGCAGTGATAGAACGCACTAGTTTAACCTTACTAGACTTCATCACGTAATGTTTGCCTGCGGTGTGGATTTGTTTTGTTTGCTTTTCGCGATATACTTGATAATATCAAATCGCACATCGTTAAAACAACAATTATGATATTATCGCAGACGATATCGCACACCCCTAGCTGTAGCAATGCGAGTCTTAGTTGGTTAGTTAGGGTTATTTTGTTTTTCAAGACTTTTTAAAAATGTATTTCCTTTATCTGCCTCATTTTATTATTGTTCTTTCATTGCAGCTCATAGTCTTCCCAAACAAAAAATTTATCAAAAGCTAATCGAGTTTATAGTTAAGGACATGCATCTGTTGTGGAAGATGGTTTTCGAGCACTGGTGAACACACTGGACCCAAAGTACAGAATTCCTTATCCAGGAAAGATATAAAAAAAGAGAAGCAAGCTCTGAAGGACCAGCTCACTGTACGTCCGAGTAACTAATTTTATTTTCCTATTTGCCATTATTTCCCTTCTATTTCAATATGCTGTGTTGTTTTCTTCTTTTCAAAATGCAAAATGTTAAATTAATGTATTTATAATTTGATTAATCTTGTATTAATCACCATATACTGAACAATGTAGATGGCAATTAATTATTTGTTAATATGACAAATATCAGTGACAGTCCATTATATTACACATGACTTGGTCCATAATTTTTAAATCATTTTGACCAAAAAACATTTTTTATTCATAAAAGTAAAAGGAAAGTATCATAACCATTTTAATGATTATTATGATTGTTTCATCGGTAACACTTTACAATAAGGTGTCATTTGTTAACATTAGTTAATGTATTAACTAACATGAACAAACAATGAACACTGCATTTATTACACTTTTTATTAATCTTTGTTAATGTTAATTAATGAAAATATAGTTGTTCATTGTTTATTCATGTTAGTTCACAGTGCATTAACTAATGTTAACAAACACAACTTGTGATTTTAATAATGCATTAGTAAATGCTGAAATTAACATTAACTAAGATTAATAAATGCTGTAGAAGTACTGTTCATTCTTAGTTCATGTTTACTAATGTTGTTAATTAATGTTAACTAATGAACCTTATTGTAAAGTGTTACCGTTTCATCATTTAATCATTTATGGAGACATTATAAACATAAATATAATTTATATAAATATATAAGTTCTGGAACAAAGTGTCTCAAAATGATGGAACGGGTTAAATAATGACATATCTTTACATTAATTTATTTTCAGGCTGTACAAAGTGTTTGTCTTACAACAGACCTATGGACATCTGTTGCCATGGAATCATATATTTCTGTGACAGCACATTATATTACTGATGATTTCTCACTAGAGTCCAAATTACTGGAGGTTGAAAGGTAAGATTATTTTTTATTTTTTTGCATGTGTAAATTTGCAGGGAGAGTTCAGATATAAACACAGTGTCTCATTAGGCAATGCTTTTATTCTTTCTTTCTTCGTTAATGTTTTCTTTTGTTTTAATTAAAATTATATAATTTCATATATAGTATACTAGGGAATAGATCTGGTAGCTTCACTAATTATGATGTCATGAGCGATCCAGTTCTCTATATAGATTAGTGGGTGGGACTATCTTTAGTACAATTGTTGGCAGATTGGAAGTAGTTTTTTAGTAGTTAATTGAAGTCGTTTTGAAAACTTAATATTTTTTGTAAAATTTCATTTGGTGATGCTAGTCTTCAGATTTAACAGTCAAGTAACTAGGTGCATAATGAGCTCATCTAAGTATTATTTCTTTTTTGGATTTGAAGGAAGACACACAGCAGATGGCATAGCCACCCACCTCCGCAGTATTCTATTGGAGTGGGGACTTCAGGACAAAGTTTTTTGCGTTACAACGGACAAGGGTGCAAATGTGGTTCCAGCTGTGAAGAAAATGAACCTGAGACATCTGCCATGTTTTGCGCACACTCTTAATCTCATCGTCAAAGACAGTCTTGCTGCAGTCCCTGAGCTAGATGATTTGAGATCCAGAGTGAGGAGAGTGGTTGGATTTTTTAGATCCAGCTGCACAGCAAAAGAAAAGCTTGAAAGCTTGCAGAAAGACCTGAAAATGCCCCAGCTTCGTCGTCTTCAAGAAGTAGAAACTCGATGGAATTCCACCTATTTGATGTTCGAAAGATTTTTTAACCTCCGGGAACCCCTATCTGCAGCTATGAGCAACATGGACCTGCCCATGTTTTTCCCCCAGGACTGGACTGCAATGGCTGATGCCATTGAGGTGACTATAATTTGTATCATACTATGTATTGTGCAGATAGCTTTGTTTCCCTTACAAAGGGAAATTTTTTATATATATATATATATATATATATATATATATATATATATATATATATATATATATATATATTAGTGGTGGGTCGTTATCGGCGTTAACGTGCTGCGTTAACGTGAGACTCTTATCGGGCGATAAAAAAAATATCGCCATTAATCTATTCTCAAAGTTGGGTTGGGGGCTGGGTCTATACTACGCAAGCTATGATGACTTTCACCTTGATATTTTAGCGCGGATGTATACCTTGCCGAATTGCACTGTAGGGGGCGAGAACAAGTCTTCGAACCTGTGTGTATGCCTACTGTGAAATTACCACATCAAACGTGACGTGCTAACATGGATGCAGCTATGAAGCCGCCGGGTTTGCTTCAGGGAAAATGTATTTTTAAGAAGCTTCCCAATGGAAATCTCAGTGTTTCCCCTACCATTATTTTAGGGGGTAAATAAAATAAGTTGATTTTATTTAATTTTATTTTCTCTATAGCGCCAGACCACAAAAGAAGTCATTCAATGTTACCTTCCCTATAGAACAGGTGTAAACCTTGTTCTTTTATTAAACAAACTAAATAGCCTTATGTTATTTATCTTATTTACACGACGGCGTGTCATTTATGTCTCTACGTTACATGGTCGCGCTCTCTGTATCGCGAGCACAGCGGAGTTCTGCCCCGGTTCGCGCACACACACACAAACGTAAGCGCACACACAAGTGAGCACACTCCCATTCCTATTTGTAAATATTAAGCTGCAAAACGTCTATTTAAATATGACTTCTGCGTGTCTCTGTGTTAATGTATGGCGCAGACGCGCGGGTTTGTTCCCTCATACAGAAGCGCGCGACGCTTGCGGCAATATTAACGTCTGTCGTCTCACTAAATGAGGACATAAATGCATGAACAACATCTCCAGAACTGCTCTGAGAGTCACTTCATGAGAATTCGAGCGTTTCATTTGAGAAAAACTATCCTCATATCATATACACAGAAATGTAAAGGTATTCACGGCAACCCGTCAAAATAAAAGTTCGGTTTCACTTGAAGACATTGGGCAGAACGTAATAGACTACTACTATTACATAATTTATAAATTACATAATTTAATTTAATTAATTAGCCTATTAATTATCACGACACCACGAATTACCACCATATTATGTTTGCTTCTTGATGACTGCTATTTGTTTACTACTAGTAGTGAACTTATTCTGATCTATTTGGCAGAATTCAAATGAGCCATTTTAATCTAGATTAATTCCAAGATTACAGTGAGATTAATCTAGATTAAAAAATTAATCTATGCCCACCACTAATATATATATATATTATTGCGTTTGTATATTATATTTATGAGGTGTAATACTGAATAAAAAGTGACATGCATTATAGTATAGAAGTAGATATATTGTCATATGAAAAGCTGCAATTCCTTATGTATTATTTGATATATTCTAGTATATTAACACAATACATAATTCTATATACCTTCAATATACTGTTAAATCATTTGATATAAACTATTAATCATTCATATAAGAAAATATACGTTCTTTTACATAAGGGCTATGGGGTTTGTTTACCATATAATATTTATTTAACCTTAATTTTAAAGTTTGTTTTACCAATTGTTTTTATATAGGTCCTGAAACCATTCCTGGAAGTGACCGTGGAGATGTCTGCTGAAAGTCATGTCACATCCTCCAAGTTAATTATTTTAGTACGCAACCTGCAGAAACTGACAACAAGTATGGCCAACAGTTATGCACCAGAGTCTGTTGGTCAGAGGCTAGCTAGCACTCTAAACAAGCATCTGACCAAAAGGTGTGGAGACTACGAATCAACAAGGTTTGTATAGATTAAATCACAGGATATATCTCTGTATACAATTAATTTATAACTCAGTTTGTTTGATTATTATTGCCACATGTACAACTTTTAGATATCTCGCAGTATCGATACTTTTAAAAAAGTAGCCTTTGCCATGGAGACAAATGCAGAGATGGCTGTTCGAGCGTTAACATCCGAAGCCAGCCAACTGAATGCTGTGGAATGCCACCCAGAGGCAACAACTTCAGATGCACCACTCACACAACAACAAACCAGGGCTAGTTATGTGTGGTCTGATTTTGATTTGAAGGTTAGATTTACTCATCAGATTCTTGGAAATACTGTAAGCATTAATAAATGTGACCCTGGACCACAAAACCAGTCATATAGCACGGGTATATTTGTAGCAATAGCCAAAAATACATTGTATGGGTCAAAATTATCAATTTTTCTTTTATGCCAAAAATCATTAGGATATTAAGTAAAGATCATGTTCTATGAAGATATTTTGTAAATTTCCTACTGTAAATATATCAAAACTTCATTTTTGATTAGTAATATGCATTTCTAAGAATTCATTTGGACAACTTTAAAGGCGATTTTCTCAATATTTAGATTTTTTTGCACCCTCAGATTCCAGATTTTCAAATAGTTGTATCTCAGCCAAATATTGTCCGATCCTAACAAACCATACATCAATGGAAAGCGTATTTATTCAGCTTTCAGATTATTTATAAATCTCAATTTCAGAATATTGACCCTTATGACTGTGGTCCATGGTCACAAATAAGAAAATGGTTGAATTTTTTTTTTTTTTTTTTTGTCCCTTCCAGGTCGAGGGACCTAGTTGGCCAGATTTTTTTTTTGTTACTCGCACACCTTTAAAAACAAACAAACACAATGGAGACTGAGGCTGTCAGTGTCTTTTACTGTGTTACTTTGAAGAAAATACTCCACTGATCTCAATATCTGTCTCTCTCTGTATGTCTGTCTCGCTCTCTCTCACAGGTGAGTCAGCAAAAAAACAACAACATGGATATCATCTCTGAAGTGAAAATGTACCTCTGCCAGCCAAATGTCAACAGAATGTCTTTACCATTGTACTTCTGGCACGAACAAGGACAAAGGTTCCCAAACTTGCAGACTCTGGCAAAAAAAATACTTGGCCATAATGGCAACATCTGTGCCAAGCGAGCATGTATTTTCAAAGTCTGTTGAGCTTATCTCAAAAAGACGCTCCTGCCTGAAGAGCTCTCAGGTGAAATGTATGAAGTTCTTACACTACAATATGTAACTGGTCTAGGCCTATGTGATGTTGGATCAATTTGTACCCTGCTCTGAGTGTTGTTTTTAATACAAAGTGTACAGTATATGTGTAAAGTGAGTCTGTTCATGAGCACAAGGCTTTTAAAATTTAACAGGAATTTGTTTAATTTAGCATGTTTAAAACTGTACAGTTTTATGATATTGGATGAAATATGTACTTCACACTGATTGTTTTGTTACATTTCAGAGGTTTTGTGGCTTGAATGCAAGATTAGCACTGCACTTATTGTAGAAAGTAGACAACAGAGGATTGTATTAAAAATGTATTCATTTTTTAAAATACTGAATTTAATCAATCCAAATGTATGGTTATTACCACTGAGCTGTACAGCATTTTTATTTATGTATGTATCCGAGCATGCATGCATGTATGTATTTAATAATTTATTCATTTTTAAAATGAATTCATATTCATTTTAGTTCCAGCACACCTATCTAAATATCAAGTGCTCATGAAGATTTAAGTTAGCTGGTGTGTGTTTGATCAAGAGCTCACGATATTTCTGATAAGAAGTAAGGTCTACAGTGTGAATAGCTTCTAGCTGTTACAACATAAGGCGACAACGGTCGCGTCCTGTGTAGACACGGTGTTAGTGTAAAAAATAAATAAAAAAAGAATCGAAAAAACAGAGGAATCGATTCTAAAAATTCCGGAATCGAACAGCCCTACTCTCTACCCAGATCACTCTGTCTTGCCAATAGCCTGTCTGAATTCAAATCGCTGCTCAAAATTCACTTGTTTTCAGAATGTTATCTTTCTTAGTTAACTTCTGTTTATTCTGTTTTATGTTGTATATTACTCTTTGGATTTCTGATGTTCTTTTCTTTCTGTTTATTGTTTGATGTTTTCCTCCCATTTCTGATGTTTATTGTAAAGTGTCCTTGAGCTCTGGAAAGGCGCTATATAAATAAAACTTATTAAACTTATTATTATTTTACTCTAGGGGGGTTATTATTGCTGCTCTCCCTGCTCATTCATGCCAGGCTGCATGGATGGGCAGGGAGTTTTTGCACAGAACAGAACCATACCGCCAAACCAAAACTTTATGCTAAGTATCTATCATTTTGACGATAGTGGTCCTGACAGAAATACTTATAAAACAATGCAGACAATTACCAGTAAACAGGTGAAAAGAAACTGTTTTCTGTTAGACCTAGGAATTAAAACTCAAATGTAATAGTTTTATTCAGTTTGCCATTTTCAAGCTTACCTTGCAGCAATAAAAGCTCCCAGGATCATAGTGAATATGGTTGCCTTTATGGACCATGAAAATTCCTTTCTACAAAATAAAAAAAATATATATATAATAAAATAAAAAATAATAATAATTTAAAAAGTGTAAATCTCACATCTCATAAGACCCGAACTGAGTCAGCTGAGTATACTAGACATACTTTAGGAGGTAACCCTCAAATAGCATTGTGAATAAAATGGAGAATCTTCTGAGCACAGTAAACATTGGCAGACTGCAAAAGAGTTCATACAGCATGTTATATTATTGTACATTCAGTATATAATAACAACAGCCATGAATTAAAGTTTTTTTTTTTTTTTTTCCTTCTTCAGCATATTGCACACTTACTTTAATTGTTTTGTTCCAAACAGGCCTGTTAACTGATTTCCCACATACATTAAAGGTAGCGGCCATACCTACACAGAAAATATAAAGAGTACTGAACCTACAGTGCGTATACATGAAAACCGAAGTATAGTTCGGCTTTGAGTGTGCACAGACCTACCTTATGAGGTACATGCCTATCAAAATCTGGGAAATCTACCACATTTAATGATTTTGCTCCTCGCAGCACAACAACCATTGTAAACATCTGAAACAACATAAAGATCCTTCATCAGATGCTGGAATCCTAGAGCTGAATATACAGTATGCAAAATATCTGTTTAATTAAGAAAAAGCTTAATGCCAGTTTTTAAAACTCCAAACATGCATACTATATGTTTAGGGGTTGCAGAAAATAATATAAACACCTGGGAAATAATCAATTAAGTGTTTTACCACCATTTGCATTTAAAACAGCTTCCAACCTTCTTAGCATAGGTTCATACAACTTTTTAATAGTCTACTGTGGAATGTTGTCTATCTGAACAGCTGCCAGTTACCTCAGAGATGTTAGAGAAGGGAATCTGCTTCCTACTTTTCTCAACTAACCTGCCCACAGCGGTTTGATAATCTTCAATTTGAATATCAAGGGATTAAGCTTGCTAAAGCAGATGATAATGTTTATCCTTGTGCTACAAATAACATAAGTTTTATGATAGTGACATCATCTTTCTCACTTTGTGGTCAGTGATTACAGTTTTATCAGTTGGTAAACTAAAGCGTGGTTAACACTTTCTCTGTAATGAACAATACTCCACACACTCTCTCGTTATTATGAGACAGATGAGAAGAGAAAGTTGACACAATATTGTGTCTTAAAACACAGCTGCTGACTGTGTTAAAAATTGTCTTGGAGGACTTCAGATCAAATTAAGATCTCATTTTTGCTATTTGAAAATTTCATGCAAAAAACCCTAATAGCTCTAAGGTTTGTGAGAGTCATAGTTAAGACACACTGGAGAACTAGTAAAAATAAACAGAAACGTAAAAAATAAAAAAAATGTACAGTTAATAACTTGCTTACTTGTCCAATTCCCACTGCTAAAGAGGACGGGAATCTGAGTGGAAACACAGTTTATTAAGTGCATAAAATAATAAACATGTTAACGGAATGTATATAGCGCCCATTTACAAAACGATTAATAATGATGATGACTAATTTACATAATCTATGCAACTAATTCATCTGTTGAAAAGATCCACAATAATACGGAGAGATTACGTTAGATTACATAGAGTAACACCTTCATTCACGTGTTTGCACATGTGCTGAGAGCTAACGTTACCAGGAAAAGTCATAGCAAAGGCGAATAAGAGTAAAAATCTTGCGTCTAGACTGTCACCATACTTTTACATAATGAATGAATGTGCTGAAATAAAACATAAATGAATATGATATTAATGCGATTACCTGTAATTAGTAAGAACACTCTTGTTAACGACAACAATAATGAAGGAAGAGAGCCCATAGAAAGCTGCAGCAAATAACTTAACAAATAATGTAGATGTGCCAGTGCCGCCTTCTCCGGAAATATTATCGTTTGGGTTATTCTCAGTGGAACTCACACAAGGACGTTTTCGTATGTCCGCCATGTCTACCTAGATACATGCGGTTTATCTGGTAAATAGGTCCAACCACTTTTCTGCACAATAAATCGTTCCCTTTACTCAA
This sequence comes from Onychostoma macrolepis, assembly GCF_012432095.1. Classification (NCBI taxonomy): domain Eukaryota; kingdom Metazoa; phylum Chordata; class Actinopteri; order Cypriniformes; family Cyprinidae; genus Onychostoma; species Onychostoma macrolepis. Next base: position 515,366 of record NC_081156.1, read on the forward strand.
GTTTTAAAGGGACAGTATGAAGGTACAATGATGCCTAAAAGATTTGCATGCGCAGGGTAAGATTTGTGGAAGCGTACATAAGACTGTAAACTTAAATTTGCACGCGCAAGAGAAGCTCTGTAAAGAAAAAAATATTTGCAGCATTTGACTGTTATACATACGTGTAATTCATGTATTGTGAACCTGCAGCTTCATGCTAACGCAAAATAAATATGATGCATTCTTCTGACTTCCATTTTTCCGCGCTTACACTTTTTTTTATTTTTATTATTTTTCGCCAAAATACGATCAAAAGCACTGCAAGCCTGTGAACAGTGATTTGCAAGCGAAAACAACAGTTTAAAAGAACCGCAAAACGGATTGACTGCGTAGAACCATTCTGTATGTGTAAAAAAAAAAAAAAACTCGAATGTCTAAATGACTTGTGTATGTAGGGCAAAATGTTTTCTTTTATCTGCGTGTACAGTTTTGACACGTTTCTCTCACTAACTGAGTTTTGCAAGCATAATTTCACCTGTCTACTGATCAGTGATAGTTCCATTTTCTAACAAAAATTTGGTTCAATAATATTGAACCAACAGTATATATATATATATGTTAACGGAAACATATATATTAAATTACAACATATTTCTTTAACATGTTGTAATTTAAGGGGACTTCACAAAATATTACTAAAATATTTATTAATTTATCTCTAACTTATTCACCATTTATAATCTGTAATACCATCGTGTAACCACTAGATGGCTGTTTAGCTCTCTCTATATAAACATATAAACATGGCTGTGTGTTCCCTATAGTGGCTGGGAATTTTGGATTCCCACATAATTAGTTACTTGATTTTGGATATATACTTAGACATTATTAAATACATATTTATCAAAGCTTTTGCATTAGTCAAATCTGGACACAAAGAAGCATTTTGTTACTCATTCTTGCTTCATCATTTCATTCATGCTTGATCACATGAAAGTAATCAGAATCAATACTGAAATTTCAAAATATATAATTGAGTGTTAAATACCACATAAACAGCGACATGGTCTGAAAATTGACAAATTCAGATTTAAGTAGCTTTGTTGGCATAGTAAAGAAAGGTTTTACAAAGTATAGCACTCTGATACCATAGTGTTGAGCATTGTCACATAACATCATTTTGATTATAAAGTTTAACAGTGGTGTAAACAGATTATGAAATTTCAATGTAAAGCCAAACCAAACCAAATAATGTTAACACCAGCTCGCAATTCAGTATAAACACATGGGAGTCTAGCCTAAAGGAACACAACTTATAAAATATCATATTTTAATTAAGTAGGTATTTATTTATTTATTTTTACTGTATGTGTACGTTAAAAGTACCATTCCGGCAGTGAGAACGTTCCTGAACTAAATGAAGATAAATGTCTTGGTGTATGATGTGTTTATTGAACCAATCAGATAAGAGTAAATGGAGAGTCAGCGAGAGCCTCATTTGATTGATTACATTACTTTAAACGAGTCTACACCCCAAGATTACTGTTACAAACATGAACCGCGTCCAAAAGGTAAAGGGGGAGGTGTTGCTACAATTTATAGAAATATTTTCAGTATCTCTCAGAGGTCGGGTTTCAAGTATAATTCGTTCGAAGTAATGGTGCTTCATATAACGTTATCCAAAGAAACAAGTGTTAATGATAAATCCCCTGTGATGTTTGTACTGGCTACTGTATACAGGCCACCAGGGCACCATACAGACTTTATTAAAGAATTTTCTGATCTTTTATCGGAGTTAGTACTGACTGCAGATAAAGTCCTAATCGTTGGTGATTTTAATATCCATGTTGATAATGAAACAGATTCATTGGGATCAGCATTTATAGACATTCTAAACTCAATTGGTGTTAAACAACACGTGTCAGGGCCTACTCATTGTCGAAATCATACTCTAGATTTAATACTGTCACATGCAGTGGCGGTTCTACATTGAATTACTCCCGGCGAGACCCCTCTGAGCGCCCCCAATCAAAGAAAAAAACAATTGTAGGTTCTTTTGCTAAAAATTTTTGCACAAACAGTTTTACTATAACAATATAAGTGTAAGACAAGCTTATATTTCTCAATTGCACAAATCCTTCAACATGAAAAACACAATTCTGCACAAAACAGTATAAGTTATCAGAACTTAAATAAATATACTCTATATACATAATAAACACTGTTTATTTGGCACTCGACAATCAACAGATTCCCATCCCCCAACACTTTCACTCACGACCAGAAGTCAAGACTAAACCACAAAGTGAAAATAGCAGTATTCTTTAGTGATATGTTATTTACACAGTACAAATAGCTTTAGATTCTATTTATTCTACTGTATGTTAAAATAAAATAAAAACATGGCGAAAAACGTTATTAGAGAAAAACATTACTTATTGCAAAAATAGTGGTAATTATCTGCACTTCTGCATTGTAATACATTATAAAATAGTATGCAATAACTTATTGAGTGTAATTTTTTAATTTTATTTCTAATTATTAAATGGATGCCACCTTATTGGGACAAAAGCCCTCTCTACACCTACCCTAACCCTACCCGATACTTTATGTTCAACTTTTTGATTATTTCCTTCATTTTTATTAAAAAATAAATGCTTTTCTGATGTGATTTGAAATTTAAAAAGGGAGAAAAAAAGTTCGCAGATTCGAACCCCAGTCGATCGTGTCAAAAGAAGTGTAACGCAAACTTTACCATCTGCACCACTGAAGCTGACAACTAGTAACCGTCTTTTACATATTTGACTATCCCAATCATACATTTGTGGGTGGAGTTAATGTTCACTCCGATTTTTTTTTTTTTATATTCCCAACAATTAAACAGTTGCCCACATTAAAAAAACAGGGGGTGCTGCAGCACCCTCAGCACCCCACTTCCCGCGCCCCTGGGTGTGACTGACTTTAGCCCACTTGTCCCACTAATTTGGGAGAGGTGAACTGTCCCCCGCGGCCGCACCCCCCTCCCCTTTCCACTTCTCACACAGCTTCTGTGCTCGGTACCTTCTCAACAAGCAGGGGCGCCAATTTGCCAATTCCCCGCACAGTTATATGATAGATAATAGAAAACCGCTTAGCGGCGCAGATGATTTTTTTTTTTTCCAAGTGCTTGTGCCGCCCCCCACGTGTCATGAAAAAATGCCGCCCCGGGCGGCTGCCCCGTTCGCCCATGCCTAAAACCGCCACTGGTCACATGGAATTGATGTCAGTGGCATTGAAATTTTGCAGCAGAGCAATGATATCTCAGATCATTATCTAGTCTCCTGTATATTCCATATAGCTAAAGCTGTAAAGCCAACTTCTTGTTACAAATATGGTAGAACCATCACTTCTACCACAAAAGACTGCTTTATAAATAATCTTCCTGACTTATCTCAGTTCCTCAGTATATCCAATAGCTCAGAACAACTCGATGATGTAACAGGAACTATGGACTCTCTCTTTTCTAGCACTCTAGATGCGGTTGCTCCTTACGCTTAAGGAAGATTAAGGATAAGAGTCCAACACCGTGGTATAATGAGCACACCCGCGCCCTAAAGAGAGCAGCCCGGAAAATGGAGCGCAGCTCGAGGAAAACTAAATTAGAGGTATTTCGTTTAGCTTGGCGGGAAAGTACCCTATCCTACAGAAAAGCATTAAAAACTGCTAGATCTGATTACTTTTTGTCTCTTCTAGAAGAAAACAAACATAACCCTCGGTATTTATTCAATACAGTAACTAAATTAACGAAAAATCAAGCATCAACAGGTGTTGGCATTTCCCAAGAGCATAGCAGTAATGACTTTATGAACTACTTCACTTCCAAGATCGATACTATCAGAGATAAAATTGTATCCTTGCAGCCGTCAGCTACAGTATCGCATCAGATAGCGCACTATAGATCCCCTGAGGAACAATTTCATTCATTCTCTTCTGTAGGAGAGGAAGAATTGCATAAACTTGCTAAATCATCTAAACCAACAACATGTATGTTAGACCCGATTCCATCTAAACTACTAAAAGAGCTGCTTCCAGAAGTCATAGATCCTCTTTTGGCTATTATTAATTCATCATTGTCATTAGGATATGTCCCCAAAACCAGACTAGAACTTTGTTGGCATTAGTGGAAGTGCATTAGCATGGTTCAAGTCGTACTTATTTGACCGCCATCAGTTTGTAGCAGTGAATGAAGAGGTATCATATCGATCACAAGTGCAGTATGGAGTACCTCAAGGCTCAGTACTAGGGCCGTTACTTTTCACGCTTTACATGTTACCTTTGGGAGATATTATCAGGAGACATGGTGTTAGCTTTCACTGTTATGCTGATGATACTCAGCTCTATATTTCTTCGTGGCCCGGTGAAACGCACCAAATTGAGAAACTAACGGAATGCAGAGTCAATATAAAAAACTGGATGACGAGTAATTTCTTACAGCTAAACTCAGCTAAATTAAAAAAAACAGAGGTGTTAATTATTGGACGTAAAAACCCAACATGTAATAACCTAGAGCACTATCTAACACTTGACGGCTGCTCTGTCAATTCTTCTTCATCAGTTAGGAACCTAGGTGTGCTGTTTGATAGCAATCTTTCATTTGAAAGCCATGTTTCTAGCATCTGTAAAACTGCGTTTTTCCATCTCAAAAACATATATAAATTGTGACCTATGCTTTCAACGTCAAATGCAGAAATGCTAATTCATGCGTTTATGATCTCAAGGTTAGATTACTGTAATACTTTATTGGGTGGGTGGTTCTGCATGCTTGATCAACAAACTACAGTTGGTCCAAAATGCAGCAGCTAGAGTCCTTACTAGAACCAGGAAGTATGACCATGTTAGCCCGGTTCTGTCAACACTGCACTGGATCCCTATCAAACATCGGATAGGTTTTAAAATCTTGTTAATTACTTCTAAAGCCCTGAATGGCTTAGCTCCTCAGTACTTGAGCAAGCTCTTATCACATTATAGTCCTCCACGTCTGCTGCGTTCTCAAAACTCTGGCCATTTGATAATACCTAGAATATCAAAATCGACTGCGGGCGGCAGACCCTTTTCCTATTTAGCATCCAAACTCTGGAACAATCTACCCAACACTGTTTGGGAGGCAGACATACTCTGTCAGTTTAAATCTAGATTAAAGACACATCTCTTTAACCTGGCTTACACATAACACACTAATACGCTTCTATTATTCAAATCCGTTAAAGGATTGTTAGGCTGCATTAATTAGATCAACCGGATCCGGGAACACTCCCCATGACACACAATGTACTCGTTACATCGTAACAAGAATGGCATCTACGCTAATATTTGTCTGTTTCTTTCTTATTCTGTTTCTCAGTCCGTATCCTTTCAGATGGTGGATCAGCACCAAGAGATGATGTCTACAGCCCTGATCGTAAGCAGAGCCCAGGACACCTAGATGAGCCCCAGAGACATATCCCCAGTGAAGACCTTGACTAAAATACAATAAAACTAAAAATATAACAAAATAACTAAAAATATAATAAAATACCTAACTACATAATACTATTATTGTTAGAAATTGCAACAATATAAAAATAGAAATATAATACATTTATACATTTAAAATTTTAATTAAAACATAATAATATACAAATATGAAAAAAATTAATAAATACATTCTAAAATAATAAATAGTGTGTATATATATATATATATCTCGCGAGCAAGAGAGAGTATGGCAGGATTTTAACATCAGCTAACTACAACCTGTTAAGAACCATCAGATAATCACATCACCTTAATTAAAAGGGGTCGAAGCCTAGAAGCGCTTCTAGATAGTTAATAAGCGGTTACTTGCATGGGTTTTGTGGGTGCTGAGTAAAGCATCCTGTTACGGGGCTGACAAGACGAGAGGCGTGCGGATCCATTTGCAGACTTTATTGGCAACAGAGACGGGGTCAAACAGGCAGGGTCAAACAATGGCAAACAGGTATATAAAGGCAATGCAAAGAGTAAACTGAAACAGGCGTGGGTCGACGATCGGTGAACAGTATCCAAAGGGGCTTGACAAGAGAGGTAATCAAAAACGTGAGCGATAGTCCAGGCAGGGGAAAACACGATAAAACAACAAAGGCAAGGCTAGGCAAGGCAAGGAAAACTAACGGGGCTCTGTAGGGCAGCGATAATGCATACAATACTCAGCCCCGAGGGAGAGAATGTCCAGGGTTGAAATAGTGTGTGTGATTAGTGATGCTGTGTGATCAGGTGTGCGTGTGATTGGTGCAATGAGTGATTGGTGACAGCTGTGATCAGTGTTGGATGATGGGAATTGGAGTCCATGTGATGTGTGGTGTAAAAGTCCATGTGGTGAGCGGGTGACCTCTAGTGGTGAATGAACGGGAGTGCAGACCAGATTCGTGCGTAGATTCCTGGTGGATTCCTTTAGGAGTGAAAGCTTCGTCATTCCAGCCATGGCTTGATTAGTCCGAAGTGAATTGACAAAGTTACTGAACTTAAAACAGACAGAAGATCGGACTCCCCCCGGAAGGGGAGCCGCGAGATTTCCAAGGTGATAAGTGTGTCTCCAGGGCACCGAAAGTAGAGAGAAGAAGTCATTTAGTTCTCTTGGAATGTGTTTGAAGTCCGATGGAGGGACGAGATAGTCGATCTGTTTAGCGTCTTTTTGACAGTGGGGGGGACAACCCTTGGCAATTAGCACCCATATAACGGTAGAATGTGGGGCCAGGCTGTGAATTATATGCAAATGTCAAAAGGCCAAAAGGGTCTCTTAAGACATAAAGTCCCAACGACCATCAAGGATCATAAGCAGATGTTACAATAGTTATTAAAAAGACATGCATAATATGTGCTTAAAACATGATAGTCTAATGTGTGGGTTACATACATAATAAGGGGTTATGCATAGAAATGTCCTTTTAGGATGATTTTAGGTGCATATGAAAAAGAAAGTCTCTGTGTAGTTCTATGGAGACCAAAAGACATGTTCTTTGGACAAAGGAATTTCAGTCTGGTCCCTTTGTGTGGGGGAAAAGTCAATCTAAAGAAGCTCGTGATTTCTTTTTTTTTCTTATGCAAGTAAAGAATGTGACAATGTTTACATGTACCAAATACATAATATACCAAAAAAATAAACAAAACAAAACAGAAAAAAAAACACTGAGTTTGATATTAAGGTGACAATATGTACATGTGCCAAAATGTAGAACCACTTGGACAAACAAACATACTGATGGCCAACATTACGAGTCTGTTCTGATTAATTCCTGCATTTGCATTCATATGTCTGTGAGCATGTGTGTGTGCGTATGTGTTTGTGTGTGTGTCATTGTATCTAGGGTTGGGAAGGAAGCATACAACTGAGATAGCATCATAATAGATTGATAACAGATATAAGTAGAGTAAAAAAACAAAACAAATAAATAAATATAAAAATAGAAATAAATAAAGACTAATAATAATAATAATAGTAGAGACAACAAATGTTATTAGCAACAATAATAACTATAATAATGTTAATCATAATGATAATAATAATAATAAAAATAACGATTTCATCAAAATTGGGGAGGGGTGGAGTACAACGAAGAGGGCAAGTATAAATAATAATATTAATAATATTATTATTGGATTATAAATTAATAAATGTTTAATCATTTCTATCACAGATCTACATGTGCTGGTCACGCGGTGCATCTCTTTGACCATCAGTCTTGATTACTTGCCCCAAATTTGACAGTCTCCTTCCTTGGTTGGAATTATCAATAAGTGTTCATTTTGTTTTAATGTTGCAAGCTGTTCTGGAAGAGGCTTGTTGGTTAGGCTATCTTCAGATGGATTGGAGCTAGGGATCTGATTTACGATGTTGTCCTGTTTTCTTGGGGCCTCTCTGGAATTTCGGCTCCTCATGTTTCGATGTTCTGATAAAATCTTAAATTGTCTGTTTTGTTCTGATCCTACACTACACACATAAACGCTGAATGACTCGTGTAGGAATTTAATACATACAAATTGTCTTAAACTCCAAGGAAAAATAGTTTTGGGATGTTTAAAAAAAATATAATAAAATTCATATTTTACATTTATAATTACATTCACCCTGCTGAACTTCACAAAACTAGTCCAATACTAGCGACTAATGGACACTGGGGATGTGATCACACTTTATCAAAACACAGTATCTTCATTCAACATATGTGTTACCCAGCTTGCTGGGAGAGTGACAAAAGAAAGTTGGCCAGACTCTGAAGAAAGTGTCTGCCCGGCGAAAAAGAAGTGCCATAATTACTACTTCAAAGATACTTAAAATGATCACCACTCAAACAGTACACCATAAGAATAACGCTAACAGGAATCAATAACCCTGTCTTAAGAAGCTTTCGACCTGAGAAGGCTGAGTGAAGGGCTTCACAGGAGGGTTTGCTGGGTCATAATTTGAATAAGTCTATTAATAGCTGATCTTTCCACTGAGATGACACTTCACAAGGGTCAATGTCCAAGTCACTCAATCCCATCTTCAGCAAGATGTTATGGAAGTCTGGGTCAAGTGTTCCATCATGCATGGTTTGACTCTGGGCTTTTACAGTCTCGAATGTTCGCTCCACATCCATTTCCAAATCCTCCAATGGCACACAGGGGGAAACGCTGGCAACCTTGGAATTTTTCTTAAGAGTGATGGGTTTGTCATAAGGATTCAGCATTCTACATGTAACTGGCACCCACCTGTCAGCAGTCATAGAAACCACCACACGTCCAACTATGATATCCTTCTTATGGGTTGGTGACTTGGTAGGTTCAATCAACACCGGACTGTCTTCTGAAGTAGGCGCCATAGGAGGCAGCTTGGCCCACACCAGATGTTCCTGCTTAGGCAGAAATGTGACAGCCTGGACCAGCCTGGCAGTTCCAATGACAACAGGCATTTTGTCACCTCTCCATCTATTAACCCTTGTGCGACCTTTTGGACATTTTTTTTTTTTCTTTTGATAATTTTGCCTGTTATTGCCAGGTGCATAAATTTTTGGCACAGATGTATATTTTTATTGGAATTTTATTATTTCACCCCCATTTCCCTTAATAAATCTATTTGTATAAATACAAACAACCAAAAAAAAAAAAAATTTGTGAGCATGTTAATATTGTCACAGATCGGTCAGGCTCCCATGCCAGCCAATCACAACGCACACCCTCACCTGAGTATTAATGGAACACATCTGTACACAATCTCAACCTTATCACCACGCACTATATAAGCTCACACCTCACCGCAGTCAGACGTCCGGTCTCGTTTGTGCAAGCCTTTCCTACGAATGACCTGATACTAACCTGAATCTGTACTTACCACCAGTCTCGTCTCCATCGTTGCGTCCTCCTGTCTCCATTTTCCTGTCTTCCCCTATGATCTCCAGCGGATATACCTGTATCCTCTCAAAGTGTGAGCATACCTCCATTCCACGAGTTCCTGGCAAGGCAATTATATCCTCCGTTAAGTGATTCATCTCAGAAGTGGTTGTCATTCCAAGTCTACATATACCATTGATTACTCTGCTGTTCAATAAACCACCCTTGTTTTCACTTACTCTCTGTGTAAGCTCTGCTTCTGTAACAGAAGACCGGACCTACACCGAAGTCGGCATGAGTAATCCCGACCCCTTCCAGGAGCTCTTGGACTTGTTCAAGTTCTTGTTCCCTCACCACCGCCGGCACCACCGATCACCTCTGCGCTAAACACCTCCACTTCTTCAGTACCCTTGATCTCCAGTCCCATGGCCAGACCAGCGCCCTTCTCAGGTGTGGCGGAGGAGTGCAACGGGTTCCTCTTACAATGCACGTTAGCCCTAGAGATGCAACCAAATCTATACCCCACCGAGAGATCCCAGATCGCCTTCATCATCTCCCTCCTGACAGGTAAAGCTGTCTCAAGCAGGCACAGTCACGCAGTCACTCAATGGCTTCATCACCCACTTCCGTGAAGTTTTTGGCCGCCCAACGGCCGATCCCTCCATCAGTGACCAGCTATACCATCTCCATCAAGGGAAGAAACCCATCAATGAATACGCCCTCCATTTCCGAACTCTCGCGGCAGCCAGTGGATGGAACGAACGATCGCTTCTAACCACCTATCGTCAAGGGCTCGAACCCAGGTTACGGTTGCAGCTCGCCGGTTATGATGACTCCTGTGGGTTAGAGAACTTAATCCAACTGTCCATCTGTTGTTCCGCCGGCATGCAATCATCTTTCGAAGAGTAGCCTCAACTTACCCGTTGCACTCCTCAACAGCGCCCCCAGGAAACAAACCGCCCTCCAGAAAACAAACCGCCCTCCAGAACCAGTGTATGAACCTATGCAGACTGACAATACCCGCTTATCATACACAGAGTGGCAGAGGCAACTCACTCAAGGTTTATGTCTTTACTGTGGAAATGGTGGTCATGTAATATCTTCGTGCCCCGTTCAACCTGCTCGACTTATGGTGAGTGCCATTCAACCCATCGTACAAAGAATGAAACCACTGTCTACTGTTGTGACACTTACTGCCTCCTCCATATCTATTCCAGTCCATGCACTTCTCGACACGGGGTCCGCCAGGAACTTCATATCAGGGAGCCTCTGCCACCAGCTCAATCTCCCTACCATTACCAACCAAACAGTCTACCAAGTTCAATCGATAACGGGAAAACCCATCAGCCGCAGCTATGTGAGACTTAGCACGGGTCCCGTTCAGTTGCGTGTTGGCCTGTTACACGAAGAACAGCTCCATCTACTGGTTCTGGAGGGATCTACAACTGATATAATCCTCGGACGACCCTGGTTTACACAATATGAGCCTCAGATCTCATGGTGCTTGGGAGAAGTCCTGAAGTGGGGCAGTTGGTGTTTCCCAACCTGTTTTCCCTGCCTTCCTCAACCAACCTCTCATCTGATCCAAGCCATAGCTGTAAATTCCACCTCCATCGAAAGCCCTCTCGAGAAACAGTCCGTCAACATACCCTCCTGTTATGCCCCCTTCAGAGACGTATTCTGCCCAAAAAGGGCCTCTCAATTACCTCCTCACCGGCCATGGGACTGCGAGATTGAGCTGGTACCAGGTGAGCCAGTGCCCAAGGGAAAGATCTATCCTCTGTCTCTACCGGAACAGAAGGCCATGGAGGAGTTCATCCAAGAGGCACTTCAGCAAGGCTACATCCGCCCTTCTACGTCCCCTGCTGCTTCAAGCTTTTTCTTTGTGGCCAAAAAGGACAGAGGCTTGTGGCCTTGCATTGACTACCGTGCACTCTACAACATCACCATCAAATTTCGATACCCCCTTCCTCTAGTCCCAGCAGCCCTGGAACATCTCCACGGAGCCACCATCTTCACCAAGCTGGACCTCCGCAGCGTGTATAACCTCATCCGGATACACGAGGGGGATGAGTGGAAGACGGCCTTTGTGACACCTACCGGCCATTATGAATATCTCGTTATGCCGTATGGCTTTGTCAACGCCCCCTCCATATTTCAGGACTTCATGCATGAGGTGCTCCGAGAGTATTTACACCGGTTCGTCTTGATTTACATCGATGATATCCTCATTTACTCTCGGAGCTTGGTCCTCCAACGCCTCCATGAGTTCCATCTGTTCCTCAAAGCCGAGAAGTGTTCATTCCATCAACCCTCAGTTCAATTCCTGGGATACAATATCGATAGTGGTGGCATCCGTATGGACGAAGGGAAGGTGGAAGCAATAAGATCCTGGCCAGTACCTTCCTCCATAAAAGAACTCCAAAGATTCCTCGGCTTCTCCAACTTCTACCGACGATTTATCCATAACTATAGTACCGTCACCAGCCCCCTCACCAGCCTCTTACGCAACAAGCCCAAGTCTCTGTCCGCAACCAGTCGCAACGGAGGCATTCGAGAGCTTGAAGGACGCCTTTACCCACACTCCAATCCTCGTCCATCCAGATCCCAGGAAACCATTCATTGTAGAGGTTGATGCATCAACCACGGGGTTGGGGCTGTCTTATCTCAGAAGCAGGGGACTCCAGCAAAACTCCACCCATGTGCCTTCTTTTCCCGAATGAGAAACTATGACATCGGTAAGAAGGAACTTCTGGCCATCAAGTTAGCCCTTGAGGAGTGGAGGCATTGGTTGGAGGGTTCACAACATCCATTCACCGTCCTAACTGACCACAAGAACTTACAGTAATTACGTGAAGCCAAAAGACTCAACCCTCGCCAGGCCCGCTGGGCACTCTTCTTTACCCACTTCAACTTCACCATCTCTTATCGTCCAGGACCCAAAAACACCAAAGCTGATGCTTTATCATGCCTGCATACCCCAGAGGAAACTGAGGAAGAACCAGAACCCATCATCCCCGATAAACTCATTGTTTGTCCCATCCAATGGAACCCCGATCCAAACACCTCCTCCAATGCTTCCACGGCCACTCCGCCGGGCTGCCCACCAGGACTCCAGTATGTCTCCTGAGTACAGCGCACTCCCCTTATCCACTCCGTACACACATCACTGGGCACTGGCCACCCCGGGGCCAACAGCACCCTCTCGCCGCTGAAGAACCGCTACTGGTGGCCCAACATGGCCAGGGATGTGAGAAGGTTCGTCCAGGGCTGTACGGATTGCGCCATTTCCAAGAGTCCTCGCCACTTACAGTCTGTTGTGCTGCTGAGAGGTTTGTGTTTGTAGCTCCGTGTACCTTCGCTTTTTATTGAATTTCTACCTTACTTTCGATCCCTTTTGTCTAAAGTGATAATATATAACTTAATTCCCACCATGTTTCTGGTGTTATCTTTCAAACTAATCTAACTAATTTGATCGTTCGCCTTTTAAAACCGCGAGTGCAGCTTGTTAGCCCATTAGCTTGTCACTCGCGGTTCCATTTGCATTTCTATTCGCGCCTATTATTATTTTATTTTTTTCTTGCTCCGTTTTTCACGAGCTCATCAAACAACAGTGGTAAGTGGTAAGTTAAGTTGGTATCATTCATCAATCACGGTGAGTAATGGCTTCTTCTCCTGTTATTGTTGTTTGCACTGTCTGCCACATGTATAGTTTATCTGTCTCTGTCAGCAGCGAGGGATTCACATGTGATAAATGCAGAGAAATAGTTAGGCTGACAGAGAAGGTTTTAGAACTAGAGACACGCATCCAAACTTTAGTTGAGGATAGTAAGAATGTGAGGGCTGTAGATACTGCTTTGGATGCGACTAGCTCAGGGAGTCCTGTACATTGTTTGGTTTCGGTTGAGCCCGTGCAGCAGGGCAACTGGGTGACAGTGAGGCGGCATAGTCACGTGTCAAAACACCACTCTTCCGTTCCGATCAGAACATCAAACAGGTTCTCCCCACTCAGTGATGCACCCACTGAGAAACCTGATGAAAGTGCTCTAGTTATTGGCGATTCTATTGTACGGAACGTGAAAATAGAGACACCAGCCACCATAGTCCATTGTTTACCAGGAGCCAGAGCGCCTGACATCTTGGCAAATTTAAAAGTGCTGACTAATGCTAAACGTAAATTCAGTAAGATTGTTATCCACGTCGGCGCAAATGATGTTCGACCGCCAGTCGGAGATCACCAAAAATAATGTTAAAGAGGTGTGTGAACTTGCAAGTACGATGTCAGACACTGTAATATGCTCTGGTCCGCTCCCTGCTTACCAGGGTGATGAGATTCATAGCAGACTGTCGTCACTTAATGGCTGGATGTCTAAGTGGTGCCAGCAAAATAACATAGGCTTTATAGACAATTGGAAGAATTTTTGGGGCAGACCTGACCTGTTGAAAAGAGATGGTGTTCATCCCTCCTGGGGTGGTGCCGCTCTTCTCTCTAGAAATATGGCACATAGTCTTAGAGTTTGTACTTGACTAACTGGAGCCCAGGTCAGGAAGCAGACAGACTGGCTAAACCGATCGTCTGCTAGCCGCCTCACGTCACCAAAGTCAGTTAACTCTCAGCACATAGAATCTTTTCATCTAGATATCACGCTATAGAGACTGTGTCTGTTCCCGAACTAGAAAATACAGAAAACATCCAAACCAAAGTAATAGTAACAATTTAATTGATGTTCAACAAATAAAAACGATATAATACAGATAAACACATGATAAAGCTTGGCTTATTGAATATTAGATCCCTTTCTTCAAAAGCACTTTTGTAAATGATATGTTCACTGACCATAAACTAGATGTGCTTTGTCTGACAGAAACCTGGCTAAAACAAGATGATTACATTACTTTAAACGAGTCTACACCCCAAGATTACTGTTACAAACATGAACCGCGTCCAAAAGGTAAAGGGGAGGTGTTGCTACAATTTATAGAAATATTTTCAGTATCTCTCAGAGGTCGGGTTTCAAGTATAATTCGTTCAAGTAATGGTGCTTCATATAACGTTATCCAAAGAAACAAGTGTTAATGATAAATCCTGTGATGTTTGTACTGGCTACTGTATACAGGCCACCAGGGCACCATACAGACTTTATTAAAGAATTTTCTGATCTTCTATCGGAGTTAGTACTGACTGCAGATAAAGTCCTAATCGTTGGTGATTTTAATATCCATGTTGATAATGAAAGAGATTCGTTGGGATCAGCATTTATAGACATTCTAAACTCAATTGGTGTTAAACAACACGTGTCAGGACCTACTCATTGTCGAAATCATACTCTAGATTTAATACTGTCACATGGAATTGATGTCAGTGGCGTTGAAATTTTACAGCAGAGCGATGATATCTCAGATCATTATCTAGTCTCCTGTATATTCCATATAGCTAAAGCTGTAAAGCCAACTTCTTGTTACAAATATGGTAGAACCATCACTTCTACCACAAAAGACTGCTTTATAAATAATCTTCCTGACTTATCTCAGTTCCTCAGTATATCCAATAGCTCAGAACAACTTGATGATGTAACAGGAACTATGGACTCTCTCTTTTCTAGCACTCTAGATGCGGTTGCTCCTTTACGCTTAAGGAAGATTAAGGATAAGAGTCCAACACCGTGGTATAATGAGCACACCACGCCCTAAAGAGAGCAGCCCGGAAAATGGAGCGCAGCTGGAGGCAAACTAAATTAGAGGTATTTCGTTTAGCTTGGCGGGAAAGTACCCTATCCTACAGAAAAGCATTGAAAACTGCTAGATCTGATTACTTTTTGTCTCTTCTAGAAGAAAACAAACATAACCCTCGGTATTTATTCAATACAGTAACTAAATTAACGAAAAATCAAGCATCAACAGGTGTTGGCATTTCCCAAGAGCATAGCAGTAATGACTTTATGAACTACTTCACTTCCAAGATCGATACTATCAGAGATAAAATTGTATCCTTGCAGCCGTCAGCTACAGTATCGCATCAGATAGCGCACTATAGATCCCCTGAGGAACAATTTCATTCATTCTCTACTGTAGGAGAGGAAGAATTGTATAAACCCGATTGTATAGAAGGTTCGTAGGAAGCGCCCGATCTCCTGGATTTTTCTCTCCGTTTGCCTGTTTGTCTGGGGATGGTATCCGGACGACAGACTCATGGTCACACCTAGGAGTTTGAAGAATCCCTTCCAGACTCGGGAAACAAATTGTGGGCCTCGATCCGGCACAATGTCTTCTGGAATGCCGAAATATCTGAAGACAGAGTTGAATAATAATTCAGCTGTTTCCATGGCTGTGGTTAGGCCTCTTAGGGGAAGGAGACGACAAGACTTTGAGAATCGGTCCACTATTACCAGTATGCATATATTGCCGTCTGACTCTGGCAGGTCTGTGATGAAATCTACTCCCAGGTGCGACCATGGCCGATTGGGAATGGGTAACGGGAGGAGTTTGCCGATTCCATCTAAACTACTAAAAGAGCTGCTTCCAGAAGTCATAGATCCTCTTTTGGCTATTATTAATTCATCATTGTCATTAGGAAAGCCATGTTTCTAGCATCTGTAAAACTGCATTTTTTCATCTCAAAAGCATATCTAAATTGCGACCAATGCTCTCAACGTCAAATGCAGAAATGTTAATTCATGCGTTTATGACCTCAAGGTTAGACTATTGTAATGCTTTATTAGGTGGTTGTTCTGCACGCTTGATCAACAAACTACAGTTAATCCAAAATGCAGCAGCTAGAGTCCTTACTAGAACCAGGAAATATGACCATATTAGCCCGGTTCTGTCAACACTGCACTGGCTCCCTATCAAGCATCGGATAGATTTTAAAATCTTGTTAATTACTTATAAAGCCCTGAATGGTTTAGCTCCTCAGTACTTGAGCGAGCTCTTATCGCATTATAGTCCTCCACGTCCTGCTGCGTTCTCAAAACTCCGGCCGCTTGATAATACCTAGAATATCAAAATCGACTGCGGGCGGCAGATCCTATTCCTATTTAGCACCCAAACTCTGGAACAATCTACCTAACACTGTTCGGGAGGCAGACACACTCTGTCAGTTTAAATCTAGATTAAAGACCCATCTCTTTAGCCTGGCTTACACATAACACATTAATACGCTTCTATTATTCAAATCCGTTAAAGGATTGTTAGGCTGCATTAATTAGATCAACCGGAACCGAACACTCCCCATAACACACGATGTACTGTTACATCGTAAGTTGAATGGCATCTACGCTAATATTTGTCTGTTTCTTTCCTAGTCTGTTTCTCAGTCCGTATCCGATCAGATGGTGGATCAGCACCAAGAGATGATGTCTACAGCCCTGATCATCAGCGGAGACCAGCACACCCAGATGACCCCCAGAGATATATCCCCAGATATATCAACCAAAAATAACAAAATAACTAAAATATAATAAAATACCTAACTACATAATACTACTATTCTTAGAAATTGCAACAAAATTCAAATAGAAATATAAACTTTTAACTGCGGGTTTCGTCTGGTCAGAGGAGAACTGGCCCCCCGACTGAGCCTGGTTTCTCCCAAGGTTTTTTTTTTCTCCATTCTGTCACAGAGGGAGTTTTGGTTCCTTGCCGCTGTCGCCTCTGGCTTGCTCAGTTGGGGACACTTAATTTCTAGCGATTATCGCTGATTTGATTGCACAGATACTATTTAAACTAAACTGAGCTAGACAATGACATCTCTGAATTCAATAATGAAATGCCTTTAACTGAAAATTGAGTGTTTAATCTTATCATTATACATTACTGACACTCTATCCTCCAATTTGATACTGTTAAGTGCTTTGACACAATCTGTATTGTAAAAGTGCTATATAAATAAAGGTGACTTGACTTGACTTACCAGCAGGCAAACTCCTCCCGTTACCCATTCCCAATCGGCCATGGTCGCACCTGGGAGTAGATTTCATCACAGACCTGCCAGAGTCAGACGGCAATATATGCATACTGGTAATAGTGGACCGATTCTCAAAGTCTTGTCGTCTCCTTCCCCTAAGAGGCCTAACCACAGCCATGGAAACAGCTGAATTATTATTCAACTCTGTCTTCAGATATTTCGGCATTCCAGAAGACATTGTGCCGGATCGAGGCCCACAATTTGTTTCCCGAGTCTGGAAGGGATTCTTCAAACTCCTAGGTGTGACCATGAGTCTGTCGTCCGGATACCATCCCCAGACAAACAGGCAAACGGAGAGAAAAATCCAGGAGATCGGGCGCTTCCTACGAACCTTCTGCCATGGCCACCAGGACTCTTGGAACCAGTTCATTGGCTGGGCCGAGTACTCCCAGAATCTACTGGACTCACTCCCTTCCAGTGCGTACTCGGTTACCAGCCACCCCGTTCCCCTAGTCTGGGGAACCATCAGAAATACCATCAGTTGATTACTGGTTCCAAGAGAGCGAGATGGTCTGGGACAATGCTCACCATCATCTGCAGCGAGCAGTGTGCAGGCGCAAGACGACAGCGGACCTTCGCAGATCCGAAGCTCCACATTACCAACCGGGACAGAAGGTCTGGCTGTCAACGAGGGACATCAGATTGCGCCTGTCCTGTAAAAAATTAAGTCCCAGATATGTTGGCCCCTTCACCATCCTGAGACAGATCAACCTGGTCACCTTCCAATTACAACTCCCTCCACAATACAAGATCAATTTCACATTCCATGTCTCTCTGTTAAAACCTTACCACCTTCCTGTCTCTCCCTCCACAGAGCCTGGTCTGAGTGAGGAACCTCCTCTCCCGCTGATTCTGGAGGATGGTGCCATCTACAAGGTTAACCCTCTGGAGTCTGAGGGTGATTTGGGGCCCCGGAGAAGTTTTGACATGCCCTGACATTTGTGCTTTTTTCAGTTGCTTATAAACATTTTAATGGCTAAAGTCTAAAAACACTGTATTCAGCACAAACTGGGCTACAATAATATGTGAGCAGCTTGTACGTGTTACGGGGCTGACGAGAGGCGTGCGGATCCATTTGCAGACTTTACCGCTGCCCTACAGAGCTCCGTTAGTTTCCCTAGTTTTGCCTCGCCTAGCCTTTGTTGGATTGTGTTTTCCCTTGCCTGGACTATCGCTGACGCTTTGACTACCTCTCCTGTCTCTGTTACGGGGCTGACGAGACGAGAGGCGTGCGGATCCATTTGCAGACTTTATTAATAAGCAGAGACGTGGTCGTACAGGCAGGGTCAAACAACAGCAAACAGGTATAACATGGACGAGACGAAGAGTGAACTAAGACAAGCGTGGGTCGATGATTGGCGAACAGTATCCAAGGGGGCGAGACAGGAGAGGTAGTCAAAGCGTCAGCGATAGTCCAGGCAGGGGAAAACACAATCCAACAAAGGCTAGGCGAGGCGAGGCAAAACTAGGGAAACTAACGGAGCTCTGTAGGGCAGCGATAATGCATGCAAATGGATCCGCACGCCTCTCGTCTCGTCAGCCCCGTAACAGAATACTCGGCCAAACAAGGATCCAGCGGCAGTTCAAGTGGATCATGGCCAGGTATGGACACAGCGATCTTGTTGCTAGCCCTCAAGCAGGGCACACGATCACTTGAGGGTTACATTACGGAATATTTGGCTTTGGCTAATGGCTCAGAATTGCCGGACAATATGTTGATTGACTTTTTCTGCGATGGCCTTAATCAGCCTCTAAAGACTAAAGTGATTCATAAGGGTCCGCGTTCGTCACTGCGTACGTTTTTGGATTATGTTCTGTGGACTGTCGGTTCAGCTTTCACTGTGGGTGTCGCGGAGGAACGCGACACCGCACTCTCTCGTTGGATAGCAGCCACACTGGAACAGACACACAAGATGGCAGCGACAGCAAAGCCCGTTCGCAAAATGGCGGCCACAACAACCCCCCGTCTTGTCATCGCTGTCAGTCAAGAGCCAAATCAAGCCTCGGTTAATGTCAAAGAGCCAAATCAAGCCTCAGTTAATATCAAAGAGCTAAGTCAAGTCACCGTTGATAGTCACGAATCAAGTCAAGTCACTGTTGATCGACACGAATCAAGCCAAGTCAAAGCTGCTTTTCATGAGCCAAGACAAGTCACAGCCGATCTTCACAAGCTAAGTCAAGTCACCGTTGATCGACACGAATCAAGCCAAGTCAAAGCCGATCTTCACAAGCTAAGTCAAGTCACCGTTGATCGTCACGAACCAAGACAAGTCAAAGCTGATCTTCATGAGCTAGGTCAAGTCACCGTTGATCGTCATGAACCAAGCCAAGTCAGAGCTGATCTTCACAAGCTAAGTCAAGTCAAAGCTGATCTTCAAGAACCAAGTCAAGTCACGGTTGATGTCAGAGAGTCAAGCCAAGTCACAGTGGGTCGTCATCAACCAAAGCACGTCGCAGCTGTCCGTCCAGAGTCACAGCACGTCACAGCTGTCCGTCCAGAGTTACAGCACATCACAGCTGTCCGTCCAGGGTCACAGCACGTCACAGCTGTCCGTCCAGTGTCTCAGCACGTCACAGCTGTCCGTCCAGGGTCTCAGCACGTCACAGCTGTCCGTCCAGAGTCTCAGCACGTCTCAGCTGATCTCCTAAAGTCAAGTCACGACACAGCTGCTCGTCCAGAGTCACAGCAGCACGACACAACTGCTCGTCCAGAGTCACAGCAGCACGACACAACTGCTCGTCCAGAGTCACTTCACGTCTCCGCTGACCTTCCAGAGTCACAGCGTCACGTCTCCGCTGACCTTCCAGAGTCGGGTCACGTCCGGGCTGACACACTCAGATCATTAAGGTCCCAGGCTCTGCTGTGGGTTCCTGATCCGTCGTGGTGGGCTCCTGCTCTATCTGTGCCACCGTGGTGGTCTTCGGGTCCGTCTGCTCCGCTCTGGTGGTCTTCTGCTCCACCTGTTCCACCCGCTCCGCTGTGGTGGTCCACTATCTGGCTCTGGTGGTCTTCTGTGTCGCCCTGGTGGGCTCAAGTCCCGTCTGGTCCGCCCTGGTGGGCTCAACCTCCGTCTGGTCCGCCCTGGTGGGCTCAACCTCCGTCTGGTCCGCCCTGGTGGGCTCAACCTCTGTCTGGTCCGCCCTGGTGGGCTCAACCTCCGTCGGCTCCGCCCTGGTGGGCTCAACCTCCGTCTGGTCCGTGGTGGGCTCGTGTTCTGTCGGCTCCGCCCTGGTGGGCTCAAGTCCCGTCCTCTCCGCCCTGGTGGGCTCAAGTCCCGTCCTCTCCGCCCTGGTTTCCTGCTCTGCCAGCTCTACCTCGGTCCCAGATCACTCCGCTGCCACAAGGACCTGGCCCTCCATCCCTCCCCCTGTTCCGCCTCCGCTCCACCTCCCTCCTAATTATAGACTGTGTGGAGCGTCTGGAAGCCGCTCTTTGGGGGGGGGGCTCTGTCACGAATCTGGTCTGCACTCCCGTTCATTTACCACTAGAGGTCACCCGCTCACCACATGGACTTTCACACCACACATCACATGGACTGCATTTCCCATCAGCCATCTCACCAATCACACGCACACAGCTGTCACCAATCACTCATTGCACTAATCACATGCACACCTGATCACACAGCATCACTAATCACACACACCATTTCAACCCTGGACATTCTCTCCGTCGTTGCCGAGTATTGCATGCATTATCGCTGCCCTACAGAGCTCCGTTAGTTTCCCTAGTTTTGCCTCGCCTCGCCTAGCCTTTGTTGGATTGTGTTTTCCCCTGCCTGGACTATCGCTGACGCTTTGACTACCTCTCGCGAGCAGCGCGTGGGCGTGACCTAATTAGAGATAATGAGACCAGACGGAAAAACTGGACATGTCCTTGGTTTCATACGGATTACTTTATTACAGAATATTTGTTTTCGGTAAGACTTACTTCATTTAACAGCCTATGATATGATTCTGCAGCCATAGACACACGCATGCTTTGTACTATAAAATGTGTTCAAGTTTATGTCACAATAACACTTTAACTAATGCAAAAAAGAAACATTACTTACTCATCAGATTGATGTCCTCTTCTGGATGAAATCTTATTCTTCTTTTGAGGGAAATCCTGCCTTTAATCAGCGCGTCTTCTTCCAGAAACGAACTGTAGCCGCGATGATCTGTTTGACTACCTCTCCTGTCTCTGTTACGGGGCTGACGAGCCAAAGTCATACAGAGCTCCGTTAGTTTCCCTAGTTTTGCCTCGCCTCGCCTAGCCTTTGTTGCATTGTGTTTTCCCCTGCCTGGACTATCGCTGACGCTTTGACTACCTCTCGCGAGCAGCGCGTGGGCGTGACCTAATTAGAGATAATGAGACCAGACGGAAAAACTGGACATGTCCTTGGTTTCATACGGATTACTTTATTACAGAATATTTGTTTTCGGTAAGACTTACTTCATTTAACAGCCTATGATATGATTCTGCAGCCATAGACACACGCATGCTTTGTACTATAAAATGTGTTCAAGTTTATGTCACAATAACACTTTAACTAATGCAAAAGAAACATTACTTACTCATCAGATTGATGTCCTCTTCTGGATGAAATCTTATTCTTCTTTGAGGGAAATCCTGCCTTTAATCAGCGTCTTCTTCCAGAAACGAACTGTAGCCGCGATGATCTGTTTGACTACCTCTCCTGTCTCTGTTACGGGGCTGACGAGCCAAAGTCATACAGAGCTCCGTTAGTTTCCCTAGTTTTGCCTCGCCTCGCCTAGCCTTTGTTGCATTGTGTTTTCCCCTGCCTGGACTATCGCTGACGCTTTGACTACCTCTCGCGAGCAGCGCGTGGGCGTGACCTAATTAGAGATAATGAGACCAGACGGAAAAACTGGACATGTCCTTGGTTTCATACGGATTACTTTATTACAGAATATTTGTTTTCGGTAAGACTTACTTCATTTAACAGTAGACATGTCAAGCTTTCTATAGATATATTTCTCATGTCTCTGTGTGAAGTATTTGCTGAGTTACAGTTCATTTTAGTGACGTGTTTCAAAAAGCAGTTCGCGGAGACGGAGAAGACAGAGAGCGCACCCTGTTTGTTTTCTTTATTCTTCAAAAGCACAAAGTTTAGTTGTTATTATGAGTGTATACAAATAAAAGTAGACCCCTTACAGATTCGAATGGTGTATTGATCTTATCTGTACGATCAAAAATGGCAGAGTAATTCAAGTTCATTTCGGCCTTATCAGGAAAATCTGCCTCAAAACGCCTATACGCGTTTGTCGACCCCAGAGGGTTAAGGAGATCCTGGATTCCCGCGTCGTGGTGGTCAACTGGAATACCTCGTAGACTGGGAGGGCTATGGCCCGGAGGAGAGATCATGGGTCTCCAGGAATGACATTTTGGACCCAACCCTACTCGAGGAATTCCACTCTACCCATCCAGATCGGCCAACTCCCAGGGGAAGAGGTAGACCACCATGCCGTCGGGGCCCTCGGTGCTCTGGAGCGGGCTGTGGAGAGGGGGGTAATGTCACAGATCGGTCAGCCAATCCCTCGCCAGCCAATCACAACGCACACCCTCACCTTAATGGAACACACCTGTACACAATCAGCACCTCATCACCACGCACCATATAAGCTCACACCTCAACACAGTCAGACGTCCGGTCTCGTTTGTGCGAAGTGGACTCATTCCAAGCCTTTCCTACGAATTACCTGATACTAACCTGAATCTGTACTTACCTCCAGTCTCGTCTCCATCGTTGTGTCCTCCTGTCTCCATTGTCCTGTCTTCCCCGACGATCTCCAGCGGATATACCCGTATCCTCTCGAAGTGTGAGCATACCTCCATTCCACGAGTTCCTGGCAAGGCAATTATATCCTCCGTTAAGTGATTCATCTCAGAAGTGGCTTTCATTCCAAGTCTACATATACCATTGATTTACTCTGCTGTTCAATAAACCACCCTTGTTTTCACTTACTCTCTGTGTAAGCTCTGCTTCTGTAACAGATATCAGGAGCATCTGTATATATATATAGGTTTTGTAGCCATAGACTCACGCGTGCTTTGTACTATCGGGAAAAAAAAAGAAAAGACATTTTATATCTGACAAACTAATCATTATTGTTTAGCACGTTATTAAAATACATTTTTGAACAGAGTAGGCTAGGCTATTAACAATAAACATGTTCTAAACATACTTAGACTAATATCATTCATCATGTTACAGTGTACACTCATATTACTTTTATTGTTTTATATAGAGCATGAAAACATCATCGTGCCATAAGAAATTAAAATACAATGAATTGCCTTTCATATTCAAAATGTTTTACTCGATTTCAAACATTGTAGTCAGGAATTATAGTTTGGGAAAAAAACAACTATGATAGCCTAGTTTGTATAATTTTATAGTAGCCTATGATATGATTCTGCAGCCATAGACACACGCATGCTTTGTACTATAAAATGTGTTCAAGTTTATGTCACAATAACACTTTAACTAATGCAAAAAAGAAACATTACTTACTCATCAGATTGATGTCCTCTTCTGGATGAAATCTTATTCTTCTTTTGAGGGAAATCCTGCCTTTAATCAGCGCGTCTTCTTCCAGAAACGAACTGTAGCCGCGATGAAGGATCTCCTCACTCTTTGTTTTTTTTGGGCGTTTGCACGTGCACGTGCCACGTGGATATTTAACCCTCTGGGGTCGACAAACACATATATGCGTTTTGAGCAACGTTTTGAGGCAGATTTTCCTGATAAGGCCGAAATGAGCTTGAATTACTCTGCCATTTTTGATCGTACAGATAAGAGCAATACACCATTCGAATCTGTAAGGGGTCTACTTTTATTTGTATACACTCATAATAAAAACTAAACTTTGTGCTTTTGAAGAATAAAGAAAACAAACAGGGTGCGCTCTCCGTCTTCTCTGTCTCCGCGAACTGCTTTTTGAAACACGTCACTAAAATGAACTGTAACTCAGCAAATACTTCACACAGAGACATGAGAATAATAATAATAATACATTTTATTTATAACGCACTTTATATTCACACAGAATCCAAAGTGCTACAGATTAAAACAAGAAGAAATATTACAAAATATATACAAAAATTCAATCAAAGGCTTTGCTAAAAAGGTAGGTTTTGAGACCACGTTTAAAAACATCGACAGGTTGTGGAGTCCGTAAATGATCAGGAAGAGCATTCCACAGACTTGGAGCAGCTGAGCAGAAAGCCCGATCTCCCATAGTGCGAAGCTTGGTCCTAGGGACTTTTAAAATATATGTTGAAGCAGAGCGGAGTGTACGTTTGGAAGTTTGTGGAGTAAGGAGTTCCTTAAGATATGATGGGGCGTCGCCATGGATGCACTGATGGGTAAGGAGAGAGACCTTGTAAACAATCCTGAATGAAACAGGAAGCCAATGTAGTGATTTTAATATGTGTGTGATATGATCGTATTTGTGCACCCTCATCAGGATCCTAGCAGCACTATTCTGAATGTACTGCAATTTCTGTAGGCTTTTCCCAGGGATCCTAATGAGGAGCGCATTACAGTAGTCCAGCCTGGAGGAAACAAAGGCATGGACAAGCTTTTCCGCATCTGCTAGAGTGAGCATTGGACGAAGTCTAGCAATATTCCTAAGATGGAAAAAGAAGTCTTGCACAGTTGATTAACATGAGCCTCAAAGGTGAGATGAGAGTCCATTTTAACACCCAAATTAATAAGTGATGTTGAGAGTGGAATATTTTTGCCAGAAAAGTTAATACTTGAAATTACAGATGTCTGGATCTGGTGTGGGGTGCCTACTAGAATGGCTTCAGTCTTTGAGCTGTTTAACTTCAGGAAATTTTGGCTCATCCAGACTTCTACCTCCTCCAAACAGGTAGTCATGGTGGAAGATGATAGGGCGGCAGAAGTGGATGAGTTGATCTTAAGGTAAAGTTGAGTGTCATCAGCATAACAGTGAAAAGATATTCCATGCCGGCTGATGACATGACCGAGAGGGAGCATATACAGTATAAACAGAAGAGGGCCAAGCACTGAGCCTTGAGGGACACCACAGGTGACATTGTGTGTCACGGATTTAGCCTCTCCCAGAGCAACATATTCCATTCTCCCAGTAAGATAGGATGAAAACCAGTTATAGACAGAGTCAGAGAGACTGATGGTGTGACGTAAACGATACAAAAGGATATTATGGTCCACAGTGTCGAATGCTGCAGTCAAATCCAGGAGGATGAGAAGAGATGGAGAACCAGCGTCTGCTGCCATCAGCAGGTCGTTTGTGACCCTCACCAGAGCGGTTTCGGTGCTGTGGCCAGAGCGGAAACCAGACTGGAATTTCTCAAACAAATTGTTTTGTTTTAAGTGGGTCTGAAGTTGTGCACCAACTATTTTTTCCAACACTTTAGAAAGGAATGGAAGATTAGAGATGGGCCTGTAGTTGGCAAAGACTTCTGGATCTAAAGTTGGTTTTTTGAGGTGTGGTCTGATGACAGCAGTTTTCAGTTCAAGTGGTACATGACCAGTCTGAAGGGAATGGTTTATAACCTTAGTAATCAGGGGACTTATGGCACAAAGATTAGATTTCACCAGGGCTGTAGGAAAAGGGTCCAAGGCGCAAGTTGATGGTTTCATCTTTCTGATTCTGTCCTCAACCTCTCGCTGTGAGATGTCAAAAAAACAGCAGAAAGGCTGGGTAGTTTCAGGCTGAAAATCGGCATTCAAAGCAGGCAGAGCAGAGGAACTAGACAGAGAAGAGCGGATTGTATCTACCTTTGTTCTGAAAAAAGTAATAAAACTGTTGCATCTCTCCTTTGTAGCTTCTAAGAGAGGATGAGTTTGCGGTTTAAGTATTTGATTTATAGTAGAGAATATATCTATAGAAAGCTTGACATGTCTACTGTTAAATGAAGTAAGTCTTACCAAAAACAAATATTCTGTGATAAAGTAATCCGTATGAAACCAAGGACATGTTCAGTTTTTCTGTCTGGTCTCATTATCTCTAATTAGTTCACGCCCACGCGCTGCTGGAAAAAGCCTTGTATTTACCCCCAGAAGACACGCTGAGAGGAAAAAGCTTTTGTTTACCTCACAAACCGAACGCGAGCGCGGCTGGAGCGGCGGAGGAGGAGATACTTTATACCGAGTAAGTAATGTTTCTTATTGGCATTCGATAATGTGTTGTTGTGACAATGTTGAACGCATTTACTGGTGAACTTGTCCCAAACTATAACTCCAGAATAAAATGTGTAAAATCGAGTGCACGACGTGAGGATAGTTATATGTTCTATGCTTTATTTATTTTGAATAGTACAAATATGTAGGCCTATATATTATAATAAATATAATGCACTGTTTTTGCTGTACTTTGGATCAAATAAATGCAGGCTTGGTGAGCTGAAGACACTTCTTACTGTTACTGTTCTACACAAATCTTACTGTTTAAATAATTTGACTGGTAGTGTATGTATTGTCACCATGTTTGCTTTGTCTTTGTCTGTTCATTGCGTTGCTCACGTCTGTTTTGTGTTTTCTCATGCAGTTTCTGCTGTCTCCTATTTTCCTGGGTTCCAGTTTCCTGCCACTGTTTTGGATATTCTGGATATTGCAATAAACTCTTCTGTTGTTTATTTGTTTGTTTGTTCCTAATAAACTGTTTAACTGCACTCACAAGTGAATCTCAAGTTATTTTATGTGATAGTTATATGTATACACATTTCTTTTTTCCTCACATTCTGTCTTGTAACTCTTCTCTCTCAGTCACACACCTGACTGAATGGCTCATTATGGAGCTCATTATGCGGGCCTTTGTCTTCTCAGGTGTGAGTCACGCCCTCTCGCATAGAGCCTTTCCACTCAAAAAGTGACTTAGAATCTTAATATATTGTTTTCTGTGAGCAAGTAAACAAGATGATTTACATATCATTTTGAAGCAAAAATTCTAGGCTACAAGATCCAGTTCTCAAAAGTCTTGTGAACAAATGTTCTGTATGTGTTTTATGGCCTTATTTCAGTGACTTCAAAATTTTAGTTTTTCACTAGCCACGCATAGACGTTTCTTTCTCAAAAACAAAATCATGTACATAAATGCTGCTAACATATTATTGTTTTCAGTGATATAAGACTTTAGCCATTTATATGTTTATAAGCAACTGAAAAAAGCACAAATGTAAGGGCATGTCAAAACTTCTCCAGGCCCCCAAAACACCCTTAGACCCCAGAGGGTTAATTATGAACGGCGTGAGCCGCGAGGGGGCGGGATCGCATTAGACATAATGAGTCAGACGGGAAAGACTGAATATTGTGTTGGTTTCATACGGATTACTTCATCAGAGAATATTTGTTTTCGATAAGACTTAATTTTTGTGTTGAGTATTTGCTGAGTTACAGTTCATTTTACTGCCGCGTTTCTAAAAGCAGTTCGCGGAGACAGAGAAGGCAGAGAGCGCACCCTGTTTGTTTTCTTTATTCTTCAAAAGCACAAAATTTAGTTGTTATTATGAGTGTATACAAATAAAAGTAGACCCCTTAGAGATTCGAATGGTCTATTGCTCTTATCTGTACGATCAAAAATGGCAGAGTAATTCAAGCTCATTTCGGCCTTATGAGAAAAATTTGCCACAAAACGCGTATCTGCGTTTGTCGACCCCAGAGGGTTAACAAGCACAGGAAAATAACCAAATAAGGAAACTCAGGAAGGACAGGGGGAAAACAAAGAACAAAGAGTCCAGAACCCTGACAACCAGATGGTGCCATTTTTTTCAGGTTTGGTCTATAAAGCAAATACTCTCTTTATTCCTGTTTTCTGCTTCTGCATATTATAGAGCCAATAGGATAAATAATGCAGCTATAATTGTGTGGGTGTGTTGGTATGGATGTCGGAGTGTGGTTTGTATGTGTGTCATAAAGTAAAATTGTGTGTGTGTGCATGTGTGCTCTTGTAATATTTGAGAGAGAAAAACTGTACTGCAAATCACAAATCCAACCACTGTATGTACGAGCTTTGCTGCCATCTAATTTGGAAAATTTGCCCAAATAAAATCTTACTGAAAGCTCATTTTTTGAGATATCAACCTCAAATTTGGAACACAAATTGTTTAGATTTGTGGCTTTGATTTTCTAGCAGGTTTAGAGTTCAACATGTTTCATAAAATATATATTTTATATAAAATATTGTCCATAAATCATTTTCATTAACTTAAACCTCTATAACCCCCCCCCCCCCCCATCTGCCATGGGTCTTCTTTAAAATGAGACCAGTCAGTGCTCCCAAGCTTGTGCTCCCAAGCTTGCTCCCAAAAGGTTTGTAAAACATTTACAACTGATGAGTAGTTTACACTTTAGATTATTAGGTGATGCAGAAAGTGTTGTAAATGCCTTGTATATACCTACAGATCATTTGTAACAGGTAAGAAAGATCTACAAATGATGTGTAACACATTTACAAGTGATGAGTGGTTTACACTTTAGATTAGGGGATGCAGAAAGCTTTGTAAATTATTTATTCATGTGTTTACACAACAGGTTTTGAATACTTTGTAGTGTGTACTGCAATGTAAGGGCTGACCGGTGAGGGTGTAGACAGATGCCTTCTCTGACACGCATAGAGTATTTGGTAACACTTTATAATAACTGCACACTATGAATCATTAGTTAATCATTAGTAAATAGTCAATTCATCATTTATAAAGCATTGTTCCAACATTAATAGGCATTAGTAAGCAGTTTATAAATACAGCTATAGATGTTTTGTTCTTGAGCATATCTATAATGTTTAATAATTGTATTTTCATACTTTATTAATGATCAGTTTATAATTTCTAAATTATTACGTTAATAATTATATTAACGATAATAAGTTGTCAGTGGTTCATAAGAACATTTAGAAAGTGTAAGTAAATGATTAATAAACTATTTAAATGTACATTTATGAATCTTGTTATTTAGACACATGATAATAGTTGCTCAGTGTGTTAATAAGTGCTTTATTAACACATATTCCTGCTGTAATTCATGATTAAGTCAGGTAGTTATAAAACATTTAGTAGTTGCCAGACATCTATTTTTGTGAGCTCATCTAAAGTGAGGACTATCCATACCTCGTAAAACATTTACAAAGGAGATTTAAAGGCTCATTTATCTTCCAAACAGACAAGTTAAACAAACACAACACAGAGGGATACAGAACACAGAAATATTTTTTCATGATGCAAAAAGGAAACTGTACAACTGTACAACTAAAAAGAAAAATTAAAGTGTACAGTTGGACAGTTTTTTTTTTTCTTTCATCTTGAAATAAATATTTCTGAGTTCTGTATCCCTCTGTGTTGTGTTTGTTTGTTTTTTTCTGTTAGGAAGATAAATGAGCCTTTAAATCTCCTTTGTAATAGATATGCTTATAAATCAAGAACAAGGCATTTATAGCTGTATTTATAAACTGCTTACTAATGACTATTAATGTTGGAACAATGCTTTATAAAGGATAAACTGAATATTTACTAATGCTTACCTAATGATTCATAGCGTGCAGTTATTATAAAGTGTTACCGAGTATTTTAACTCTGTGCACCTGATGTGATCTTCAGTGGAGGGTAAAACCGGTTCACATTATCACTAGATTCCACACACTCCACACAGAACACAAGTCTGTGCTGATGAGAGAAAGGGTTTAACACAACCCACTGGAAAACCCTGACTAAGTCATTTACATATGTTTATTCACTTGACAGCAAATCATTTATTATTCTTTAAAAAAAAAATAAAAAAGTTTTAGCATAATTGCATTTTTGCGCTTTTTACCAGACCAGCTTACAACATTAACAAAACATACATTATATTATTATATACTGATCATTTACTAATGGTTTAATCATCATTTGTTCATGATTAACAACTATTTATTGAGATAATAGTACAATGTTGACATTTCAATGATTTCTAAGTGATTAATAATATATTAACTAGTAACTATTAACTATTTACTAAGGATCTGTTTGATTATTTCATGATGCTATTTTTTAAGATATCTTAAGACAGATTTGTAAATCGTTAGCATATTACTTAATAATCATTTGTGAAGGTATAGTCATGTTTTTTAGATGATTAGTTAATCATCATCTAATCACTTGTAAATTATTTATAACTTAATCTACAAAACATAGATAAAAATATTAACATCACTTAATCATTTATGAATGCATAGTCATGTTTTGTAAATGATTAGTTCATCATTAACTAATTACTTGTAAATTACTTGCAAATTAATTAACAAAACATGCACATCACTTATTAATCGCTTATGAATGTTTTGTAAATGATTAGTTCATCATTAACTAATCACTTATAAATGACTTACAGCTGAACATTATTATAAAGTGTTGCCAGTATTTTTTAAAAACAAATATCTAAAGGCAATATGACCAACTCAATTAACTCATTCAATATCGGGAATTGCGTTTGAGCATGAAACTAAACAGTGATAATATGCAGCGCATTCAGCATAAATGTTAATTTCCCAACGCATCCAATATTATATTAATCAGATATGTATGTAGCTAACCCAGACATCACTACGTGACTTCGAAGCCATACTTCTCTCTCTTCTCACGTCTATACTTTGGACTGCATGCTGTGACTAGCTAAAAAAATCAGAGCTCAGGGTGTTGCCCAAAGTGCTGCTATAACCAATCAGAATTTTTTTTTTCCACGATCATCATTTTCATGATCGATCGTCACTGTCACAGCCGAGTACTCGATTGCTGTTGCACATCCCAAGTGTAGATACACTGACTTCATACTCATACACTCTCATCTTCAGCTGGTACATACACTTCGGTGCAACCTGAACTTCACCACATCCAACCAGCATAACACTGGCTTGCATCTCACACTAATCCAGAGACAATCCTGCATAAAGTAGATGTGACTCTGCAACTTCACTGATGGTGCAAGCCATAGAGCCACTGTCTAACAAAGCTCTTAGAAGAACACTGTCATTGACTAAAACGTCAGTATAGAACAGCCTGTCTGCCCGTGCCAGTTGGGTCACATTCTGAATCACATTATCACTTTTCACTGAACTGCAAGTCGACTTATATATGCTTGACACATCATCTTGGAGGGTCTCAACTTTTTCACCTGCACTACCCCCTCCCCAGTACAGGTGTGTCAGTTTCCCTGAATCTGGGAGTGGCTCTGCACTGATGACCAACTTTTAAACAAATCAAACATCTTTTTCTCTGACATGCAATGTGACCGTGTGGATTGGGTTCTCTCACCACAGACACGACATCTGGATGGGCAAGACCAAGGGGGCAACTGTGATTATCATGAGCAGCCTGTACATTAGTGCACTCAAGCACCCTTTCCAGCATGCTGAGCACCCGCTCTAACGTACCCGTGTCAGTCAAGGCCGTGTGTGGAGGTGCTGTGGTGGTCTCAGGCTTTGTGGTCTGGGTAGTGGGGATGCACGCTGCTGCATTCACTGCCGTGTTTTCCACAGTTGTCGTTTCTGACAGCGGCAGTCACTACTTGAAACGAGCCGTCAGGAAGAGAGTGAGAGTGCAGTTTCTCGACCCCCTTTGATGCTCATCAATGGCTTCTTGCACCTCTTGCTGATGACCACTTGGTAACAGGCTTGTATCTAAACACATTAGAAAGTCCATCATCAGAGCAATTTCTGATAAATATCATTGCAACTTCCTGTGAAATGTTTTTCATTTGACTACCCTGTTTCTGCAGGTGATTATCAGCGATTTTGGCTGCATTATTGAGACGGACCCAGTAGTCGACGGGGCTTTCTTTGGCATATTTCAGTGTAGAATAGAGGTCTGCTAATGGAAGACAAGACTCTGGGCTCTCACTAAAATAGCGTAGAACAATTTTGTAAATGACTTCAGGGGTAACAACCTTGTCAGATGAGGAATTACTTTTTAGCCCTACTTTGATAATGTTTTTTGCTCTACCTAAAAGGTGGCTCAGAACCTCACTGGAATGCTCTGCTGTTGGACAATCACACTTTTGTAAGTATACCTCCAATTAACTCTATCCATTCATGAACAGAGTGTTTGTCTGTACCATTACCACGGAAAATGGGAGGTTCTCTATTGTCAGATCATACAATCAGATTCAACCTGGATAGGTCAAGAGTAGTGCTAGCGTGCTCACTTTCAACTGTCGATGGGGTTAGTCTGATGCCCCAGAGAAGGACTACGATCAGCTAAAAGCCTGTCCAAAATACTATCACCAATTTGACAAGATTAAAAACTCAATTTTCAGTTAAATGTCAGCCCCGGTGATCGGCTGCGGCTGATCGGTTGTATCCTAGAAGGTCACGGCACCAGTAGCAGTTCCAGTTCTGCACATGAGGAATTCCAATTTCTTCTTCTTCTTATACTTCTTTAGAGGTTTTATGGCGGTTGGCAAACCAGCTTAAATGGTGCATTTACCGCCACCAACTGGACAGGAGTGTGAAGCGTTGACTGGGAATAAAAAAAATAAATAAATAATACTTTTGATACTAGCCTATATTCTGTTGAACAATCCTGTTTCTCTTAAGCTGGCCGTGCACTAGACGATTTTCAAATCTTAACCGATTTTAAAACCATGGGAGACCACATACAAGAAGACAGTTTCAACTGATAATGAGCCTTATAATCCTCTGAATGCGCATCACTAGACGATTCGACCAGACCACGAGACAACACATTTGTCAGTTGTAGGGATGATTTCACATTGACATAAGATCTCACGGAGACTCGCGAGATCAAACGTGACTAGAGAATAAAAACAAATGGAGAACAATCGACGTTGTCAGCTGGCTCTCTTGGCATACATTCTGTTTCACAGTGAAAAACAACATGTAACAAAGAATATGGGTGATGTATTCTGCTTTCGTGGCATTTTTGTGACTGACAAGTATAGAAGCACGCAACATGCTTGCTCTCTCTTATTGGCTATCGCGGGTATCACGTCAGAGGCAGCCAGATCAAGAGTCTTGAGATTTGAGTTCGGGTATGCTCCATCTCAATCGGGAGCAGTTAAATAATTGTTATGACACCAAACAATAGAGGATTTTTGGGACAAAAAATTGCTTGCAACAAGCCGCGAATCGGGCCACACCTCCCTATCATTCAGGGGTCCAAATCGGGATTCAAATCGGCCTTAAAATTGATAGTGTGTGGCCAGGTTTAGGTAACACATTAAAATGTTATAAAACCATGACTCTTTCTGTGCTTTACAAAATATACTTGCTACTGACAGGTCATTAATTCCTACATGGCTTGGCTGACATAACTCCCACACTCCCCAAAGGCATAGCACGCAACCCTGATAAGCGTCCCACATGAACAAAACACCATAATTAAAGTTCCTATACACATTAATGTTACATGTATGACCTGTTTTAGTTTAGTTCCCTGTCCCTGTCATCCTGCCTAGTTTGTTTCCATGGTTTTTGATTAATTAGCTCCACACCTGTTTTGTGTTCCTCCCTGATTACGTTTTGTATTTAAAGCCTGTGTTCTTCACTGTTCCTTTGTCTGCTATCGTTTTGAATTTATGTTTGGTTGTGCCTTTCTCCGCCTTTTGATTATTAAAAGAACTCTTTATTATACCCCTTCGTCATGCGCTTTGACATACACACCAGACACTTAACAATTAACGCTGAATGTCTCATGTAGGAATTTAATACATAACAATTTTCCTTAACTCCATGGAAAATTTGTTTTAGGAAGTTCATCAAACAAAAATATAATAAAATTCATATTTCTCTTCCCAACTGTCTACATAAGCATCCTCAATTTAATGGAATAAAAGAGAGCAGAGGACTGGTGTTTCTTCCGGTGTTTTAATCAGACACGCCACCAAGTTTCTATAACTTTAATGAACTTTTGATATTTTAACAAGTATATCGCTGCAAAAGTAACTATAAAAGTAACTTATTTTTTCCCTTAACCCTTGTGCAGTCCTTATTTGGGAGTCACACTCATGGTATTCACGGTCAAAAGTGACCGGACACCTGAAATTTTTTTTTTTTTTTCTTCAGTAAAATCAATCTAATATATTTTTGTTCAATAATATTTTTTTCTTTTGCATTTTGAGAGAATTTTATGGTACTAATTAATATTTATGCAATAATTATGATACATTTCTCCCATTGAAAATAGTAAAAAAAATTTTTAATTTTTACAATTATTTTTCAATTTATGCAGTATTTCAGATGAAAATAGACACTAGGCCTTTAAATTCCAATTTTTGAATGCAGATTAGAACTTCCTGGTGTGAGCAAAGAAAGGAAAAACATGTAATTTCATGGTGTAACCACTAGTTGCCTGTATAGGACTCTATAGAGAGTCTTGTGAATTCCCTAGTTGTTTTTAGATATAATTGTTTACTTTTATTAGGTTGTGGATATAAATGTATATTTAGGCATTCTCAAAGACTACTTTTTGTCAAGGTTTATATTTTTTTGCATTATTATTATTATATAGGTTTTTGCATTATTATTACTACAGTCAACCCTGAACACAGAAAGCATTTTGTTACACAAAACATTAAAAACTATAAAATGTAACAAAATGAAGAGGAATGCTTTATCAGAGCCTAATCCTTCAGGGTCTGATCTGATTTCAACCTCTTATTTCACTCAACTCATTTTGGCTATATGGTTACAGCCATACCAATTCATTTGAGTGTGTATAATTGTATATGTGTGTGTGTCTGTGAATGTGTGTGAGTGGATGTATCTGTTTTACACTCTTGATGTTTTAGAGTATAACCCATTCCTTGTTGTCCACTTTTTAACTGCATTGTAGCTGAATTATTGATTTTATTTTACATAGTTGCTGTGTTACGGGCACACCAGTTCATTGGGGTGTGTGTACAAGTGTGTGTGTGTGTCTGTGAATGTGTGTGAGTGGATGTATCTGTTTTACACTCTTGATGTTTTAGAGTTTCACCCTTCATTGCTGTGCAATGTTTTTCTGCATTGTTGGGGATTTGTAGATTGTACACACAAAATTTTCTGTATTTTTAAATGTTTTCCGTTTCCCATTCATTTCCTATGGTCGGTCATTTTGACCGAAGACCATGAGTGTGACTATTTTTTACGACCATTTAACTTTTTCGAATCATGCCCTCAATTTTTTTGTGTGTTCACATACCAAGTGCCATAAAAGTCACCGAGTTTCGTACCATTCTGGTGAAGCTACGATTTTTAAAAATTCTAAATGTAAAATCCTCCGGTCAGAAATGACCGAAGAGCGACAAGGGTTAAATGAAGAATGAAAAAGAATCTTGCTGTGAGTATATTGGGGCCTTAACGGTCTCTTCCATTTATGCAGTTTTTCTCTGGCAACTATGTGAATCAACGTGCCCTGGGCATTGTTGCCAAAACTGAATAACAAAAATAAATTACAAAAATAAATGCATGTGCAATCTGTGCATAGTTACAAAAATCAGGAAGTGCATGTACAGTATGTCCATATATAAAAAAAGTATACTTTGGGCTTTGGGCTGAATCCTAGATTCAGTCTGCTGCCTGTTTAAGGGAATGTGGCCCCCGGACCCCAATTTTTACCTCCGTATCATTCCTTTTACAAGAGCTCACACTCTTTGTCAGATGTGTGATCTCGTCATAGGGGGATGGGTGTGAGTTCAAATCTACATGTGCTAAGTGCAACTAGAGTGTTTTGTTGACATTTCAGTTGTATAGACCACAAAATGCTTTTAGCAGTTCTTACTTAAGTAACCCAATCTTTGGATGTCTTGGAGGGATAAAAAGTTTTGGTTATCACTGACCTCCATTGTATGTATTTAAAAAAAAATATCTTGTGTGTGTGTCTGTGTGCATGAGATTTTCAGTTCCAGTTGAAGTGAAAACATAGCAGACTGATGGCCCACTTTGGTTGGTCAGGCACGGATGTGGAAATAAGGTGCAGTAAAACTTTAATGAGAGCCTGTCATCTTTTAAAATGCCCTTTTCTCATCCACTGCCCTGCTCAATTCTTTCACCTAAGAGTGATGAAAAACCAGCCCTTATTCTTCTCCAAAAAGCAGCTCAAAAGCCTCAAATCTGGTTAATATCAATTATCAGGCTAGCAGGCCTGTGAGCTCTTTCAATTTATTTTTATTTTTTTGTAGTTTTGCCACAAGAGTTTACTGTGCCTCTACCATGCCTCTGACATAGTTTTCTCATTTTCTGAGTGCTAGATTAGTCACAGAAACAGAGGTTGTGGGAGGTAGGGAGGAGGAAAGTGAGGGAGGGGGAGAGGGGGGGTCTTGAGCAAAATAACAGATCACTGCTTTTCATCCCTTTGTGTCGACAGTAATAATCCATTTCAATAATCCCCTGCAATAATCGCTGCAATAATCATATGAACAAATCTCAAGCATCCCAACTCTATTCTGTTTTCTGTGTGTTATTATCTATCTATCTATTTATTTTATTTTATTTTATTTTATTTTATTTTTTGGACTGAAAGATTCAGAGAAAGCCAATTTGTTAGTTATTTTTGCTTGTAAAATTAAAAACAAATATAAATGCATAAACAAACCATGTAGTTTACTTCATAATGTGACTTTTAATTTAAGGCTTTTAAGGCTTGGGTTTTTCACTGTGTTGTTTACTGGTTGAGGACACTGGGAGTGGTGCTTGCAGTTGTAAAGCCAAGGGGCTGAGTCTAATGAGGTCACACCCTGGACACCGACCCCTCCCACTGTGCCATGACTGACACGTGTTTTCCTGCCCCTTTTACTACAGCCCACCAACAATAGCAGAGCTGCAGAGGAGCTGTCCTTGGTACTGAGAGCTGGAAACGATGTGTGCAAGTGCATTTGAGGGGGAGAGAGGAGGAGGGTGGAGGCGTGTTCTTTGTGTTGTGCAGCCCGAGTTAATCTGCTGTGGCATCTACTCAGAGAGGAGCCATACATCCGAGAACCAGCACTGCTGTGAGGTGCCCCACACATCTCCTGCTTAAGTGTCTCCTTCAAAAAAAAAAAAAAAAACAAGCATTCACTTCAAAAGGTCTTCTCCTGAGCCTGTGTGGTACATCTTGGAAGTCTCGAGGAGCTTTTTGCTTTGTGCTATAGTAAGACTTTTAAAAGTGCATGTGGATGGGAGTTAGAAAAGGATGTTTTTCTCAGGTTGTTCCGAAAATGATGTTGCATTCTAGCAGGTGTAGCATGTACAGATGAAAAGGAGAGCATCTTTTAGACTAGAGTTACGTGCGTACCCAGGGGGCTGAAGGTTCTTCAGCTACAAGGAGCTGCAGACAACTACTATCACAGGAATTCAAGTTTATGGACTGGAGCTTGACTTTGAAATGGCTTGAATCTTTCCTGTTGGACTGGAGTTGGAATTTCAGGATATCAGTCCCAGGCACTTTTGGGAGTCTAATGGAGCTACCTGAACTGGATGACATTGTAGCCTGCAGGGACCTAGTTCCTCTGTAAGTACAAATCTCCTCTGAGCTCTCACCCCTTTCTTCAAATTTTACATTTATTCTTATATTACAGACTTGTGATTTTAGATGTAACCTTCTGGATAAACTTTCTCTTTTGATTTGAAACTACAACTGCATATTCATACACACATGCAGACAAAATATTTCACCCTCGCCTCAAGATCTGTTTAGGTATTACCTAGAAACATGAATTGTGTTCAGATGGAAAAGAGGGCCATCTCTTCTCATAGGGTCAGCTGTTGCAAGTATTGTCAAGTAAACAGGGAGGATAAGATGAGATGTTGGCAGAACATGCTAGAAAATCTATCAAGGAAACAGGTTAAAAGGGAGAGAACAGTGAAATTACAGGATTAATAAATGTCTCTGATGTTTAGAACCAAGCCATCTCACCAAGCCATCAGCAGTGTGCTGTATAATAGCATCATGCACAGATGCACAAAAAGTACAAATAATCTTAAATGTCCTTAAAACAACATTAAATTACCGGTGAATCATGGATATTATATTTTGTTTTCAAAGAATATATTAAGATTTTCTTATCTCATTGTTAAATACCATGAGGTTAACATTGATAAATACCCCCCCCCCCCCCCATAAACATAATGTAAGCATAAACTTTACTGAATTGTGTTAAACAAGACAAGAATTAAGTCTCACTGACTAATTCAGCAAGATCATGTGACATTGAACAGGTTCAAATGCAATAAGAAAAAAGTGAATTTCAAATGAACACAACTGAATATTTGCTTTGAAAACAAGTTTCTCAAAGGTCTACTGTAGATGATGCAGAGGATGCTAAACAACGGTGGTGGGTCTCTGTGCATTACCCATTTGGCTGCTTTAAACCCCCCTTCCCCCACCAACCTCCCTCCTCACACACAAATACTGCCTCTTACCCATAAACAAGCTTGCCCATATTCTTGGATCACTCTGAAAATACTGACCTACATAACACAGAGTGCTGTCTCCTCCTCATAGACCTCTGCAGATGTACATTGCAATAGACTCCACACTCATTTCTGCATTTTATGTGCACTTTACATACCACACAGGTTTTGTAGAAAATATGGTTATTCAAGGGTTACTCAAGCTTAAAAAATAGTCACACAACGTTGTGTCTCACTAAATGCAGCCCAACACTCCACTAACATACAGTCCTGTCACCGTATGCTTCATAATCCAGGCTGATAAATGCTGTTTTCATGAGAACAAGGCTGTTAACAATGCTACGGATTACTTGAACTAATAAACAATTTATTTTTATGTGTGCACCTGATGCTTAACACTCAGCTATCTCTCTTCAGTGTTTGCTAATGGTGGGAGAATCTCATTGACCCAGAATCCTTGTTTACACAACAACCCATTAAAATAGCACTACTGTATGAATTCAACAGTTCTAAGCATTCTATCTATCTATCTATCTATCTATCTATCTATCTATCTATCTAAAGCAATACGATAATGATAATAATAACAATAATTTCAAGAATTCAAATGATCACAATTATAACTTAATCTGTTTTTTATTTGCAGAATGCCCTGTTGAAATACCTGTAAGCAATGATTAGCTCAAAAGAGGAAGCTTCAATAACATTTCTGCAGTATGTTGAAGATTGTGGACTAAGAGCATATGACAGATTGGTCTCACAGAACGTCAGCCACGTGTGGAATGAGAAAAACTGGATTAACTTTCAGGAGAAAATCGAAAAGAAGCAAAAGCAGGAAGAAGCCATTAAAAGGTAAGATGGAAAATATGTTAGCTATGAATGAATGAATAAATAAAAGATTGCACTTATTGCAAACACCCTCATTTAAGACTGTGGAGATAGCTCACTTGACTCATTCAAGCTTACATTAAACATTATGAGCATTCACTCATTGGCGCACACTCCAATTACATGTATGTAAATGACAGTCACAAAAAGAAACAAACCTTAATATTGTTCCCCAGGGTGCTCCCTCACACTGAATCCCTCTGGCAATGACAGAAATGACCATGTCCCTATCACAAGTTCACCAGCCAGTCACCAGCTCAGGACTCCATTTCCCAGAATCCTCCCTGGCTCACACCTGCTCTCAGTCCACGATCACGATCACCATCACCTCGAGTCTAATTCCCCGCACCTGTCACTGCTAATCTAGCTCCCTATATCCTTGCACTCTCCCCGCTGTCACACTGTCTGGTCTCACAGTTGGCTATGCTTATGTACCTGACTCTCACCTGCTATTACCTACCTGCTCCAGCGTTCTGCTCCCCGTTCTCCTCAGCTCCTGTGCTCCATCGTCTCCACGCTCCACCGTTCCCCTCAAATCTCCTGGAAAAGGAAAATGACTCATCCAACCTCAGATAAGAACCAAGAACCCTTGCCATTCCCCGTATATTCACCTGGACTCGTAGTCTTGCTTTTCTCCACCTGCCTGTGTTCAATAAACCTGCTGTTGTTTGCACTTACCTCTGTGTCCACCTGTGTATTTGCTGACAGAAGACCAGACCGTCATATCTTAAAGATAATTGGAGCAACATGGACCACCCTCTATATTCCCTTGTTCAGAATGGCCAGCCAATGGTGGACTTCGTGTTGGAGTTCAGAGAGCTGGCCAAAACTTCCGCAATGGTCGACTTTCAAGGAGGCTTAGGCGATCTGTGGTATTATAGAATGCCCAAAAACCTTCTCACAGGCTCGCTTGCGGAATGCATGTACTATGCCCTGAAGCTGAGTCGATCCATTCCATCTGATCCTTCGTCTAAGTCGTTAACAATCATGGCCGCCAGTCCCGAGTCTGCTTTAGGGAGTAATGTCCCTGAGCTTGTTCCAGTTTTCGACCCAGAGCCCTTTCCTGAGCCAATTGTCCCCTTAACCTCTGCCAAGAGAAGGAGGCAGAGAAAGGATAAGCTTTCTGTGTTGGCTCCAGCCCCTGAGTCTGCTCCAGTGTCGGCTTCAGCCCCTGAGTCCGCTCCAGTGTCGGCTCTAGCCCCTGACCAGAGTTGAGAGAGGGCTTCTATTCCTGCGTCCAGCCCAGAGAGTGCTGCGGTTCCCGCATCTGGCCCAGGGAGAGCCTCCGATCCCGAGTCAAGCCCAAAGAGGGCTCCTGTTTCCACGTCAAGCCCAAAGAGGGCTCCTGTTTCCACGTCAAGCCCAAAGAGGGCTCCTGTTTCCACGTCAAGCCCAAAGAGGGCTCCTGTTTCCACGTCAAGCCCAAAGAGGGCTCCTGTTTCCACGTCAAGCCCAAAGAGGGCTCCTGTTTCCACATCAAGCCCAAAGAGGGCTCCCGCCCCCACATCCAGCCCTGAGAGGGCTGTTGTTCCCACGTCAGGCCCAGAGAGGGCTCCTGTTCCCAAGTATAGCCCTGCCCAGGGAGGCCTTCGGTTCCAAAATGCAGCCCGGAGTGGACTTCGGAGCCCAGCCCAGAGCAGGCTCCATCCAGAGGACCCCGAAGTCTACATTAAAAAAAAAAAAAAACATTTCTTGGGGGGGCTATACATCTCCGGCTGTAGTGGCCGGGCCAAGTGCCGAGGCCAAGGCCATGGAGGCCATCCAGCAATGGCCCCCTGAACTTCCTGTTCCACCATGGCACCGTGAACTGTCCGCTCTGGCATGGCACCGTGAACTGTCCGCTCTGGCATGGCACCGTGAACTGCCTGCTCCGCCATGGCTCCCCGATCTGTCTGTTCCGCCATGGTCCCCTGTACCGGTACCACCTGTCACCGCTAATCTAGCTACCTATATCCTTGCACTCTCCCCGCTATCACAATGTTTGTTCTCACAGTTGGCTATGCTTATGTACCTGACTATCACCTGCTATTACCTACCTGCTAGCCGCTCCAGTGTTTTGCTCCCCGTTCTCCTCAGCTCCTGTGCTCCATCGTCTCCACATTCCGTCGTTCCCCTCGAAAGGAAAAGGATTCATTCAATCTCAGATAAGAACCAAGAACCCTTCCCATTCCCCGCATATTCAGCTGGTCTTGCTTTCCTCCACCTGCCTGTGTTCAATAAACCTGCTGTTGTTTGCATTTACCTCTGTGTCCCCCTGTGTATTTGCTGACAGTCCCCTTCTACATCTGGATGTTGATTAATTGCTTATTTTTTACATACTCGAGGCTTGGACATTTTAATGTATTTCATCCTTGTGACTTGAAAGACACATGCCCAAAGATAATTTTGGATAATGTTGCACAACATTTGTATCAGTTTCATACTAATCATTAAATATAGTCTAGTTTTGCATCTTAATGTAGTTTCAGTCATACAAAAGTGATTGTAGCTGTGCGCAAAGATGGATATATGGATCAGATGGATACTGATATAACATAAATGCAGCTGTAATTGTGTCGGTCGGCAATTTACTGTTGAGTGCTGCCCTAGACCAATTGGCATAGATTGTATTGATCACATTTGGCACATTCTTCTAAGTGCAATAAAAGCTAAATGTTCTCAGAGACCTCTTTCATGCATATGGCTCAGGCTTCAACTGCTTAAAAAAAACAAAAACAAAAAAAACCACATTTATTTCTGTTTGACATGATGTAAATTTGTGCTTAAGAGGAATGCCGGCTAATCTTAATACACCATTAAGAAGGAATAACATACGTGGTAAAACATGCACAATAGTCATTTTTGTTTACCTTTGCGCATTTAGGAATGCTTTTTTAAATTATTTATGCTTTAAAGCACCATTCAATCTAATGATACAAAGATGAGTTTGGTTCAGACATTTTAATACTTTACAAACCAGAAAAAAAATAATAATAATAAACTGTTTATAGTAAATACATTTGTGGTGAATTAGTGCAGTTTATTGTGGTTGTCATCCAAACAAATATAGTCCTCAAAAGAGCTCAGGTGTCCCACGTTACCTCATGTCCCAGACTACCATACACTTTTTAGGTAATCTCAACATCTTTTGACAAAATGATCACTGAATCTTCATTTTGCTAAGTGTCAGATAGCAGATAGCACTGTTTGACCAAACAGTCTTCAGTGAGACCCTGATTTAAATAAGACGCCTCTGGCTTGCTTAGTTGGGGACACTTAATTTCCAGCGATATCTTCAACTTGATTGCACAGATACTATTTGAACTGAACTGAGCTGGACGATGACATCACTGAATCAATAGCTATGTTTACATGGACACTTTTTACTTCCATCAGAATGAATTCATTCTGATTGACGAATCCGAACGTAGTGTTTACATGAACACTAAATAAAGTGATTGGGTTGATATGTGCATTTATATGTCACTGTCATTTCTATATAAGCTTCTGATCAGATTTAATCTTTTGACATGCACACACTGCATGAATATACGCAGTTTCCCGCTGTTGTCGCATACTGTTTTAAAAAGCACACTTGATATTTATCTACTTCGGGTCCTAATTAGGTGACGACCAGCACATGAACTGTTGTGCTGTGCTGCTTAATTTAGAAAGCACCCAAAACTAGTCGTCTGTGGATGAGAGTCTTAAACAAGGACTGGTGGGACATTGTCCTGCTCCACTTCACAGACACTGAGTGAAAGGAAAATGTTTATGACACTTTATTCACCAGGAAGAACAGCTCGTTCTGTGTCATACATTATTATGCTATTTTTATGTCACTGCACATGCACAGTACTTTCCAGTTTCGGTTTTCAATCCAATCAAGTGTTTGCATGTCCTCTTGCTCGGATTTCAAAAGGAATAAACCACCGCTTATAATCCGATCGAAATTTTAATCAGATCTGGCCAATTCAATCCGATTGACGTGGTTACATGTGACTTTTTTATTCTGATTGTGCTTCTAGTCCTATTACGATCGGATTATTAGGGTCCATGTAAACACAGCTGAACTGACTTTAACTGAAAATTGAGTGTTTACTGTTGTCCTTTTCCATTATTACACACTATTTTCCTATTTAATACTGTAAAGCTGCTTTGACACAATCTGTATTGTTAAAAGAGCTATATAAATAAAGGTGATAAGACACTTCACTGTTGCAGCTACTTGAAACTGAAGAGCTTTCACCGAAATATTACCACAAGTTACATTCTTGACCATAAAGGGTACAGAAAAGTATTAACCCTGTTATTGGTCTGCTTATCAGCTGTTGCTTATTTAAAATATTCAAACTCAGTGGCTGGAGGATGAGGGCTATAAAAAAGAATAGCTGGATTTTTTATGAGGCATATAAGTGGGTCAATGAGACGACCCATTTTTACAGGAACTGATTGGAAGAGAGAGAGAGAGAGATCTAGTAGAAAGAGATTAAGTGTGAAGAGTGTGCTAGCAGGAGTTGTGTTCTGCCTGGTGACAGCTGGAGCAGTCACCAACCAATCAGATTGCTTGCACATGCACATTGCTCTGAGTGAGGCGGGTCTTCTTTCTTTCTCTGCCATTCTGTTGGAGTTTTCACTGTCTCTGGGAGTGCATAGAAACTTTGTCCATACACAGCCTCACGTGCTTATTTGCTTACAGCAATTATGGTGTAAACACTGAAGAGCATGGACAGACATAAAAGGAAATAATGTTTATATAATACTATGCAGGGTTGAAAAATAATTTAATGTTTTAGATTGTTCTGTGTGTGACATTTTAATGTAAAGAATTACTTTTCTTTCTTTTTTTCTTTATATATATTTTGAAAAGGTTGTAGGGATGCTGTCCAGCAGCTTCAATACATTGGGAGTAATGGCATTAACACTTTTATTGGGCAAGGGCAATGTAATAAATAATAGACCTGTTTTCAGATACAGTCTGTTTAATTGGCCGTATTTAAAGGTGATGTAATTTCTATCACCAAATGGAATTTTCAAAATAATGACTATACTATTTTTAAAGTATTTATCTTTGAATTTTAAGATAAATAAATAAGTAAATAAAAACATTGGCAGCCTAATTGTAATTCTTGTTTTATGGTTGCTTTATTCAGAATTTCAAAAAAGATTGTGTAACACTGCACTGAATG
This sequence comes from Onychostoma macrolepis, assembly GCF_012432095.1. Classification (NCBI taxonomy): domain Eukaryota; kingdom Metazoa; phylum Chordata; class Actinopteri; order Cypriniformes; family Cyprinidae; genus Onychostoma; species Onychostoma macrolepis. Next base: position 560,081 of record NC_081156.1, read on the forward strand.
CTATGCTAAGGAGAAGTATGGTGTCACTTACATTTAACAGTAGGAAACGTGTCTGCGCCAAGCCGGAACAGGCACATGCAGTGCAGACAGCTGCTCCAACATCACTGTTTCTCTTCCTAATGAGAGCTTAATGCCTGATCTGTCACATGGGTGTGTGTTTTTAGATGGTGTCATGTATGCAAGTGTGTGTGAGGAGACTGGTTACACAGTGCAGCAGTAGCAGCAGCAGATTTTGTGTTTGGTTTCTGTGTGTACCCTGTTGCTAGGCAAACTTAAGGCCTTGACCAATGAACTCTTCTTTCAAGACTCCTGCTGTTTAGCAGCTGTGTGTGCAGGAGTTACCAAGTTATACAAACACATACACATACTCAGGTAATTAATGAACACACCTTGAACTTTGGAAACACAAACAGCAATTGCATCTTTAACTCAAACAACTGATGGCTCGTGCAGTCACCCTCATTTGTGAGACAGACATCTTTAGAGGGAGAGAGAGAGAGAGCGAGAGAGAGAGAGAGAGAGACATTAACAGAGAACTTTGATCTAGTACATCAAAAGAACCAAATTAGACTACTAGAAACATAGATATAGTAGCGAATAAATGGTAAGCGTGGTTTTAGCAGTTTATGAGAGACTAAGAAAGATCAAGGATATTTTCCAGTGTAGTCCATAGAACATGATGTCATATTTTTTGCAATACTGAGTCACTGTTATCATTGCATCAAACCCAGGAAAATAAGCTCCTTGGTATTTAAGCTTGTATTTCTCCATATCTACTACACCAGCCAAAAGTTTTTGAACAGTAAGATTTTTTATGTTTTTTTTAAAGAATACTCTTTCGCTCACCAAGCCTACATTTTTTTGATCCAAAATACAGCAAAAGCAGTAATATCGTGAACTATTTTTACTATTTAAAATAACTGCTTTCTATTCGAATATATTTTACCATATTGCCATATATTTTGCCACAGCCATATCACCTGCAGCCCAAGACTGGTTGCCCACTAAAGCTAAGCTGGGTTGAGCCTGGTCAGCAACTGGATGGGAAACCTCCTGGGAAAACTAGGTTGCTGTTGGAAGAGGTGTTAGTGAGGCCAGCAGGGGGTGCTCACCCTGTGGTCTGTGTGGGTCCTAACGCCCCAGTATAGTGATGGGGACACTATACTGTCAACAAGCACCGTCCTTCGGATGAGACGTTAAACCGAGGTCCTGACTCTCTGTGGTCGTAAAAGAGTAGGGGTGTAACCCCGGTGTCCTGGCCAAATTCCCTCCACTGGCCCTTGTCAGTCACGACCTCCTAATAATCCCCATTCATTGAATTGGCTCCATCATTCTCTCTCCTCTCCACCTGTAGCTGGTGTGTGGTGAGCACACTGGTGCCGTTGTCCTGTGGCTGCTGTCGCATCATCCAAGTGGATGCTGCACACTGGTGGTGGTTGAGGAGAGACCCCCTCATGAGTGTAAAAGCGCTTTGGGTGTACAGCAATACACAATAAAGCACTATATAAATGCCTCATTCATTCATTTTAAAATGTAATTTATTCCTCTGATCAAATTTTCAGCATCATTACTCCAGTCTTTAGTGTCACATATTTAGTGTCACATATTAACAGATATTATTTGTCATATGAAACGTGCTTCCTGTTCGTTGGATCCGATTCCCTCATTTTTTATTGTGGAAGTACTGGACACTATTGGCCCATGTATCCAGTCCATAATTAACAGTAGTCTTATTAGTGGCAGTGTCCCATCATGTTTTAAACACGCAGTGATTCAGCCTGTGCTTAAAAAGGCTGCTTTAGATCCTCTGCTCTTAACTAATTATCATCCTATCTCTAAGCGTCCTTTTCTTTCGAAGGTATTGGAGAAGGTTGTTTTTCATCAACTTTTTTCTTTTTTAAAGCATAATGACATATTAGATAGGTTTCAATCTGGGTTCAGAGCTCGGCACAGCACAGAAACTGCTCTCTTGAAAGTGTTGAATGATCTGTTACTGGCTGTTGACTCTGGTAAATGTGTTGTTTTGTTTCTCTTGGACTTGAGTGCAGCCTTCGACACTATTGATCACACTATCTTGCTTTTTTAGATTTAGAAACTGTTATTCATGCATTAATTTCATCCAGACTTGACTACTGTAACTCATTGTATTTGGGGGTTGCTCAATCTTGTCTGTCTCGCCTTCAGTTGGTCCAAAATTCTGCGACCAGATTTTTAACAAAAACTAGGAAGAGGGAAAATATTACTCCTGTTTTGGTTGGTTTGCATTGCCTATTGAATATAGAATCCAATTCAAGATATTATCATTTGTTTATAAGTCCCTGACAGGCTTGGCACCCAGTTATTTATCTGATCTTCTTTCCCACTATCATACCAGCAGGCCTTTAAGGTCATCTAACGCTTTGTTGCTGTCTGTTCCCAAGACACGATTAAAACTTAAGGGAGATTGGGCATTTTCTGTGGCAGCGCCTCAGTTGTGGAACAACTTGCCTCTTTAATTGCGATCAGCCACTTCTCTTCAGGTTTTCAAATCATCAGTAAAGACATACCTTTTCAAAAAGGCTTATGGGCTGGAGTAACTGCTGTATACAGTTTTATTGTGTGTATATTTAGTGTGGTGTATTACTTGTATATTTCTTTTTCTTTTTAGTTTTGTGTAATGGTTATTGGCTAAATTTTACTTTTCTGTGCAGCACTTTGGTCAGCTCTGTCGTTTTTAAATGTGCTATATAAATAAATCAATCTGAAAACTGAAACATGGCCCTTCAGAAAACATTCTAAAATTCTGATTTTATTATTATTATCATTATCTTTATTATCAATATTTAAAACAGTTGAGAAATTTTTTTTATTCAGGATTCTTTGATGAATAGAAAGATCCAAAGATCAGCATTTATCTGAAATAAAAAGTTTCCATTTTGAATGGGAACTCCACGCTGCGTCCCCTAGAGGGTGCTTTTGGGGAATGTCATCGGCATGACCAGTATCTGAAGTATCAGTCTAAACACAACGATGAACTTGACTTGGGTAGACAGCAGCCCATGACGTCACGACAGGTGCACCTGAGAGTATAAAAGGGCACCTGTAAAAAACGTTGAACGGCAGAGCATATGCGGCAACGAGTCAGGCTGGGGTGGCTTTGCACACAATGGCCGTGTTGTAAGCCTACCAGGCTGACTTGCTGAAGGACCTGGACCAGGGCCGGGGACTCCCCCCAGAGGCGGTGGAGGACCTGCGCCGTACCACAGATTTGGCTCTTCGTGCCACTAAGCAAACGGTTATTGGTCGCTATTGGTCGTTTAATGGCTAAGGAGAGATATCTGTGGCTAAACCTGGCAGATATTGGGGAAAAAGTGAAAAAAGCTTTCTCCTCGATGCGCCAGTTTTTCGGTACATCCGTTGAGACGGTGATTGGGAAGTTTCGGGAAGCAAAGGCGTGCTCCGCTGCTTTTAAAAACTTTATGCCATGCCAGTCCAGGTCCAAGCCTCAAGCCACAAAGGGCGCTGGCTCATCCCAGTCTGAAGACCAGAAGGCTAGCACCGCTTCTCGTGCTCCCCCTTCTTTGAGGGGTAGAGCACAGAGGAGGCTCGAAGCTAGAGGGAGAAGGAAAGATCTCAGGGAAATGATCCAGAGTAATCGCTCTGAGCGCTCTAGGATCCCAGAGGCTAATTAACATCTGCCTCCTTCCCCCTCTCCTTCAATCCCCTAACTATGGTTAGGTGGAGGCTATGATGCACTTTTACATCTAGCCCTGAAGCTGAACCTATGATGTTTTTGGCAGCATGTTTCTTTCCATCATCTGCCTTACTGATGGTTCGGCATTAGAGGTTCGTTGTAAACGCGTCATATATTTGAGCCCGCTCCAAGAGCCTGGCTAGAAGCTTGCTAAGTTGTTAGGCTCCATTTGGGCCTCCTTGGCTACTGTGACCTCCTTATAGGATGCCCTGAGTTTTTACCATTTACTGTGAGCGGTCGTTAGGCCTCCTCTCGCTGAGAGTTATATTTCTTTGAGGCCTCAGCTCGCCAGAGCTCTGCTAGGACAGAATCTGTGAGTTGTAGGCTCTCTGTGAGCTTCCTTACAAGATGTCCTGAGTGTCGATTGTAGTTAGGCCCATTCTCGTTTTGAGAATCGTCATTTGAGGCCTCCGCTCCTAGATCTTGGTCATTTACTGCGAGCGTTGTCAGGCCTCCTTTCGCTACAGGACGTTATTTTCTTTGAGGCCTCCATTCACCTACAACATGGCATCTCAGGAACTGCACTCCAGTGGTTTGAGTCTTACCTATCAGATAGGTCCTTCAAGGTATCTTGGAGAGGTGAGGTATCCACTCACAGCATCTAACTACTGGAGTGCCTCAGGGTTCAGTTCTTGGACCACTTCTCTTCTCTGTCTATATGGCATCACTAGGTTCATCACAATTTCACCATCCAGTTAGGCACATCAACCATACCTCCTTCAAAAACAGCCCAAAATCTTGGAGTTATGATTGATGATCAGCTGACTTTCTCAGACCACGTTGCCAAAACTGCCCAGTCCTGCAGATTTGCTTCATCATCAAGACGATCAGGCCCTTTCTTTTGGAACATGCTTCACAACTCCTTGTTCAGGCTCTTGTTCTGTCCAGGCTGGACTATTGCAGTGCTGTCTTGGCAGGTCTTCCAGCCAGTTCTATCAAACCTTTACAATTAATCCAGAAGGCGGCAGCAAGATTCATTTTTAATGAGATGAAAAGAATGCACGTCACACCTCTGTTTATCAATTTGCACTGGCTACCAATAGCTGCTTGCATAAAACTCAAAGCATTAATGTTTGCCTACAAAACCACCACTGGCTCTGCACCCCTTTACCTAAATTCATTACTTATGTACCCTCTAGAAGCTTGCGTTCTGCAAATGAACGTTGCTTTATTGTACCAACCCAAAGAGGCACAAAATCACTTTCACAGACTTTTAAATTAAACGTTCCCTCCTGGTGGAATGACCTGCCCAACTCAATCTGAGCAGCTGAGTCCTTAGCCATCTTCAAGAATCGGCTAAAAACACATCTTTTCCATCTTAATTTGAACCTCTAACTATAGCACTCTCTTTTCTAATTATATTCTTAAAAAAAGAAAAGAAAAAAGAAACCAACACTAGCTTTTCTAATCTTTTTATATTTTATCTATTTGTTTTCTTTTTATTTATTATACAATTAACAAAAGCAAAAAAAGCCTCTAACACTAGCTTGCTCGATTCTTTTTCTAAAAAAAATAAAAAACCTTGCTACGTATACTGCATTAAGCTATTTGAGACAAGCATGTAGCATTTGCATATCATTGCTCTTTTGTTGATTTTGATTGCTTCCATTGTCCTCATTTGTAAGTTGCTTAAATGTAAACACACACACACACACACACACACACACACACATGTTCGTTTTTGTGAAAAGTGGGGACATCCCATAGGCGCAATGGTTTTTATAGTGTACTTACTGTATGTGCTATTGACCTACACCTACCCTACACCTAAACCTACCCCTTACAGGAGACTGTGCATTTCAACTTTTTTGAAAAAAACTTAATTCTGAGTGATTTATAAGCGTTTTGAAAAGTGGGGACATGGGTCAATGTCCTGAGATGTCACCTTCACCTTGTAATACCTGTGTCATACCTTTGTTATTATACAAATCTATGTCCTGACTTTTCACAAAAACGCGCGCACACACACACACACACACACATATATATATATATATATATTAGTGCTGTCAAATGATTAATCACGATCGCATCCAAAATAAGTTTTTGTTTACATAATATATATGTATACTGTGTACATTAATTATGTATATATAAATACAAATACATGCATGTATATATTTAAGAAAAATATGTTATGTTTATTAAATATACTTATATATATATATATATAATATAAAATGTAAGAATATAAATATATAAGTGTATATACATGTAAATATTTTCAAAATATATACTGTATGTGTGTGTATTTATATACACAGTGCCATGAAAAGGTTTTTGCACCCTTCCTGTTTTTTTTAATTTTTGTCATATTTGTCACACTTAAAAGTTTCAGATCATCAAACAAATTTTAATATTACACAAAGATAATGCAAGTAAATACAAAATGCAGTTTTAAATGATGATTTCATTTATTAAGGGAAAAAAGCTGTCCAAACCTACCTGGCCCTACGTGAAAAATTAATTGCCTTCTCCTGTTAAATCATGAAAGAACTGTGATTAACCACATTATTTTAGAAAGCTGAGTTAAATTTCACTAGCCAAACCCAAGCCTGATTACTGCCAGACCCGTTGAATCAAGAAATTACTTAAATAGAACCTGTCTGACAAAGTGAAGCATGCTTAAAGAAAACACATCATGCTGCGATCTAAAGAAATTCAAGAAGAGATGAGAAACAAAATAGTTGACATGTATCAGTCTGGAAAGGGTTCTAAAGTCATTTCTAAGGCTTTGGGACTCCAGCGAACCATGGTCTGATCCACAAATGGAGAAAACTTGGAACAGTGGTGAACCTTCCCAGGAGTGGCCGGCCTACCAAAATTACTCCAAGAGCACCACAACGACTCATCCAGGAGGTCATAAAAGAACCCAGAACAACATCTAAAGAACTTCAGGCCTCACTTGCCTCAATTAAGGTCAGTGTTCATGATTCAACAATAAGAAAGAGAGTGGGCAAAAAACGGCATCCATGGGAGAGTTCCAAGGCAAAAAAGCCACTGCTGACCAAAAATAACACAAAGGTTTGTCTCACATTTGCCAAAAATTATCTTTATAATCCCCAAGACTTTGGGCAAATATTCTGTGGACTGATGAGACAAAAGTTGAACTTTTTGGAAGGTGCGTGTCCCGTTACATCTGGCGTGGATCCAACACAGCATTTCATAAAAAGAACATCATACCAGCAGTCAAACATGGTGCTGGTAGTGTGATGGTCTGAGGACCTGGATAACTTGCCATAATTGACAAGTCATGACAAACCATGAATTCTGCACTCTATCAGAAAATCCAGAAGGAGAATGTCCGGCCATCAGTTTGTGACCTCAAGCTCAAGTGCACTTGTGTTATGCAGCAGGACAATGATTCCAAACACACCAGCAAGTCCACCTCTGAATGGCTCAAGAAAAACAAAATTAAGGGTTTGGAGTGGCCAAGTCAAAGTCCAGACTTAAATCCGATTGAGATGCTGTGGCATGACCTTAAATAGTCCTTTCATTCTCAAAAACCCTCCAATATGGTGAAAGATGCGATGTGAAAGACTCATTGCCAGTTATCGCAAACGCTTGAATGCAGTTGTTTCTGCAAAGCGTGGCACAACCAGTTATTAGATTTAGGGGGCAATTACTTTTTCACGTAGGGCCAGGCAGGTTTGGACAGATTTTTTTCCCTTAATAAATGAAATCATTATTTCAAAACTGCATTTTGTATTTACTCTGGTTATCTTTGTGTAATATTAGAATTTGTTTGATGATCTGAATCATTCAAGTGTGAGATATATGTAAAAAAAAAAAAAAAAAATTAAAAACAGGAAGGGGGCAAAAAACTTTTTCACACCACTGTACATAATAAATATACACAGTACATATATTATGTAAACAAACTTTTATTTTGGATGTGATTAATCGTGATTAATCATTTGACAGCATTTTATATATATATATATATATATATATATATTAGGGGTGTGCAGCGGAACCATTATTTGTATCTGTATCTGTATCTGTGACAATCTCAAAATTATTTGTATCTGTATCTGTATTCGGCTAGATCCGGAAGTGGGTGTGCCTTAAACCGGAAGTTCGTCAAATTACATGAAAATACCATTTTAAATGAAAATCTGTTCGATTCGTAGTTTTCATTTAACAAATATGCCTTGTATAACTAAAGAAAGTATTATTTTTATTACAATTATAACTTTGTAAATATATTTTATTTATTCTTCTTATTTTCCAGTGAAACTTTGTGTACAAATTTGACAAGAGACAAGCATCCACAATCTTAAATAAGAGCACTAGTAGAAAAAATAGAAGCTGAAAAAAACAAATAGAAATGGAAAGAAAGTGTTCAGTAGCCTACTCATAGCAGAATGACAATAAAGCTCGCTTGAACTTTAAGTAACTTAGATCATGTTTCATGTTCAAAAATAAAATGTGAAAACATATGAAAAATTATTTAAAATCATGTCACTGAATAAATTCATGTGGCTGACTTGCAGCAGCTGCGAAACGCAGGAGTGAAGGAGCTTGGCGCAAGTGCAGCCTCCGCTCCGCCATGTTGCCAGATCTAGATATTATAAGCATCTCTGGACTTGTTTTAATATGTAATGTAACAGCGTTAATAAAGTAATTAGGGCATTAATAAAGTGGGAAGATGAAGGTTGAGGTTTGAGATTCTGTATCCTATTTGCAAAATATAAGAATTAAACTTATTTTGGTGCATTTTTCAGGAGAATGGTTGTGTTTGTTTTTTGCAGCAATATCTGGCAACACTGCTTTGCCGGCACTGACAGACACCAATTTTTTAAAAAAGGAGCGCGCTGATAGGTTATTGCTGAGGAGACCACATTCGTTAGACAAACGCAATGATCACCATGATATTATCTGTACGATATATATATATTGTGACGGGAGGAGCCAACGACAGACACAGTGGGTGTGGCGTCAGGCCTCGGAGAGGCTTTTATTAAACAAAAGTGATAAAATAAAGTGTCCAGGGGGAAGAAGTGTCCAACAAAACCGGGGATCTGGTGTCCTCGTTGTGCTGCGGGGCTCGTGAAGGAGGGCAGTGTTCAGAAGGGGAAGGGTCCAGGGAAGGGGCGGAGTCCGGTGGCCGCACGCGCTCTCGCTCTGGTCCGGTTACGAGGGGCAGCGGCTTCTTCTGAGGGGCGGCTCTTCCTCTTCTTCCTCGGCCTTTGACGGGACTTGAACGGCCCGGCATCCTGGCCCGACGGCCGTAATACGGGTGCGGCTTTCTCCCGGACCGGGGGTTCTGCAGCTCACATCTCCGGTGGCGCGACATCCCTCTATGCACCCTTCCTGGACCCACAAGGACACCAGCATGCATGCACGGGGGAAGAGACCGGTCTCTCGAGGAGAGGCGCTCGGCATTTAACGGCGGCGGTGATGAGGCTTCATTCAGTCCAGCTGTGCCTCATCACACGCCGCCAGCCCACGTTGATCCCACGCCCCTCCTCTTATCCACCCACTCCAGTCGGGAGCCTGGTGAAGGGCGGCGAATAAGGGACGGGGTGGTGATGATGATGAGGGGGAGGGCCACCGATCCGTCACATTCCCCCCCCCAAGCGACATCCCCGTCATAATCGCCGCCCACGCAGGAGTGCTACCTTCCTCACCCAGGCTCCATACGGTCGGAGTGGGCGGGGCAGGGATTCCTCTCCGGGCGATCCTCCCTCTCGCACCGCGCCGGAACAGGGACAGAGAAACCGGCATTAGTCGACAGCCTCAACCAACCACAGGGTAAGATGACAAGTGGGGAAACGTCACTTACCCCTTTGGTGGCTGGGAGGCCGTCTCCGTCGCTTTCTCCGTCCCCACGCGCTTCCACGAACTTCAGCGGGCGAGAGGGGATGACGTCTTCAGGTGTTGCCCAACTGCGCTGTCTAGGCTCCGCCTTGCCCGCATTCTCCACCACTGTGACGGGAGGAGCCAACGACAGACACAGTGGGTGTGGCGTCAGGCCTCGGAGAGGCTTTTATTAAACAAAAATACTAAAATAAAGTGTCCAGGGGAAGAAGTGTCCAACGGAACAGGGGGGGATCTGGTGTCCTCGTTGTGCTGCGGGGCTCGTGAAGGAGGGCAGTGTTCAGAAGGGGACGGGTCCAGGGAAGGGGCGGAGTCCGGTGGCCGCACGCGCTCCCGCTCTGGTCCGGTTATGAGGGGCAGCGGCTTCTTCTGAGCGGCGGCTCTTCCTCTTCTTCCTCGGCCTTTGGCGGGACTTGAACGGCCCGGCATCCTGGCCCGACGGCCGTAATACGGGTGCGGCTTTCTCCCGGACCGCGGGTTCTGCAGCTCACATCTCCGGTGGCGCGACGTCCCTCTACGCACCCTTCCTGAACCCACGAGGACACCAGCGTGCATGCACGGGGGAAGAGCCCGGTCTCTCGAGGAGAGGCGCGCTCGGCATTTAACGGCGGCGGTGATGAGGCTTCATTCAGTCCAGCTGTGCCTCATCACACGCCGCCAGCCCACGTTGATCCCACGCCCCTCCTCTCATCCACCCACTCCAGTCGGGAGCCTGGTGAAGGGCGGCGAATAAGGGACGGGGTGGTGATGATGATGAGGGGGAGGGCCACCGATCCGTCACAATATGTAAAAATAAAAATAAACGCTATCAAAGCAGTACTATAGCCATTAATACTGCACAAATCTTAACAACCGCAGACCTCACTAATGTAGTGCTGTTCCAGCAAACGTGATTGTGTCTGCCGAATATTATTTCTGTTTTATGGAGTTTATGCTTCAAAAATGGAAAAACGATGTGCCTGGGGTACTTGTAACATTGATTCCAGGTCTCCTGAGAGGATGGGCAATATAATTGATTTTATTACATTTCCTGAATCCAAACAAAACAGCAAAATGTCCCTAAGTATTCACTCCAATACAAATGAAGACAAAAACTTTCATTTTCTGGTTGTCATACACTCATTAAGTTACTATTTTCATCTGTTCAAGCAGAACGTTAATGTTATCTTGTGCTTTAGCAAGGTATCTCTGACTACAACTAGCTAACGTTAAAGTTAGTGAGTCCATGCTAACGTACAAACCTAAATAGCGGACTGTTCTCGTGTCTTGTACAGTGTAGGTCAAAAACACATAAACAAAGGTCTACATTTCAGTGCCTCTCCATATTAAACTGGTTAAATGTACATTAATTTAGTCATACCCTGCGATACATGAACAGTGTTGATCCTGCATGTTGTCATCCGGTCAATTACAAGCATATGCACAGACATACATAAAGACAGAATGATTTACATAGCAGCACTGTATATTATGATTTTGTACAGGGGTTTTCAAACTGGGGTCCAGGAATCCCCAGGGGGCTGCAGTGGAGTGCTGGGTGGTCCACTAAAAAATTAAGATAAATTTCATGAAATTACTTAAATTTCATTTAAAATGTTTATTTTCAGGTTTATACATCTAACAATACTCTTATAGTATTATTTAAAGCAGAGTATTTCTTTTTTTTTTCAAATGTGAAAATGTGTGTGTGTGTGGGGGGGGGGGGATCCTTGAAACCAAATGGTTAAAAAAATCCTTTGTTTAGAGAACTGTAGTGTGTAGTTGACTGTAATGTTCATTAGTGCTCATTATCATTTATACTCAAAAACGTGCTTTTGAATTTATTTTCATTCATTCCAAGTGATCATCTGTGTTGTCATGTGGTGTACAGAAATGTAACATTTGTGGTGTATGAACTGAATTTAACATGAAGTATTTCAGTATAGGAATTGGTTTACTATAAAACAGAGTGTGTATTTCATACTGTTATTATTACATATAGTCTTTATTTCTCCAGACATGCCAGGGTGATATAAAAATAAAAATATACTAACTACCAAATAAACTGTGACATATTGCTTTAATATATCACACAATGCTGCTCTTTACTTTAAAATCAATTCATGAACTGTTTTCTGATTGTGGTCTCTTATTAGGGCGGGAGAGGTGATCACCGAGGGTAAGCACCTGCGAATGGGCTCCATGAGCATGCCAGCCCCTGTGGAACACATGTCCCCTTACCAGCACCAGCCCCCCTGTAACCCAGGTTTCACTGTTCGCTCTCAGTCCCTGCACTCTGTGGAAGGAGAGGAAGAGGAGGGCAGTCCCACATCCCGTAAGCAGCCCCCACCCAAACCCCGGCGGGACCCCAGCACCAAGCTCAGCATCTCCTCTGAAGCTGTGGACCTCAGTCCCACTGGGTGTAAAGGCGATGACTCAGAGAAGTGTGACGGTAAGATTCTGTGGTTGTTTAATCCAAGCTTCACCTTCACAATTCCTGTTACACAAAATGTTGAGATTGTTTTTTTTCTGCAGGTATATACTAGCGGATGAAATTGGGTTGAATGGGTTAAATTGAACAGTGGCTATTGTTTCATGTAAAAGCAAACACACATAATAATGTGGACAATGCCATAATTTTAAATAGCCAAATCATGTGAAGACTTAATCTAGATTGAGCACAAACAAGACTATAGCATGTGATGACTTCCATGTTCAGGACAAAAATTTGGGGCACATTTTTACACATGCCAAAGCATTTATGCAGTTGACCCTAAATTTATCTCCCACCATTTTCTTCCCATCATTTGGGAAGATATGGTGTAGTGGTTGAAGCTGCTTGCTCATAATTTGTAATTATAATTTTGCACGTTTTCATTCCTGCAAAAAGGCAGTGAGTGTCAACAGTGTTCTGGGGGCATCCCCATGCAGATCTCAACAAGCCCATCAGTTTATGTCTATGCAGTGATGGCCCTCTTTTATCTTTTATTTAGCTGTAGGCTACGAAAGTATTAAGTAAATTTATATTTCAGTGTGCCGTGAGAGAGTTGCTTTTTGACCAAATTTGAAGGGATCACAGTGTGCACGCAGATCTTCCTTAATACCACGGCAACCAGCCCACAGAAACAGAGACCTCCTGCTGCTCCACCAATCCAGACATCAGACATCAGCCTTAACCAATCATCAGCGAGGTGACAAGAAGACAGAGTGTGGCAACAACCAATAAGGAATGGGCTAGCAGCCAGCTCAACAGCGCTATAGCCAATGAGCACCAAAGAGTGGGGAATGTCCCTAATTCAGAGGACAATTGCATGTTGAACGGGAGGTTGAGGGGGTGTGGGGGGAGGGAGCAGTCATCGCAGAATTCATTCAGGAGGAGCGACTGACCTAGATTTAATTCCCCTGGAGGAGAGAGGGCGAGGGTTAACAGATCCGCTCGTAGGGAGGGGAAAGGCAGAGAGAACAGCAGGAGGGGCATGTTCAGAGGTGTTGAAACAGATCTCAAGATCCTCTAGTCTACACTTTCACAGAATTAGCAAAAATATAATCAGGTTTTTTTTTTCAGGCATGCGCAAAGGGAGTCTCTCACTGAGACTCACCGAGAGAACATGAAAAATGACTTTAATCTGGCCGAAAAGCAGTTTTACTATTTTTATTCTCTTTACAAACCCACAAAGCATTTAAGAGAAAATGTTCTTTGATAAGATAAAAGATTATCTTCTCTCAGCACAGAAATCAGGGCATTTTATAATTTTTATTCTCAGAGTGAAGTTGGATCATTGGATGATCCAAGTGTGTGTGTGTCATTTTTCAAGCAGTGCCCAGATTGTGTTTCCCAATGTGTGTATTTCGGTAAACTGCAACTTTTTAATTGCTTTGTATAAAATATATTAGTGTGTACGTATATGGTGTTGGTGATAAAGATGGTGATAGAGTTGGAGCAGCAGGACCATATGGTATCTGAATAATTGAAAGTTATTAAATTGTCCTGTGTACAGCGACCCAAACTCTGCTACTATGGTAGTATGCTAAATCATATATTTTTCTTCATGCTTGTCTGCTTACTCAGGAACACAAGGCTGCAGTGAGGACTGCAGGAAAGTTCCCCCACCGAAGCCTAAGAGGAATCCCAACACACAACTGAGCACTTCCTTTGACGAGTCTTACATCCGCAGTCATGGTTCAAAAGGTTCTCCCACCATGCTCTTCTCAAGTGATGGCCAGGCTCCTTCTCCTGCTCAGCCACAGGGCCCACAGGATTCAGACTTAGATGAACCTATCTACATTGAGATGTCTGGGAATGTGGGACGAGAACCGAAACTTCGTCCTGAGGAAGATGTGCCGGGTGAGGCTGTCTATGAAGAGATGAAGTACCCAGCACTTGACGAGTTTGACTTGCGATGGGATCTTTCTAGCAGTCGTGCCACGCCCTGCACAACTGAGCTTGATATCTATGCCCCCCTAAGCCGTTGTACCACCCCTCGGGGCACGCCAGTTTGTGAAATCCCTGCCCCATTCCCCAACCTGTTGACCCATAGGCCACCTTTACTGGTTTTCCCTCCAGCCCCTGCTCAGTGCTCACCCAACTCGGAAGAGTCCCCACTCACCCCTCTCGATGTAGCAAAGCTTCCTATGTTAGAGAATGGTTCTTATGGCAAGTCACCAAACTTATCTTCTCTAGATCCCTCTGGCTCTGCATCTATGCCACACCTAAGACGTGCCGAGAGGGAGCTAACAGCCACTCCTACAATAACAATATCTGGGCGATCGTCGGCACCGCCACTGCCCTGTGCACTCTATAAAAGTTCCTCCTCGTCACAGGGTTATCAGCGCAGCCACTCAGCCTGCCCCTCACCTGTGAGTATGGGCCGCTGCCTGACGCCCCTCAGCCTCATGCGATCACCACCTTTAGATGGGCCATTTCCTACAGCAGGCATTCCTCGCAGCACCTCTGCCACACCTCATGGAAAGGGATCACCACCACAGGATGTAGGCTCAGGGGGACGGCATCATGGCTCTATGCAGAACATCTCAGTTGCACGATCACGGACGCCCACTAGCCCTCTGGATGAGCTCACAAACCTCTTCACCACTGGCAGGAACATGCTGAAAAAGAATACCAGCGGCAGAAAGAGCAAGGAGCAGGGAGAAAGTGAGTGCCGACTGCCTATAATCATATTCAGTCACTAATTTAGTAATTGTTTGCCAGTTTTAAAAATTTAAAAAAGTTTATTAGTAATACAAATAGATACATTTGTATGGAGCCCCTGAAGGGACCATGGTGGTGGAAAAAATTCAGATTGAGTGAAAAATTTTGGGGTGGGAGGAAAAAATATTTTTCAGATTTTTTGCGTTCTCTCGCAAAACTTTTGCGTTCCCTCAAGAAACTTTGCGTTCCCTCGCAAAACATTTGCGTTCTCTCGCAAAGATATTTGTGTTCCCTCACAAAACTTTTTGTTCTCTCACAAAACCAGTTGAATTCGGACAAACACTTCAGCTCCAGATGTTCACAATGGAGCGGTTCATAGAGTTTTATTTTGAACTTGGATGAAATAGTCAGTGCATGCTTATCAAGGCATGGTTTTGGGACCTTCTAAAACGCTTAATGCACTGGAGGACTAAATTCAGTACACACCTTATTAATAAAGCATACAGACAAGCAGAATAGCCCAGAATATGAACAGAAGTGTTTTCCTCCCATAAAGAAAATGCGGCTTAATGAAGACCAAATATGCTATAGAAATGATTAAAAATATATTCTGTGTACATGCAAGCAGATGAGCCAATATGAGCTGAATTGCATGATAAGCATTTTCTTAAACATGGCTTAATATAAGAAGACAGTGATATAAAAAGCCCAAATTTTATATTTGATTAAAAACAGACTACAGGCAATCAACGCAGTAATCCATTAAGCCAGCGGTTCTCAAACTTTTTACAGTGGCGCACCCCCTAGGGCATTTAGCCTAACATTCTTCTGAGTACCCCCACTTAGACTGCAGTCACACATTTTCCATTAAGGGACAATATTTGCCCCCTTAAATTGATTTACAGGTGCATTTTTACCGTTATAGAGGCAAGGTTTTTCTAGCCTTATTAATTGCATGTCATGTTTTATGTCATATTCTAAACATTCCATTAATTATATTATCAATATAAAAAATAAAGCAATAAATGATGGCAAAACGAAGTGATACTTGTAGATTCAAAACTAAAATTGCCAGTAGGTGGAGGCAAGTCACTGTCTTAATGAGTGAAGCGTTGCTGAACTGTTATATAAAACTGTTATATAAAATCAATGTCACATTTGCAGTCTTTTGGATATTCAGGGAAAATTGCATTATCTTAGGTTCCATAGCGAAATAACAGGGTTCGCTTTATACAATTTCTAATAATCGTTTATATTATTGAATCTTCAAACTGCTAACACTTTTTTTTAAATTATGCCCTACTGTAAGTGACAAAGTATTTTATGTTTCAGCGATTTGATCACGCCGGCGCCTCATGCGCACGTATTCATTGCAAACAGCACAGCCTGTTCATTATTGAAATAACACAGAATAGAACACAGATAAAATGGTACACAGTCAATTTAAATAGTCTGTATTATAGTCTGTGCCATACTCCACTAGCTTTAGCTTCAAATACATTGCGAATATGGAAACATTTGGATTTGTGCTGAATGAGAGCGATAAGTGAGCCCATACTTTCAGTTTCGCTTTAAATTAGGTTTTGGCTTGTTTATAGCTATTCTGGGCATGTCTGCTTCTCTGTGCATAATAGGATATATTTTATTAATAAACTATGTACCATATTTTGGTTTTATACCGTTTTCGTCCATTAGCCTCCCTTTTTCTATAGCCTAACAGTTTTCTATGGGGGAGAAAAAGCTTAACATGGCATTCATGGCTATCTGCTTTACTGATAGTAATGCTATTAATAAGGTTATTAATATTACAATTATTATTAGTATTAATAGTATTTATTAATACCGAATTGGGCCTCCGATGTCACTGTTATAGTACATTAAGCCACATTAAGTGTTTTAGAATGTCCCAAAACCAGGCATTAAACTATAAGCTAAACTGACTGTATTTAAACTTGAGTCCAAGTTTAAAATAAATCTCTATGACTTTATGAATCGTACGAGCTGTATGAACCACAGATGTTTGTCCGAACTCAACTGGTTTTGCGAGAGAACACAAATATCTTTTGCGAGAGAATGCAAAAGATTTGCGAGGGAGCGTAAAATATCTTTGTGAGAGAACGCAAAGTTTCTCGAAGGAAAGCAAAAGTTTGGCGAGAGAACACAAAACAAATTTCCACCCACCCCGATTTCCCCCCCCCCCCCACCACGTCTCCGTACATTTGCAACAGTGCAAATCAACTGGCTCCTCTCCCGCACTGTTCTTGTATATTATTATTTTACTTATTAAAATACTTTGAATTCTGGGTCCCTTATATTCACTATATATTTGTAAACTTTCTAAGACTGTCTTGGACCCAACATACCCTTTGTGTTTAGCAAAGACTTTTTGGCATGTTTCTCTCTGCACAAAGTTTAATCTGAAATTTACATAAAGATATACATCATAAAATTTAATCCAGAGAGATTAAGAGGCTAAAGCCATGGGTATACTTTATTTTCCTACACTCTCGTGCACAGCTCTGTTCACACAGCTTTCAAAGAATACTCAGTCACATATGAGCACGGATGGACATGCACAGTACCATCAAGTGGATTCTTCTGTTTCAGCATTCACCTTTTGTGTGCGCTGTTGTACGGTGACCATCAAGGTATGCAGATTGCAGAAGTTTACTTTGCACTTAAAGCGATGGGCCAGTCCCAGTATTTGCGGTGTTTGCACTTGACCACTTGTCTACTTACAGTTAGGTCCATATATATTTGAACACTGACACAATTTTCATAATTTCGGCTCTATATATGCCACCAGAATATAATTGAAATGAAACAATCAAGATGAAATTGTAGTGCAGACTTTAAGCTTTAAGGGTTTGAACAAAAAATATAACACAAAATGCTTAGGAATTACAACCATTTTTATACAGTCCACCCATTTTCAGGGGCTCAAATGTAATTGGACAAATAAATATAATCATAAATAAAATGTTCATTTTTTAAATATTTTGTTGATAATCCTTTGCAGGCAATGTCTGCCTTAAGTCTGGATCTCATGGACATCACCAAAGATTTGGTTTCCTCAGCTGAAGCAGCTGACTTCATTTATTGTCTGTTTTATTCAGCAAGTGAAGTTTTGTTTTCAGTAAGTGAAATGCATGCTCAGGCAGGTTGAAATCAGGAGATTGACTAGGCCATTGCAGAATATTCCACTTTTTTAACTTCAAAAACTCCTGGGTTGCTTTTGCAGTATGTTTTGGGTCATTTCCACTGCATTTGGCTGAATCTGGGCAGACAGTATATCCCTATACACTTCAGAATTCTTCCGGCTGCTTCTGTTTTCTGTCATGTCATTAATAAATACTAGTAACCAAGTGCCACTGGAAGCCATGCATACCCATGCCATCACACTGCTCCACCATGTTTCACAGATGATGTTGTACGCTTTGGATCATCAGCTATTCCAAGCCTTCTCCATATTTTTTTCTTTCTGTCATTCTGGTACAGGTTGATCTTAATTTCAGCAGTCCAAAGCAGTCTTTGCACCTTGTGGTGAACCCTCTTTATTTGCGCTCTATAGTCTTCTCTTGATTGTAGACTTTGACAGTGACATACCTACTTCCTGGAGAGTGCTCTTCATTTGACTGGATGTTGTGAAAGGGTTGTCCTCAGTGGACATCCAGGCCTTTTTATGTTTTTGAGCTCACCAGAGATGTATTTCATTTCTCAAAATGTACCAAACTGTTGATTTGGCCACTCCTAATGTTCCTGCTATCTCTCTGATGGATTTGTTTTGATTTTGAAGCCTAACAACTGTCTGTTTCACTTGCATGGAGAGCTCCTTTGACCGCATGATGTGGGTTCAGAGCAACAGCTTCCAAATGCAAATGGAACACCTAGAATCATCTCCAGAACTTTTACCTGCTTAGTTTATGTAGAAGTAACGAAGGAATAGACCACGCCTGTCCATGAAACAGCTTTTGAGTCAACTGTCCAATTACTTATGGTCCCTTGAAAAAGGGGGAGGTACTTATTAAAGATTTGTAATTCCTTAACCTTTCCTCCAATTTTGTGAATGAATCATGTGAATACTCTCAAATCAAAGATCAGAGTGTGCATTTTAAGACCGTATTCATTACATAACTACAACATGAATATGTTTTGGTCAGCAGCTAAAATAATAAAAATTGTGCCTGTGTCCAAATATACAGGTGCATCTCAATAAATTAGAATGTCGTGGAATTGTTCATTTATTTCAGTAATTCAACTCAAATTGTGAAACTCGTGTATTAAATAAATTCAATGCACACAGACTGAAGTAATTTAAGTCTTTGGTTCTTTTAATTGTGATGATTTTGGCTCACATTTAACAAAAACTCACCAATTCACTATCTCAACAAATTAGAATATGGTGACATGCCAATCAGCTAATCAACTCAAAACACCTGTAAAGGTTTCCTGAGCCTTAAAAATGGTCTCTCAGTTTGGTTCACTAGGCTACACAATCATGGGGAAGACTGCTGATCTGACAGTTGTCCAGAAGACAATCATTGACACCCTTCACAAGGAGGGTAAGCCACAAACATTCATTGCCAAAGAAGCTGGCTGTTCACAGAGTGCTGTATCCAAGCATGTTAACACAAAGATGAGAGGAAGGAAAAAGTGTGGAAGAAAAAGATGCACAACCAACCGAGAGAACCGCAGCCTCAAGCAAAATCGATTCAAGAATTTGGGTGAACTTCACAAGGAACGGACTGAGGCTGGGGTCAAGGCATCAAGAGCCACCACACACAGACGTGTCAAGGAATTTGGCTACAGTTGTCGTATTCCTCTTGTTAAGCCACTCCTGAACCACAGACAACATCAGAGGCGTCTTACCTGGGCTAAGGAAAAGAAGAACTGGACTGTTGCCCAGTGGTCCAAAGTCCTCTTTTCAGATGAGAGCAAGTTTTGTATTTCATTTGGAAACCAAGGTCCTAGAGTCTGGAGGAAGGGTGGAGAAGCTCATAGCCCAAGTTGCTTGAAGTCCAGTGTTAAGTTTCCACAGTCTGTGATGATTTGGGGTGCAATTTCATCTGCTGGTGTTGGTCCATTGTGTTTTTTGAAAACCAAAGGCACTGTACCAGTTTACAAAGAAATTTTGGAGCACTTCATGCTTCCTTCTGCTGACCAGCTTTTTAAAGATGCTGATTTCATTTTCCAGCAGGATTTGGCACCTGCCCACACTGCCAAAAGCACCAAAAGTTGGTTAAATGACCATGGTGTTGGTGTGCTTGACTGGCCAGCAAACTCACCAGACCTGAACTATGGGGTATTGTCAAGAGGAAAATGAGAAACAAGAGACCAAAAAATGCAGATGAGCTGAAGGCCATTGTCAAAGAAACCTGGGGTTCCATACCACCTCAGCAGTGCCACAAACTGATCACCTTCATGCCACGCCAAATTGAGGCAGTAATTAAAGCAAAAGGAGCCCCTACCAAGTATTGAGTACATATACAGTAAATGAACATACTTTCCAGAAGGCCAACAATTCACTAAAATGTTTTTTTTATTGATCTTATGAAGTATTCTAATTTGTTGAGAATTGGTGGGTTTTTGTTAAATGTGAGCCAAAATCATCACAATTAAAAGAACCAAAGAATTAAACTACTTCAGTCTGTGTGCATTGAATTTATTTAATACACGAGTTTCACAATTTGAGTTGAATTACTGAAATAAATGAACTTTTCCACGACATTCTAATTTATTGAGATGCACCTGTATATGGACCTAACTCTATGTGTAGAACCTAATGGAACACACTTACAACATAGTTATGTAAAAAAAAAAAAAAAAGTTTATTATAGAGTTTACACATTTTGATTTTCAGTGTACTACACTGTCTAACAGACAACACAATGTAATAATTGTGGTGCTTTTAATTTAAAAAAAAAGCGGTTGCAAACGTTTCACAAAATACATATGTTTGACTCACCAATAAAATGTGCAACACTTTACATTTTAATAACAAATATGTGACCCTGGACCACAAAATCAGTCTTAAGTTGCTGGGGTATATTTGTAGCAATAGCCAAAATCACATTGTGTGGGTCAAAATGATTGATTTTTCTTTTATGCCAAAAATCATTAGGACATTAAAGGTGCCATAGAATGGAAAACTGTATTTACCTTGGCATAGTTGAATAATAACAGTTCTGTACATGGAAATGACATACCGTGAGCCTCAAACACCATTGTTCCTCCTTCTTATGTAAATCTCGTGAACGCAAAAGACCACTGAAAAATAGGCGAATCAGAACATAACACCGACTGTGACGTTACAGTCGGGATCACTAATATGTACGCCCCCAACATTTGCATATACCCACCCATGTTCTATGCCAGCCAGCAGCCGAACCTGCACAGCCGAATCATCAGAAGTTCTGCAGTATTGGGAAGAAACAAGCGAGGACAACAGCGAAAATGGCAGATCATGGAAATAAATTCTGTGTTCCAGGCTGTGCAGGGGATGTGCAGTGCAGGGATGGGTTGGTGTCTGTATTCAGTAAGGCACGGAAAGCAAATAACACATTCTAATAAAATAACGCGAGCCACTAAAGGGACATGGTTAGCTTCTTGCTAGCAGTAGCCTGTTACATTACAGTACATAAGATTTCACTTACCACATAAACAGAGTAAGGAGAGATGACTGAGAATGATGGCGAATGATTTACAGATCCTGAGCACCACTGACAAGCATATGATCTTGTAAAATGTGTGGTAAGTACTGCTGCTCCATAGTATAAACAGAGTATGTGCGATTGCGAATCTCGAAAGTGAAAGTGAAACTTAAAAGGGATCGGGCATTCCAAAGCAGTTTCAATGCCCTGAATATTAATAGCAGCTCCATGATCCCCACATTTTATTTACAGTATAATTACCCAATGATATAACTGCGCGAGAAAGTATTGAAATATATATATTTATATTTTCCCTGTGTTTCCTTCCTGCTGTGTGAGCTACTTAAATGAGCCGCACTGTGAAACAGCCAATCAGAGAAGAGCCAAAACTATGAGCCAAAACTACAGAATGTCACATTTTATTATTAGCCGTTTCAACACATACATGTTTTACCAAATAAAAAGAACAGCACTTTTAGAGTTCATCCCACTCATTGATGTGAGCATAAGTATTGGGACAGTTGAATATAAGGCAGATATAAAAGATTAAAAGCTATCACAGCAGTGAGTCTGTGACCCATAGACATCACCAGACTCTTGGTCTCATCCTTTGAAATACTTTTCCCAGCCTTTAATGCAGCCAATTCCAATTGTTGCTTGTTTTGGGGAGTTTCTGCCCCTTCAGCTGGTGAAATTCATGTTCAATCAGATTTAAATCTGGAGATTGACTTGGGCAATCTAAGACTTTACATTTCTTTGCCCTTATAAATTCCTTGACTGAACTGGCAGGGTGTTTTGGGTCATTGTCCTGATGCAATATGAAGCACTTCCCAATGAATCTGGTGGCATTTTCTTGAATATTGGTAGGCAAGATGGTTTTGTACCCTTCCAAATTCATTCTGCTTCTGTCATCATACATTAAGTCATCAGTAAAGTTGAGAGGGCCTGTTCCAAAGGCAGCCATGCATGCCCATGCCATGACACCACCTCCACCATGCTTTACAGATGAGGCTGTATGCTTGGGATTATTGCAGTTCCCTTTTTTTCTCCACATTTTTCTTTCCCATCACTTCGATAAAGGTTCATCTTTGTCTCATCGGTCCATAAACACAGTTCCAAAACTCTTCTGGCTCACCTTTGTGTTTTTTTGAAAACTCTAATCTTGCCTTTCTATTTTTGGAGCTGGTCAGAGGTTTGTCTCTTGCTGTGTAGCATCTGTAATTCTGTGTCAAAGTCTCCTGAGGACAGTAGATTGTCAGAGAGTTGTTGGTGATTTTACAGACACGTCTTTTAGGGTTCATTTTCTCAGCTTTTATGATTTGTCTGTAATCAACTACTGTTTTTTTTTCTCAGCCGATCAGGTAGTTGTTGGTTGCTGATGGTTTCCAAACTCTTGATTTCTAAATGCCCTTTTTTTTTGCTACAGCTCTAACTGACTTCCTCTTTTCTTTTAGCATCCAAATTGCTTGCTTTTCTCTCAAAGTTAGCTCCCTCATCTTCATCCTGGTTTGTGTGTGATCATCAAATGCAAGATTCAGAATGCAGAATTAATGGATATTACTGATACGACACATTCCCTGCTTTTAATATCTGAAGAATTAATGCAACAGGACACAGCTGATCACTTAGAAAGACCTGTGAGGCAACTGTTCCAATACTTATGCTCACATCAGATAGGGGGATGAAACACTAAAAGTGCTGAACTTCTTAGCTGGTAAAATATCTATGTGTTGAATCACCCAATAATAAAATGTGACATTCTGTAGTTTTGTCTCATATTCATCTTTTAATCATATTTGTAAATGTCTTGACTCTACAGCCAACAGAGCAATTTTGTCTTTACTGTTCCAATACTTTGGGAGGGAACTGTATATCAAAACTTAATTTTTGATTAGTAATATGCATTGCTAAGAACTTCATCTGGACAACTTTAAAGGTGATTTTCTCAATGCTTAGATTTTATTGCACCCTCAGATTCCAGATATTCAAATAGTTATATCTCGGCCAAATATTGTCTTATCATAACAAACCATACATCAATGGAAAGCTTATTTATTCAGGTTTCAGATGATGTATAAATCTCAATTTAAAAAAAAGTCCCTTATGATGGGTTTTGTGGTCCAGGGTCATATATATGTAATATCTAATTAATAAAAATTACACTGTAAAGTTTTCCTTGAAGTTCCTGATCATAATGAATGACAAGATACACTTGAGGGCACTGAGGTCTGACATTTTTTTATTGGGTATTGGGATAGGCCCAGTAAGTGTTGACCTAGATCTGCTACTGATGCATTAAACCAAAGCAGCATGTTTCTTTAAAGGGGTCATTAGCTGCCTTTTTAATGCAGGACCACAGGGAGATGCTAAAGACCACTAAACCTCCTGCCTTGACCTGACTGGATACATTCAGAATCGCTAAACTTCTTACCACTGCATAACATTCAGTCAGCCAGCGTCCATTATAAAACATTCTTGCTTTTAAGTCAAATACACAATGAAAAGAATAATTTACCGACATCTGGACGTGAGTCACTATTCTCTCCACAATCTCTGATGAAATCGGCAGTGTTCTGTCTGCATTAGCACTGTTTTGTACAACTGTTTGAATTCGCTTACTGGATCCTTGGACTTTCCAGGAGTTTATCGGTTTACATTAATGATCGCAAAAACCTGCTTCTTTTCATTTTTAAGGTATTGTTTTCATTATAATGTACTGATTCAAATGAGTAATTAATTATTATTATACTTCTCCTGACATGTGCTTGCTCCTCACACAATTTGGCTGAAAGGATAACAGTAGCCTATAGTGAAACAGAACAGCGCCCAAACATCCTCACATTATATTAGTTAGCAGAAAATTCTCCATCTTTCTAAAGAAGTTGACGCAAACATATAGGTTTATCAGTGTTTCTCTATTATGTTACAGGCTACGTGTATGCCTTTGGACTTAAATGAACTGAGTTTGTTTTATGCATTTTTGTGATTACAAATAAATGGAGCAGCCACGAATGAACAAGTATGTGTTTTCTCATTTTATGTGAGATAATTAAACATATTAGTTGGTTTTAACATCACTGATGCGCACTTCTGACACAAAGTAATAAATTACAGTCACTGTAACTTTTCAAAATCGTAAATTATTGGTAAAACATCAATGCTGGAGACTTTTATAATGTTTATAAGGACAAAACGCCTCTTGTTGTGTTACGGGGCTGACGATACGCGAGACGTGCGGATCCATATGCAAGCTTTTATTGATGAGAGACATGGTCATAACAGGCAGGGTCGAACAATGGCAGACAGGTATATCATAGGTAATGCAAAGAGTAAACTAAAACGGGCGTGGGTCAGACGACAGCGAACAGTATCCAAAGGGGCTAGACAAGAGAGGTAATCCAAAACATAAGCAATAGTCCAAGCAGGGGAAAACACAATCCAAACAGGCAAGACTAGGAAAACTAACAGGGTTCTGTAGGGCAGTGATAAATGCATACGGCAGTGAGAGAAAGAAAGTCCAGGGTTTAAATAAGGCATGTAATCAGTGTGTGCGTAGGATCAGGTGTGCGTGTGATTAGTGCAATCAGCGGTGTGTGCAATCAGTGCAATGAATGATGGGAAATGGAGTCCAGTGTGATGGGTGTTGTGATAGTCAATGTAGTGAGCGAGTGACCTCTGGTGGTGAGTGAATGGAAGTGCATGGACAGGATTCGTGACAGTCTGCTTCTGTCAAGTTCATTTTGCAATAGTTTTCATTCATTTTCCCCCTCGCTGGTGAAATGATATCATGTGCCATTTGCTTCAGAGAGGTGTGTTAAGGGCGGATTTTTAGAGTAGCACTGGTCCGACAGTGGAAACGCAGCATTGACCTCTTTGTTAGCTTTGGCTCGCACTGGCCAGACAGTTTAAAAGCAACAACTCCTGCAGTAGACTCCACTTGCATTCATTCACGCGATTTGTGAGGTGAGAGGTGACCCCTCCTGTTAGTGTGATTTATATACTGTTATTTCACCAGACACAGACGCGTTGACTCTGAGCACCGGCAACATGTCAGAAGTGCCAGAATGCACGAAAAAGTGCCAGTACGCTAAAGACTAAAATACAGAAGTGCCGGTACTGCACTTCTTTTTATAGTGAATATAAAAGGATATAAAATGCAATTGACCGAAATATGCAGGAAAATAATCATTTTAGTAACAATCAGTGGTGGAAAGAGTACTGAAAATATGTACTTAATTACAAGTACTGTTACATTGTTGAAATGATACTCAATTACAAGTAAAAATACTGGTGTCAAAACAGTACTACGTAAAAGTACAAAGTACTCTTCTCAAAAACTACTCAGAGTACTATTTATAACTATATTTAATGAATTACCAAAAAATATTCATTCATATCATAGATCTATGTGGATAATAGCTACTTTGAACAAAACCTACTTTTATCTCATTGACAAAGTACATGAATTAGTGGTCATGATGATACAGTAATTTCTAACTTCAGTACCTTGGAAAATATCAATATTAAAGTACCCGTTATCCAGAAGTTGCAACTGACTTCAGTGTTGTGATGTATTTCCAAATGAAACAAAATATTGAATAAAGGCTTTATTGTGGTGCACCTCCACTCCACCTCTTGCTCATAGCAGATTCATGGTTGGGTAGGAGTGGTTAAGAATATCTGCTGGTTACGTCTAACATTATGCTTCACCACTTCTGGGTGCCAACTAGGGTTGGGTATCGTTTGGGTTTTTTTCGATACCGGTGCCAAATCGATACTTTTAAAACGGTGCCGGTGCCTAAACGGTGCCTGAACCGATACTTGTTATATATATACAGGTATATGTATATATAAACATACTGTATAAGCAACTCCTGAAGCTCCAGGAAATCCCCAATATGGACAAAGGCATTGCTATTGCTGTAACTGAGTAAACAGAAGATATAAACGTTTTGAATGATAAAACAAATACATTAAACACTCGACTACAACAATATATAGTTTATCTGTGTTATTCAAGCCATCGCTGGTATTTTCATAATAATTAAGTATATTTATAATCCATTACTAATCGATGCATTAGTAGCCTATGGAACATATTTTCTGCCTCATTCTGTGACAAGAAGCTACATCAGATCACAAAAGGAAGCATTTAACTGCTGTGGACTAAAAAGGTTATAATGTTCTCTTTTGTTGGACAACAGGTTTAAAAACGTGAATACAAGATCATTTTAGTTTTAGGCATTTTAATTTAAGCTAGGGCTGGGCGGTATATTGAGTTACCATGATATATCGATATATTCTTTATAAGCTTGATACGAGCGCAGCTGAAAAAATATCTAGGGAGGACACAGACTGAACTGCTGCAGAGAAAGTGCATAATAAAATTTGTTCTAAATGTGACAAGCTTTATATGAACTCGTAAGATATACTAGCCTATAGTTTATAGTTTCAGTTTAAAGCGGCTCTGACAGAAAGGTTGCGTGTGCCGCTGACAGAGACGTGCTGTTTAATGTGTTTGAGACGTGCTGTTTTCCCTTAATGCATACTTACATTTCACAGGTAATGTGAACTTACATATTCTCCATCTGTAAATGTTAGAAAGCCATGGAAATATTTCCATTTTGCTGTCAGAAGTGCGTGAGCTTTTGCTTTGCGATTCTCCGCTAAACTTCATTATGCGCGCCAAACAGACGGAGCGCAATAACTCTGACTAAAATATACATTTTGCTGAAATATTTGTTGTTGGACAACAGGGCTGGAGTGGGATCAATTTTCAGCCCGGGAGTGTAATGCTCAAGACCAGCCCACCACCGATCCCCATCCCACCCCCTCCCACCGTGGTGGAATCTGGATAAATGAAGTGACAGATCTGTTCTTACTATCTTGTTATATTTATTTTTGACATGTTTCAATAAAAAATATGAATAATGTAAATATGGCCATAAATATCAATAACAAATCACATACTGAGTTTTCTGCAACAAGTAGTCCAACTGTTACATTATGAAAAAATGGTTTGCATTCAAACGAAAATAAAGTAGTGCAGTAAGAAATATACTTTTTGCACTATTGTTTTTTTTATATCCACGTCAATGTAATAAATAAAATAATGAAATAAATTATATGAAACATTTCAACTGCAACAAAACATACAACTGTAACAAAAAAAGTTCAATTCAAAATTGAAAGCTGCCAAGCAGTCATCAATAAATGGAAAATCAGTAAGCATCTCGAAAGAAAGAAAGAACAGGCTAAAATCACTTACATTTAATTGAAACAGAAAATCAATAGAAAAAAACTGAATACTAAACCGAATAAAAAAAATCCTTCAATGTAAGTCAGTTTGGATAAAAGCGTTTGCCAAATGCATAACTGTAAATGTTGCTAGTGTACCTTGAGTCGCCAGTTGCCTGTTTGAAAAAATATTTGTCAGTTTGGCACATTTGACCGCGTCATCCTCCAATGCCTTTCTTTTTCTTTTTTTTTACTATCTATTTTATTCTTCCCGCGATTAGCGCACTCTCACCACAACATTAATGGTTTCGGTTTGTCTCCATGGCAACGACCTGGGACACGAGCTTGTGTAGAGGGAGAGAGAGAGAGAGAGCGCTCTGACAACAGAAAACGTCACATTTTAATGTTAAATTCAAATATATTGATATTAGCTTAGTTATCAGCCACACAGTAACTTAAACACATAGACGTTATTCTGTGTATGTAATTAAAATAAAATAAAATAAAATAAAAAGCTCGGCCCAATTTATGAGCGGCCCACCGGGAATTCTCCCGGTTCTCCCGTTGGCCACTCCGGGCCTGTTGGACAATAAATGTGATCTATGCAGAATTTTAAACCTACAAGTAAGTGTATTTGTATGATAGCACTAACTGTAAAGTAATGGGGTAATCAAAACATTGATTACTGAGTGCCATTTCTACTCAGTCTGTGCTTTATTTTCATTTTTAGTTTAGTAAATTTAACTTCTGCTTTAAAAGCATTATTTTTGTTTTTAGATTGTTAGAATGTAATGTGATTTTAACCCTTTTTGCACATAATATATGCCTACATGCTTACATTCACTTTATTTGTTTAATCCAAATACAAAATACCGAGATATACCCTATATCAGCCAAAAGATACCGAGATATGAATTTTTTCTTATATCGCCCAGCCCTAATTTAAGCATGTTTAGCTTAGCTAGTTAATGGAAGGCTATCTGCTGCTGTCAGAACAAGTGTAATTTCTGCATTCAGGCGCTCCTCGGATGCTCTCATTTCCCGAGTTGTGCTTTTTATGCCTAGTTCACACTGCACGATTGTAGCCCGATTTTTCACTCGCCGACAGGTTTTGATAAATCCCCGACAAATGCCCGAAATCGGAGGCAAATCGGAGCTCCTTCACGCGAGTGACAATCGCGCAGTGTGAATTATCAAAGACACGATCGGAGGGAATCGCCGATGCGTCGCCGACGCCCGCGAAATATTTGGCATGCTAAATATCTGGAGCTGTCGGCGATTCACAATCCTGCTCTGTGCAATGATTTCTGACTGAAAACTACATCGCGATGACCTTCAGCCAATGAGAGACAAAGATATAGGGCAGAGTTCCGTGAGGAGTTATATCTATAATATATCTAATATCAGTATTTTAATATGTACAATTATATCATACAGAAACAAGCGCAAACGCTTGATCAGCCGCAACATCAGCATAACAGTTACTGCAAAATTATTATTTACCACTCTTTGCAGACACAATCCCTGTTTCCTGCATCTCTCTCCTGCATAATCTGTTTTTCTTTTTGTAGCTGGAAATCAGCGCACAGACAATTTGCCGGCTATATTTTTTTAATACTTCCAGTCTTGCTCAAGAACAACGGGCTGACGCACGCAGGTTTTCGCGTTATTTCCTTATCACTTCTCGCGTGTGTTTTGTTGTGAAACGTAGTTTGCGGATCAGACAGAGTTGTCTGCGATTTTTCCTATTGTGAAATCGTGCAATGTGAAAGTCCCTGTCGCCGATCCATCGTGCAATGTGAACACAGCAGCGACGGAATGCTACCCCAGATAGTCACGCAGTGTGAAAACAACAGCCATCCGACAAGTTTGAAAATCGTGCAGTGTGAACTCGGCATAAGTCGGAATGTGAAAACAGCACACTTGCATTACTACTACAAAGATTTGTTGGACTTGTATTATTTGAGCTTTCCGGCGTGAGTTCACGTGCATTTTCTCAGTCGGGAAATAATTTTTCACGTGCAGTGCCGGTGATGATGCTTCTTACGTTCGTTTCGGAGAAACAAAGGAAAAATATTTTAATCGATCGCTCAGGCATGGCACCGAAATGAGGCACCGAAATCTCTGTTCTGATTCGGTTCTAGTACATACCGGTTACTTAGGTACCGGTGCCATATTGGTACCGGGTTTCGGTACCCAACTGTAGTGCCAACGCTCTGCCAGACGCCCGAAGAAAACAACAACAATGTGTGCTAATATACACCCGCGATGTCAAGTAATACTGAAAAATTCTACCTGGTCTCATGGCATTTACGTACCTAGGTGCAATTTTTAGTGTGACATGAAATACGTACTGTACCAATAAATACATATCAGTGCAGTTTCCAAAATAAATGAACACTTTCACACAAATTTACAGAGTTGCGATTAATAAAGCGTAATTTTCGCACAATTACTTGAAGAATATCATGCTATGACTTCAAAACAATATTAATATGCTGGGAGATTTGAAAACTGATGCTTTTGAATTTTAGCATCACACATATCCAGTTTCATATCTTTGGGTTTTCATAGATAAGTTTGTTCGGTAGCTCACGGAGTACAGAGATGGACTTAGGAGACGAGAAGCACCGGTTCGAATCCCGTGTAACTACGGTTCGACAAAGCAGTTAAAATCTGCATAAGAGGAAGTACAAATGGCACAGTTGCATTAGCTAATACGTTTTTATATCAGTTTTGCATTTGTTAACACTATCGGGTAGGTTTAGGGCTGGATTTGGTGTAGGGCATATTTCCAACAAGATAGAGCATTAACCTTTAGCGACAGACCTCGGATATTTGAATTCTGAACCGCCGCAATACGTATCTGAAGCAACGTAATAAAAAAACAGCAATACGTACCAATATCTACATAATAAAAATGTGCCAGGGTTCACATATTGAACCTGTGTTTTAGCGCCACTTAGTGGACGTTTCTATTTGAAACTGCTGCGAAACGTGCAGCAAGGTACGTAAAACGGTGTCGCACAAAAAGTGCGCAGAGGTACGTATTTTTATGAGACCAGGTTGGAAAAATTATAACCCTATCCTTTATCTCCATACTGAAATCCCAGATGGCCAGACAGTGATTCAGCTAAAATATTAGTGTCTAAGACACTGTGAGCACGGAGACTGTAGTGTGCACAGCAAATTTTTAAATGCTTAGCTTAAATATGTAATATTAATTAAATAGTGCTCATAAATGGCTGTTGAGATCCAGAAACAGCAATCCTTAATGTTATGATTTAACAAGAGGATTCTAGACAAGCTGTCAAACTGATGTCATCAGAGTGAGAACGCCATTCCAGAGCGGGAATAAATGTTCAGTTTTTGATTAAAGATTACGACGGCAGACTTATTATTATTATTTTTTGGTGTATTGATTTGCACGATTTAATTGTTCACCACAAGACTAGTAATGTGCACTAAAAATGTAAGTAGGGTAATTTTGGATTTCATGACGACTTCAATCATTTTCAATACCATTGGCAAAACTACCACATACTGTATACTGCCATATAGATATTTTCATATCTCAAATTTTTTTGTCAATCAATTTTTTCAAGGCAATCATTATTCCAAGCTTTGAGTGGTTTAATCCAAGTCTTCTAAAAAGACACGTTTGCTTTATATGATGAACATATTTTAATATAGGCTTTTATTCACATACATATAAACATTAATCAGTTACAAAAATCTCAATCTTAAACATTTGCTCATTCTGTGTATTTGAATTTACAAAAAAAGACATGTACACAGTCAGTAATAAAATTATAAAACAAATGACCTCAATTCAGTTGAGGTATTGGAAATATGACAACACTGAATTTTTAAGAGCCATATATGTTATTTAGATGAATGGAACATCAGGTGGCTTTGACCTGTAATGTCTGTGCAATGTAGTGATGCAGTTAGACAGACTAGGATATTTATGTACAAATCATACAAATATCCCATTCCGAAACATTTATAGCATAAACTTACATTGTAAAGATATTAAAGTTTCATCTTTGATTCTTGAAAGACTTTCTGGTGCATTTCACTTACAGCCAATACAATTTCCAGCATTTTCATTGGTCAGGCTGTTTTTGCCTATTCTGTTTTTGCCTATCTATTCTGCCTATTCAGCCTTGAGTGCGCACAAGCAATATCGGAGTGAGAGGACAGGCAATTAATTTGTATAAGTTAGGCCTATTTGAGAGCTCGCATCCAGTTTTCTGCAATTACATGACTGTGTTCTCATATTACAATAAAGCGCTCGCCACATTTGCACAGGGATTATTAAAATTATGCGGACATTCAGACTCTGTAACTGACAGGAGGCAGATGTGTCAAACTCGCTGTTGGAGAGGAGAGAGCGAGACGCAGTGCATATCGGTGTATGTACGGTAAATACTGCGGAAAATAAGTAAAGGAACCATGTCAGGTATTTCAGTATCAGTATCAAAATATAGATATTTATGATAACACTACCATGTAGTTTGTTTCTCCAAACTTTGGGTCCATAAATTACGCTGCGCTCCCTCACTGTCCGATCAGCTCTTCAACCCCGCTGCAGTGGCGGCTTTTCCCGGTTGAACCGGGCCAGTTTAGATATCAGGGCTTTTGGTCCCTTTAGATCGGATCTCTTTATTGGCTACTGAAGTTTCGTCAAAGGTTTGAATATCAATTCAAATTGTGGGCGTACACAGTAACGAACTATGATTTAAAAGTAATGAAGTAGGTTATTTTGTTTAATTTGTACTTAAGTATAAGTAAAAGTACAGAACCAGAGGTGGACTTAGCGATTTGGGGGCCCTAAGCAAATTCCAGGTATGGGGCCCCCATACAATAACTGTGTCCTTTTATGCTTAACCCCTATTTTGCTCGCTCGCTGTAGTTTTTAGTTTATTTATCCCTTCACAACCAGTAATTAGTCAACTTGCTGCTGTTCTAAAGCCAAATTAGGCTAACTTTTTTTTTTTTTGGGATCACAAAAGGAAGACATTATCAAAAAATTAAATAAAAAAGAAAAAGAAAAGAAAAATGCGTGCACTTGTCCATTTAATAAATTGTAAAAATTTTCAATCTTTTTACAAACATAAAACTATCCCATGCAACACATTCCATATTCCAAGTGTTTATAACCCTTATTTTGCTTGCTCGCTCTAGTTTATAGTTTATTTGTACCGTCACAACCAGTAATTTGTCAACCTGATGCTGTCCTAAATTGGCTACCTTATTTTTTGAGATTACAAATGAAGACATTATCCAAAAAAAAAAAAGAAAAAAGCTTGCACTTGTCCATTTAATAAATTGTAAACCTTTCCAATCTTTTTACAAACATAAAATTATCCCAGGCAACTCATTATATATTCCAAGTGTTCTGAAGGCATACTGTAGGCTTTGCCGAGAAACAAATCGAAAATGAAACCTACTATTAAGAGAAAATATCCAGTCATTGCATTCGTGCATTATACGGGTATGTGGCAGGTCGCGCTGGTGCACCTAGGAGAAGCACACAAGAGAGTCATTTTGAAACATCAAGATAAATAAAATTGTGACTTGAAACACAATACTTTCTTTACTGAGGTGAATATCTCTGTTCTGAGACAGTCAGACAGCCTAGAATGCGCGCAAAGAGCGCTCCCTCATAATCATTATAGCTGTCTCTCACTTCAATTCATTGCGATCTCACGACGTTCCGTTAATAAGCTCTACACTGCACAATGAATCTCTTATTTATTTCGTATCTACACTTTGTTATAATGAGATGATTCCCGAACTTGCAGAACTTGACAAAAACTCTGCATTTTGATCGGTAAGTGGTTTCTAACTTAAACACTTCTGGTCACTGCGTTCAAGAAATCAGCGCACATGTCTGTGAATGGCTACATTGCTCAACGCTGCAAATATGTTTCGCCAATATCAGATGGGGGACCCTGATTCCCTGGGGCCCTAAGCGGCCACTTACCTCGCTTATTAAGTCCGCCCCTGGCCAGAACAGTGTGTATATACAGTGAGGAAAATAAGTATTTGAACACCCTGCTATTTTGCAAGTTCTCCCACTTAGAAATCATGGAGGGGTCTGAAATTGTCATCGTAGGTGCATGTCCACTGTGAGAGACATAATCTAAAAAAAAATCCAGAAATCACAATGTATGATTTTTAACTATTTATTTGTATGATACAGCTGCAAATAAGTATTTGAACACCTGAGAAAATCAATGTTAATATTTGGTACAGTAGCCTTTGTTTGCAATTACAGAGGTCAAACGTTTCCTGTAGTTTTCACCAGGTTTGCACACACTGCAGGAGGGATTTTGGCCCACTCCTCCACACAGATCTTCTCTAGATCAGTCAGGTTTCTGGCCTGTCGCTGAGAAACACGGAGTTTGAGCTCCTCAAAGATTCTCTATTGGGTTTAGGTCAGGAGACTGGCTAGGCCACGCCAGAACCTTGATATGCTTCTTACAGAGCCACTCCTTGGTTATCCTGGCTGTGTGCTTGGTCATTGTCATGTTGGAAGACCCAGCCTCGACCCATCTTCAATGCTCTAACTGAGGGAAGGAGGTTGTTCCCCAAAATCTCGCAATACATGGCCCTGGTCATCCTCTCCTTAATACAGTGCAGTCGCCCTGTCCCATGTGCAGAAAAACACCCCAAAGCATGATGCTACCACCCCATGCTTCACAGTAGGGATGGTGTTCTTGGGATGGTACTCATCATTCTTCTTCCTCCAAACACGTTTAGTGGAATTATGACCAAAAGTTCTATTTTGGTCTCATCTGATCACATGACTTTCT
Organism: Onychostoma macrolepis; assembly: GCF_012432095.1. NCBI lineage: Eukaryota > Metazoa > Chordata > Actinopteri > Cypriniformes > Cyprinidae > Onychostoma > Onychostoma macrolepis. The sequence continues at coordinate 594,476 of NC_081156.1, forward strand.
CCCGTGACTCCTCTGGATCATCCAAATGGTCATTGGCAAACTTAAGTCGGGCCTGGACATGTGCTGGTTTAAGCAGGGGAACCTTCCGTGCCATGCATGATTTCAAACCATGACGTCTTAGTGTATTACCAACAGTAACCTTGGAAATGGTGGTCCCAGCTCTTTTCAGGTCATTGACCAGCTCCTCCCGTGTAGTTCTGGGCTGATTTCTCACCTTTCTTAGGATCATTGAGACCCCACGAGGTGAGATCTTGCATGGAGCCCCAGTCCGAGGGAGATTGACAGTCATGTTTAGCTTCTTCCATTTTCTAATGATTGCTCCAACAGTGGACCTTTTTCACCAAGCTGCTTGGCAATTTCCCGTAGCCCTTTCCAGCCTTGTGGAGGTGTACAATTTTGTCTCTAGTGTCTTTGGACAGCTCTTTGGTCTTGGCCATGTTAGTAGTTGGATTCTTACTGATTGTATGGGGTGGACAGGTGTCTTTATGCAGCTAACGACCTCAAACAGGTGCATCTAATTTAGGATAATAAATGGAGTGGAGGTGGACATTTTAAAGGCAGACTAACAGGTCTTTGAGGGTCAGAATTCTAGCTGATAGACAGGTGTTCACATACTTATTTGCAGCTGTATCATACAAATAAATAGTTAAAAAATCATACATTGTGATTTCTGGATTTTTTTTTTTAGATTATGTCTCTCACAGTGGACATGCACCTAAGATGACAATTTCAGACCCCTCCATGATTTCTAAGTGGGAGAACTTGCAAAATAGCAGGGTGTTCAAATACTTATTTTCCTCACTGTATATATACAGGTGCTGGTCATATAATTAGAATATCATCAAAAACTTGATTTATTTCACTAATTCCATTCAAAAAGTGAAACTTGTATATTATATTCATTCATTACACACAGACTGATATATTTCAAATGTTTATTTCTTTTAATTTTGATGATTAGAGCTTACAGCTCATGAAAGTCAAAAATCAGTATCTCAAAATATTAGAATATTACTTAAGACCAATACAAAGAAAGGATTTTTAGAAATCTTGGCCAACTGAAAAGTATGAAAATGAAAAGTATGAGCATGTACAGCACTCAATACTTATTTGGGGCTCCTTTTGCCTGAATTACTGCAGCAATGCGGCGTGGCATGGAGTCGGTCAGTCTGTGGCACTGCTCAGGTGTTATGAGAGCCCAGGTTGCTCTGATAGTGGCCTTCAGCTCATCTGCATTGTTGGGTCTGGTGTCTCTCATCTTCCTCTTGACAATACCCCATAGATTCTCTATGGGGTTCAGGTCAGGCGAGTTTGCTGGCCAATCAAGCACAGTAACACTATGGTCATTGAACCAGCTTTTGGTACCTTTGGCAGTGTGGGCAGGTGCCAAGTCCTGCTGGAAAATGAAATCAGCATCTCCATAAAGCTTGTCAACAGAAGGAAGCATGAAATGCTCTAAAATTTCCTGGCAGATGGCTGCGTTGACTGTGGACATCAGAAAACACAGTGGACCAACACCAGCAGATGACATGGCAGCCCAAATCATCACAGACTGTGGAAACTTAACACTGGACTTCAAGCTACATGGATTCTGTGCCTCTCCACTCTTCCTCCAGACTCTGGGACCTTGATTTCCAAATGAAATGTAAAATTTACTTTCATCTGAAAAGAGGACTTTGGACTACTGAGCAACAGTCCAGTTCTTTTTCTCCACAGCCCAGGTAAGATGCTTCTGACGTTGTCTCTGGTTCAGAAGTGGCTTGGTAGCCCTTTTCCTGAAGACGTCTGAGCATGGTGACTCTTGATGCACTGACTCCAGCTTCAGTTCTCCCCTTGTGAAGCTCTCCCAAGTGTTTGAATCGGCTTTGCTTGACTGTATTCTCAAGCTTGCGGTCATCCCTGTTGCTTGTGCACCTTTTCCTACCCAAATTCTTCCTTCCAGTCAACTTTGCATGTAATATGCTTTGATACAGCACTCTGTAAACAGCCACACCTTTCAGTAATGACCTTCTGTGACTTACCCTCTTTGTGGAGGGTGTCAATGTTCGTCTTCTGGATCATTGCCAAGTCAGCAGTTTTCTCCAGTATTGTGGTTTCAAAGAACAAGAGATACCTGGAATTTATACTGTAGGGATGGTCATTTATTCAAACTCAAATGTAAATATTCTAATATTTTGAGATACTGATTTTTGACTTTCATGAGCTGTAAGCTTTAATCATCAAAATTAAAAGAAATAAACATTTGAAATATATCAGTCTGTGTGTAATGAATTAATATAATATACAAATTTCACCTTTTGAATGGAATTAGTGAAATAAATCAACTTTTTGATGATATTCTAATTATATGACAAGCACCTGTATATATATATATATATACACATACAGTGGGTACGGAAAGTATTCAGACCCCCTTAAATTTTTCACTATTTGTTATATTGCAGCCATTTGCTAAATCCATTTGTTCATTTTTTTTCCTCATTAATGTACACACAGCACCCCATATTGACAGAAAAACACAGAATTCTTGACATTTTTGCAGATTTATTAAAAAAGAAAAACTGAAATATCACATGGTCCTAAATATTCAGACCCTTTGCTGTGACACTCATATATTTAACTCTGCTGTCCATTTCTTCTGATCATCCTTGAGATGGTTCTACACCTTCATTTGAGTCCAGCTGTGTTTGATTATACTGATTGGACTTGATTAGGAAAGCCACACACCTGTCTATATAAGACCTTACAGCTCACAGTGCATGTCAGAGCAAATGAGAATCATGAGGTCAAAGGAACTGCCTGAAGTGCTCAGAGACAGAATTGTGGCAAGGCACAGATCTGGCCAAGGTTACAAAAAAAATTCTGCTGCACTTAAGGTTCCTAAGAGCACAGTGGCCTCCATAATCCTTAAATGGAAGACATTTGGGACGACCAGAACCCTTCCTAGAGCTGGCCGTCCGGCCAAACTGAGCTATCGGGGGAGAAGAGCCTTGGTGAGAGAGGTAAAGAACCCAAAGATCACTGTGGCTGAGCTCCAGAGATGCAGTCAGGAGATGGGAAAAAGTTGTAGAAAGTCAACCATCACTGCAGCCCTCCACCAGTCGGGGCTTTATGGCAGAGTGGCCCGACGGAAGCCTCTCCTCAGTGCAAGACACATGAAAGCCCGCATGGAGTTTGCTAAAAAACACCTGAAGGACTCCAAGATGGTGAGAAATAAGATTCTCTGTTCTGATGAGACCAAGATTGAACTTTTTGGCCTTAATTCTAAGCGGTATGTGTGGAGAAAACCAGGTACTGCTCATCACCTGTCCAATACAGTCCCAACAGTGAAGCATGGTGGTGGAAGCATCTTGTTGTGGGGGTGTTTTTCAGCTGCAGGGACAGGACGACTGGTTGCAATCGAGGGAAAGATGAATGCGGCCAAGTACAGGGATATCCTGGACGAAAACCTTCTCCAGAGTGCTCAGGACCTCAGACTGGGCCGAAGGTTTACCTTCCAACAAGACAATGACCCTAAGCACACAGCTAAAATAACGAAGGAGTGGCTTCACAACAACTCCGTGACTGTTCTTGAATGGCCCAGCCAGAGCCCTGACTTAAACCCAATTGAGCATCTCTGGAGAGACCTAAAAATGGCTGTCCACCAACGTTTACCATCCAACCTGACAGAACTGGAGAGGATCTGCAAGGAGGAATGGCAGAGGATCCCCAAATCCAGGTGTGAAAAACTTGTTGCATCCTTCCCAAAAAGACTCATGGCTGTATTAGATCAAAAGGGTGCTTCTACTAAATACTGAGCAAATGGGTCTGAATACGTAGGACCATGTGATATTTCAGTTTTTCTTTTTTAATAAATCTGCAAAAATGTCAACAATTCTGTGTTTTTCTGTCAATATGGGGTGCTGTGTGTACATTAATGAGGAAAAAAATTAACTTAAAGGATTTTAGCAAATGGCTGCAATATAACAAAGAGTGAAAAATTTAAGGGAGTCTGAATACTTTCCGTACCCACTGTATATATATTTGTCATGTCTGTGAGGCAAGTAATTGCTGAGTTCCGGTTCATTTTTGTGAAGCGTTCCTGTTCAGAGACTGAAACAGCAGAAAACATTTTGTTGCTATTGTGAGCACACACAAATAAAAGTAGGCCCTTTACAGTTCTGAATGCTGTATTACTCTTATCTCTTGCCATTATAAGCAAAAATGACGGCTTATTTTAAGTTATAAATAACTTAAAACACTATAATTATGAAAAAATGTGATTGTGCTGGTGCCTCCATGTCTATTGTCTTTTGTCGTGTCTTTTGTCAGATCCAGTGTAGACATGATGTTAAATCATAACATGGAAATTTGATTGCGTGATTTGTGTCACCACGACATAACACATACTTACAGTGTGTGTTTGAAAAAAAAAGATTTAATCGTCCTCTGCTTTTTTCTGGGGTGCATTTTACCCCAGACCGCCAAAGAGCAAAGAAGTGAATGAATGAAAGAAATTGCGAGAGAAACAGGAGATTTGATGCTCATGGCAGACGTGCCCAAGAGATGATTCACCTTGTGATTGGTTGAATGTTAGTTCACTCAAATCTAAGTAACAAATCAGAGAACATGGGCGGAAATATTGGCGGTGGGTCAAAAAAAGTGTGGGGGACAGAATTGCCTGTTTCTAGCAGTGTGGGCTGCTACGCCCCTGATTGTGTTATGCTTGAAGTGTTTTATATCTATAGATTTTATTTTAGGCAAGTCGTGATTTGAGAAGGCTAAATTGATCAAACATAGGCTATGATCCACTCACTGCCTGCTGCTAGCTGCTTGGTTGTTATTTAAAAAAAAAACAACAACTTGAAATTAACAAACAAAAAATGTTCCAAACATATTTCTAAATTAACTTAATAAAGAAATGAAAAGAATTATAACAACTTTGCCATTAAAAACAAAACTGAACTGTCTGAATGGCTGCAACAACAGCTGTGTAATGCGGAGAGAGAGAGAGAGAGAAAAGACTCAGGCTCCATTTGGACTCGGGCCGAGAATTCTGACAAGTTGTTGGACAAGGGCCAGGCTAGGGTCTGAGTGTCTCGGGCCAGGGCCGAGCCAGGGTTTAGGGCCCGAGCACTGCAGTGCGAGGACCCTCTTGAAATTGCTCTGTTTCTTTTTCTTCTTCTTCTTCTTCTTCTTCTCCAAAATGAATCATGGTTTTGAGGGCCTACACATGCTCAAAAAATGCTCATGAAACTTGATGCTCATGAAACTTTGCACAAACAACAGAAGTAGCGAAAAATTACGTCTGATATGTGTTTCAGAAGTGGATATGGCAAAAATGGCTTGATGGAATCATCTTTCACGTCCACTGAAGTGCCCCTCCCACTAGGTTTCACGTGCATGTACAAAAATGAGCACACACATGTAAAGACCATTTCACACTGAGCCCGATGCGAAAAAGCGAAGCAAATCGCAGACGAACAGTGCTTTCACACTGAGCGCAAAACGATTGATCGCCTTCTGCTAAATTATGTTTTATTAACAAAGTTCGGGAGGAGCACATTCAGATAATTAACTCAGCCGATTCATCATCAGCCATCACACCGTCTATCCTATCAGCTTGAGAGAGAGAACCTCTATAAATAGCTAAACCATCTTACCTTCATTCTCTTTACAGTCTTTCAGCATTCGGTTCACTCCTTTTGCCACTTTTATCACAGACCCAATTTTTTCCCATCCAACGACGAAACCAATCCTCCGCCGCAATTTGCCGGCCCCAGGATCACTCCTTCTCCACGAGACACAGCCACCAAGCACCAGGCTTCATCGTGACCTACTCTGCTCTGACCTGCTCGACCAGCCACATGCTTTCCACATCGCCGGGCCTCCACTGGCGACACTTCCAACTTCCCCAGCATCCCCGTATCATTCTGCCTTACCAACAATTCCTCAGATCGGAAAGTGGACAGTATTTAAGCCCGAGGCAAACGCTGATTAATTCTGATACACCGTTCTCGCGGAGGGTTAACAAAGCAGATTTGTACGATCTATTCGTCACCCTGCAAATCAGCCAACCTCACTCCTAAATCCACTCCAGGCGCCAAGGCAGCCAATAGATCAAGCAAAGTCCTGAACTCACCTCGCTTGACCCCGCCATCGTGCCACACTAGACCCGGCTCTCCGCGAGCGTCGGGTCGCAGCAGCAGGCCTTCAATGAGCCTAGGCCGCGTCCCAGTTCTCCAATACCTATAAAAAAGTATCTTAGAGCAAAATCCAAAACCCAACAGGAAGTAAGCTCTTTTTAATTTTCGCTGCAAATTTTGTGTCATTTTTGCCGTGTTGTATCTAAAGTAATCTAAAGCTATTTGTGATGTTAAATTGCGAAGATCTTGAGTTTTCATTGAAGGGCGTGTCCACGGCGGCCTGACAAATTTCAATGTTTCACCATGAAACAGGAAGTTGTTATAACTCATACAATGTCCAATCTGTCCCAAACTTCAGTTGTTTGATAAGACTCCTGACCTGAAGAGATCTACATGCCCATATTCAGTTACAGTCATAGCGCCACCGACTGGCAAAAGGAAGTGACATGTTTTATGCTTTATCGAACTACTCCTATTGATTTAATCACATCAACATTATATTTTGTCTAATCTAAAGGCCTTTGTGATGGTATATTGCAAAGATTATTTTTAAATTATATTTTATACTTTAATTATAATATAATATTATAATATTATTAATAATAATAGTAGTGGCTTGACGAAGTTTGATGTTTGCCATGGGAATAGAAGTTGTTGTACACATCTAAAGACCAATATTCTGTTACAATCATAGCGCCACCTTTTGGCAACAGGAAATTACTTATTTTACACTAACTTAAACATGTAAAGTCAAATCTGCACCAAACTTCACGTGTTTGAAAAGAGTCCTGGCCCGAACACATCTACATGACAATACAGGTGCATCTCAATAAATTAGAATGTCGTGGAAAAGTTCATGTATTTCAGTAATTCAACTCAAATTGTGAAACTCGTGTATTAAATAAATTCAATGCACACAGACTGAAGTAGTTTAAGTCTTTGGTTCTTTTAATTGTGATGATTTTGGCTCACATTTAACAAAAACCCACCAATTCACTATCTCATCAAATTAGAATATAGTGACATGCCAATCAGCTAATCAACTCAAAACACCTGCAAAGGTTTCCTGAGCCTTCAAAATGGTCTCTCAGTTTGGTTTACTAGGCTACACAGTCATGGGGAAGACTGCTGATCTGACAGTTGTCCAGAAGACAATCATTGACGCCCTTCACAAGGAGGGTAAGCCACAAACATTCATTGCCAGAGAAGCTGGCTGTTCACAGAGTGCTGTATCCAAGCATGTTAACAGAAAGTTAAGTGGAAGGAAAAAGTGTGGAAGAAAAAGATTCACAACCAACCGAGAGAACCGCAGCCTTATGAGGATTGTCAAGCAAAATCGATTCAAGAATTTGGGTGAACTTCACAAGGAATGGACTGAGGCTGGGGTCAAGGCATCAAGAGCCACCACACACAGACGTGTCAAGGAATTTAGTTGTCGTGTTCCTCTTGTTAAGCCACTCCTGAACCAAAGGCAACGTCAGAGGCGTCTTACCTGGACTGAGGAGAAGAAGAACTGGACTGTTGCCCAGTGGTCCAAAGTTCTCTTTTCAGATGAGAGCACGTTTTGTATTTCATTTGGAAACCAAGGTCCTAGAGTCTGGAGGAAGGGAGGAGAAGCTCATAGCTCAAGTTGCTTGAAGTCCAGTGTTAAGTTTCCACAGTCTGTGATGATTTGGGGTGCAATGTCATCTGCTGGTGTTGGTCCATTGTGTTTTTTGAAAACCAAAGTCACTGCACCCGTTTACCAAGAGATTTTGGAGCACTTCATGCTTCCTTCTGCTGACCAGCTTTTTAAAGATGCTGATTTCATTTTCCAGCAGGATTTGGCACCTGCCCACACTGCCAAAAGCACCAAAAGCTGGTTAAATGACCATGGTGTTGGTGTGCTTGACTGGCCAGCAAACTCACCAGACCTGAACCCCATAGAGAAAATGAGAAACAAGAGACCAAAAAATGCAGATGAGCTGAAGGCCACTGTCAAAGAAACCTGGGCTTCCATACCACCTCAGCAGTGCCACAAACTGATCACCTCCATGCTACGCCGAATTGAGGCAGTAATTAAAGCCCCTACCAAGTATTGATACAGTAAATGTACATATTTTCCAGAATGCCAACAATTCCCTAAAAATGTTTTTTTTTATTGGTCTTATGAAGTATTCTAGTTTGTTGAGATAGTGAATTTTGGTGGGTTTTTGTTAAATGTGAGCCAAAATCATCACAATTAAAAGAACCAAAGACTTAAACTACTTCAGTCTGTGTGCATTGAATTTATTTAATACACGAGTTTCACAATTTGAGTTGAATTACTGAAACAAATGAACTTTTCCACGACATTCTAATTTATTGAGATGCACCTGTATTCAGTTATAATCTCAGCAGCACCTGCTGGCAACAGGAAATATTATGTTTTACATTAAACTCAAACATACCATGTTCAATCTGCACCAAACTTCACATGTTTGATAAAAGTTCTGGCCTGAAGACATCTATACACCAATGTTCAAGTTTGACACATATAATTGACTGATATATTCCTCCTATATTAACCACTTTAAAAGCATATTGCTCACCATTCACTGTTTCCCTAAAGCTAACGGGTGGTGGTGAGCCTGGGTGTGAGGACCCTTTCAATGCTGCTTGCAACTTTAATTAGGGCCAGAGCACCGGTGGTGCAAGGACCCTATTGGAATTGATCAGTTTATTATTATTATTAGGACCTGAGCACCGGTGGTGTGAGGACCCCCTTGGAATTGCTCCATTTATTATTATTATTATTATGGCAGCCATAGTGCTTAGCTCTCCAGTGTTTGTACTGTTTTTGTTAGTTTTTTCAGTTTTTTTTGTTTCTCAAACACAATATATTATATATTGAGTTTTTGCTATTTTGTACAGTGTCTGTTTTGTATATTTGTATATTATTCTTTTCATTATCTGTGTCCTGTCGCTGTCATTCTGTTGCACTGTGGAGCTTGTGTCACTATAACAAATTCCTCGTATGTGTAAACGTACCTGGCAATAAAGCTCATTCTCATTCTCATATTATCATTATTAGGGTCCAAGCACTGATGGTGCAAGGACCCTATTGGAATTGCTCAGTTTTTTCTTCTTCTTCTCCATGAAACGCATTTTTTGAGGGCCTGAATATGCTCAAAAACTCATGAAACGTTACACACGCACCAGAAGTGGCGAAAATTTACATCTGATATGGGTTTCAGAAGTGGGTGTAGCAAAATGGCTCAATTGCACCACCAATAAAATTTCAACAAAGTGCCCCTCGAGCTGTTAAACATACATGCATGAAATTTGGTAGACACATGTAGCATACCAATACCTACAAAAAAGCCTTCCTCTACAAAGTCTGAAACCCAACAGGAAGTCTGTTATTTTGAATTTTCTTGGCAGGTTTTGCCCCATTTTTGCCATTTTTAGGTGTTTTATTTAAACAAACTCCTCCTAGAAATTGAAACGGGTCAACACTAAATTTGGTCAGTGTAATCTAAAGCCCTTTGTGACGTTAATTTGTGAAGATCTTGAGTTCAGTGGTGTAGTGGTGCCTGGAGAAGTGGGTATACTCTTAATTTATGCCCCCCATTTTTTTTTATTTAAACTGCTCGGCAAAGGAAGAATGACCTGTGTCATAAACAGTGACATGTAAAACTAGTCTTGCATATTTAGTTCACTCCAAAATGGGCCAGTGATATTTGCACACTGTCACTTAACTTCTGCTGCTTGAGTAAGGATCATTATGAAAATAATATTATCCAGAGAAGAGGTGCAGATTTTGTCAGAACCTCTAGTGAATTACATGCTATTTTGTTTAGTTGTCTGTTCAGAATTGTGGGAGAATTGTGATCTCTATTTGAAACAAACAAAAAAAATGTGATTCTCAGTCATTTCAGAAGTGAGGGGGACAGAAATGTCTAATATAATAACATTTTTTGCATAATTGACAGGATTTATTATGATGAAGATTATTATTATTATTATTATTATTATTATGAAGTATTACCTCTTGCTTTTTATTGGCTGAGAAATCAAATACACTGCTGGACAATTACCACTAATTTATAATATTTTTCATGTATTTTCCTAATGACAATTTTATGATTTGTTTAGCCTATATACTACACCCCAACCCCACAGAATAAGGCAGAATATATTTTATGGCCTAGTATCTATTGCCAAGTCTAATAAATGCTATCAATTAGCCTACTTAGTTAGCACTGCATTATTCAGAATCAGATGCTTTTTTATTACCTGGAGATGCCTTGAAAAACACACATAAACCATATTGTCGCAATCATGTCAAGTTAAGTCAAGTCACCTTTATTTATATAGCACTTTTAACAATACAGATTGTGTCAAAGCAACTTCACAATTTCAAAATAGGAACATAGTGTGTCAATAATGTAAAACGACAAGATTAAACACTCAATTTTCAGTTAGAGGCATTTCATTATTGAATTCAGTGATGTCATCGTCCAGCTCAGGGCTGCGTTTCTCAAAAGCATCATAAGCTTAAGTTGATCATAAAATCGATCGCACGAATCATCTTAGATTTGCAGACCGTATCCCAAAACCATCGTAACTTAAGTAGTACTTGAAAATCTTCGTAGATCTACGAGTGCTCTGGAGTAAACGTAAATCCCTACGTGCATCGTAAGAGGACAGAATTATGAGGTCACCTGCAGGACAGTAGTCAGATTACACCTTTAACTTTATTCAAGTGCAATGTGATTATAATTAAAGCTTTTGATTGTACTTTATTGCACTTTATTACTCTTTTTTTAAATTTTTAAATGAATTTATAAATGAAATAATTAAAAATGGCAGAAAACAAAAAATTTAAATTAAATGACTGGGGGAAAAAAACAAATAAAAGAAATAATGTAGGAAATACGCTTCAAATACACTTTGGAAACACTTAATTTCTAGCGATTATCGTCGATTTGATTGCACAGATACTATTTAAACTAAACTAAGCTAGGCGGTCCGTGTACTTTTGCGTCCATTCGTTTTTCGTTTTTTAACCCAGAAATGAAATACGGAAAATGCGGTTTCTTCTATAAAGGTTCGAACTCTGATGAATAGAATAAGCAGGAACAAACTAATTTTCATTATTCAAAATTCCTATTTCATTCAAAATCGTAAAAATGATATAAAGCTTTTTTTTTTTTTTTTTTGTAATGTATGTAAATGCTAAGTTTAATTTCTACCTTTTTTGAGTGTTTCTATACAGACGCACCCTCTCACGCTACTGACGTAGCTACCATAACCGCTTTATAAAAACCTTTAGCTTCGATATTTTTATGATCTTAATAATTTTTCATGCCTTAAATCATGTATGAAATACACATTAGATAGCCCATTTCTTTGCAAATAACTGTATCCTGGACAAGTTCTACAGGAGAGGGAACGAAACGAAAGCAAGAGAAGGTTATAGTTAAAGCAAAGACAACCCAGCTAACATAAGACCAGCGGGCCACTGGCAGCCCACTGGTAGCAGAGTCGGCGGCCAACCGGCGGACGCCACCCGCGGTTCACCGGCGTTTTGTTCATCGTTATTCCAGCGGACCACCAGCGGCAGCCACCGCTTTTCCGACAGCAGTCCGCTGACGAGCCGCTGTTCATAATTACTGTTTGCTGGCGGTCCACGGTCGGTCCGTGGTTCATAATCAGTTCGATTACGCTAACCAAAATATCCTTGCACACAATAATGGATCAAAAACAATGTACAATGATAATTGCAAATTTATTTTCATAGATTAAACATACAAATGCATACAGTATATTTATCAGATAGTTTTATCCAATGTGACTTTCAAATAGAAGCATTCAGTTCACATATGTCCATACAAAAGTCAACCACAAAATTAACCATGGTTTAACTATGATTGTTGTAGAAAATTCACAGTAACTACCATAACCATGGTCTTACTACAGCATAGTAGTAAACCTATAGTAACTACAAACTTCACCATGGTTTCAAAAATTATGGTTACCACAGTTTTACTCCAGCATTACTAAAATATTACTATTGTAGAACCATGATATCAAAACCTTAGTTTGAGGAAAAACTAAAAAACCCTGATTACTACAGTTATGATTACTAGTTTTACCATAGTAAAAACATGGTTGACTGTTGTAAGGGTACACCGCTTTTCACAATCAAAGCAGCTTTAGAAAATTTCAAGGTTTCAAAAAAAAAAATCCCATCAACAGCCTGAGGTGACTGTGACTCAATGGGGAGCATCTTCTGGCAACAAATTAATGTCTATATGTCAATAACTCTAAGATAATACAAGTTATGTGTTCAAAGTCATGTTCAGTTAAACAGACAACCATTAAATGGTAAGTTTGGTGAATTTAAATCCACTTTATACTGTCACAAAGTCTGTAATATGTAAATAAACAATACTCGGATAATGCTAAATATTATTTGGCTGACAAATAAATGGGTATATCTCATGGAACTCAGAGAAAGATTAAACATTGTTCGTTCACATATATTACCATCATAGTAATAATACAAAGTGGGTTGAAAATCACTCGATGTATGCTTTAAGGCAATGATTACAATACATAGCATTTGTCAGGTTGGTATGTTCATCTATAGTTGCCATTAGTGTTGTCAAAAGACCCGGTACTTCGGTACCAAGTCGGTACTAAAAAAATGAAAACGTCACGGTACCAGGTTTTTGTAAGTACCGGTGGTACCGAGTACCCGGTCAACCCGGTTCTTGACGTGTACGGACCTATGATTTCCGCGATGCAGAAAACACAGACGGAATCTCGGAATCCAGTTATAAAAACGGAATTTACAGTTTAGCATGGAATGTCACAGAATTTGTCAAAGTTTGGATGAATTAATCAAAAGTAGGTCATTACACTTAAATTAAATCGCGACATGGATTAGTATCTGTAAATATTAAGCCGCAAAAGTCGATTCAGATATGAATCTTGCATGTTCTGCAAGCCTCTGTTTGAATTAATGAATGAATGGCAGAGACGCGTTTTTTTTTTTTTTTTACTACATGAAGCGCGTGACACTCGCCGTGATTTCAGCATCTGCCGTCTCAATGAGGACAAAAATACATAAACAACGTCTCCAGAACAGCTCTGAGAGTCACTTCACGAGCATTTTACCGTTTCATTTGAGTAAAACCAGCGTCATATCATAAGCACTGTTGCCAACTCCCGCGAGACAAATAAGCAACCGCAGCTTCAAAAACAAGCCCAAAACAAGCCCAATATTTTTTTGATGATTTATTATCATCATTATTTATTATCAATTATTTATTACCAATAAATGAGCCTGCAACATATTAAACTGAAACCACTCTTTTATCTGAAAAGCAAAAACAAAGCTATTTTACAAAAATTAACAAACTGCAACAAAAGTGGGAACAAAACTCGTCTCCAGTCACCTGTGAGCAGAATTGGAGAGATGGAAAAGGAGAAAAGCACAAGAGCTTCAAAGGGGAGCTGTAACATAGCCACATATTTATAGCATAAAATATATATAGTGGTCATTCTATGGAAATGTCAATTTTTCTGTCCCTAGCCTTTACAGAAATATTACACTTGAAAAACACTTGGTTACAATTTTTTTAAATATATTTTAAAATGAAACAATGTGTTATTTGAACAATTACACCTACTTGAGGCATCAATGTGGCAATATTTGTTTTTAATTAATTATAAAGAATTCCAAGCACCACAAAACTGCTCGTCCCCAGAGCCA